>NC_091131.1:106334829-106707329 GCF_040183065.1 Periplaneta americana | reverse complement strand
ATAAGAGAAACGAGACGAAAGGTAATTTGGTGTTGAGGTGTGCAGAATTCGAAAGAGTAAAGACAAAGAGTGTAAAGTTCTGCGTTCTTTAAGTCGGAGCCACGAGAGACTTGCGAAGGACGGTGATATGTGATCATATCGTCGGATGTTGCACACGTATCTGATGCACATATTCTGAGCTCGCTGTAACTTGACTGACAGTTCAGAACTTAGATCACTTAACAAAACGTCACAATAATCGAAGTGCGGCATTACTAGGGTTTGTACTAGGGTAAGTTTTAGTTGCTGGGGCAAGAAGTTTCTCAAGCGACTCAAAGAGTGAAAGGAGGAACAGATTTTCTTTATCGTTTCTTTAACTTGAAAATTCCAACTTAGATTATTATCAAAAAAGAAGCCAAGATTTTTTACGACAGATGAATAAGGGATTAGCGTGTTGTTAAGGGTAACAACTGAAAGATTACTGTTATTAAGGGAGTTAACTACACGCTTATGTCCAATAATTATGGCTTGAGTCTTACTTGGGTTAAGTGCGAGTCCGAAATTGGCCGCCCAAGTGGAGACAGTGGCTAGGTCACAATTTAACTTGTCAATCGATTCATTGATCGTATTGGGTCTGGAATGTATGTAAAGTTGTAGGTCGTCGGCATAGAGGTGATATCGGCAATACTGTAAGTTCTTTGATACGTCATTAATGTAGATAGAGAAAAGTAGTGGTCCTAATACGGAGCCCTGCGGCACTCCCGCCTTTGTGTATCGCCATTGGGAGAATTGATTATCAAGTGAAACACACTGTTGGCGGTCCCGTAGGTAGGAGTCCATCCAGCTCAAGGTATTGTCTGATAGGTGCAAAGTTTTCATCTTTGCAAGAAGCAAGTCGATATCAACAGAACCAAAGGCATTGCTGAAATCGAGAAGAGTTAGTGCCGTTACTTCACCCCTATCCATAGCTTCACGGATGTCCTCGGTCACTTTAAGTAGGGCTGTAGTAGTGCTGTGTCCATGCCTAAAACCCGATTGATAGTCATCGAGGAGTTTGTGTTCGTCGAGATAGTTCGTAAGTTGTCCGTGTACAATATGTTCTAATGCTTTTGAAAGAGTGGGAAGAATTGATATCGGTCTGTATTGGTTTACTGTAGAAGGTGTGTTAGATTTAGGTAAAGGTTTCACTAATGCCATTAGTAGTAGTAGTAGTAGTAGTAGTAGTAGTAGTAGTAGTACTAGTAGTACTAGTAGTAGTAGTAGTAGTAGTAGTAGTAGTGGTAGTAGTGGTAGTAGTAGTGGTAGTAGTGGTAGTAGTGGTAGTAGTAGTAGTAGTAGTAGTGGTAGTAGTAGTAGTAGTAGTAGTAGTGGTAGTAGTAGTAGTAGTAGTAGTAGTAGTAGTGGTAGTAGTGGTAGTAGTGGTAGTAGTAGTAGTAGTAGTAGTAGTAGTAGTAGTAGTAGCAGTTTTTAGTAGGTTATTTTAAGACACTTTATCAACATCTTAGATTATTTAGCGTTTGAATGAGATGAAGGTGATAATGCCGGTTAAATGAATCCTGGGTCAAGCACCGATGATTACCCAACATTTGTTCATATTGGGTTGAGGGAAAACCTCGGAAAAACCCTCAACCAGGTAACTTGTCCCGACAGGGAATCGAACCCGGGCCACCTGGTTTCGCGGCCAGACGCGCTAACTGTTACTCCACAGATGTGGACTACTAGTAGTCAGCAATAGTGAAGGCCAGCAGATGGTGGGATGTTAAGACTCCAACACGCAAGAAAATTAGCAGCGATTAGCAGTATAGGTGTGAATTTTACATATTGACAGCTTTTCTCCCCAAATGACTCGGTATTAATTTCTGTTAGAAACTGAGTGAGCCTGAAGATTACAGTCCGACCCGAAGGATAGAGAAAATTCATGATTCAATCTGGAAGCGAATTCGCGACTTACCGGCTTGCAGCGTAACTCCTTGGCAACGACGCACAGTGTGCAATTTTCTTAATCTAGCTGGACAAAATTCATTTTTAGACTTGTTGATTTCGCTATACGTTTTTTATGAATATATGTCCCTGACTGTACGCGGCATCTTGTAAAGACTGCGCGATATTTCTCCCGGATATTTTATTTGTTTTAGGGTAGCGTAAACATTGCTATCTGCAGTGTTGAATCCACACTCCTCAGTCGCAATAGAGAGCTCTTTGTTGAAAGCTACATTAAATGCCAGTGAATTTTCTTTTATTTTCTTCTTTCACATGGAATTTGTAAATCCAGGTATGTGCTTCAATATAATGTGTAATTTAGCTAAATTAGAACCCTCAATACGGCTTTTATTTACTATGAAGAATATTTACAAATTTTTTTCAAAAATCTGTGACTTTAATTTGAGTTACAATATACCAACTGCTGTGTGCCGTAAAAGAATTATATGCATGGTATTTATATTCCGACATCACTACCTGTATAAAATATTGTTTGCTTGGTTGCATATATTTTCGAACCTAACCCATATTAATTACTTTCAGTGGCGTGGCAGCCTATACCAGGCAGACAACTTTTTGAAGATTAATACCCGAGTAGTGCTGAATCACGGAATAACGAACTTTTAGATAATAATATAGCTCTGTTACGACTAAAATAAATTTCCAGTAATGTTGAAAATGAAATTAGGAGAACTAATGGTAATTTTTCATCGAACATTCTGTCTTGATAGTTAAAGTGGCGGTCCTTTTCCTGAAAGAAGCTCCACAATTAATCAGAGAAGAGTAGAACAAAGTTCAACAGCAAATCAATGTTCTGGAACCTACCAAGGTGCTTACTGGGAACAAACATGTAGAAGTTACTCTTGGCCATGGTAGATGGTAAAGTTTATAATATCCTAGCGGAGAGTAATACGGCTCAGAAATACTATATTTGCGGTGCGCTTACCAAAGATTTGAATAAAGACCCAGCGATGAAGGCCACAAACGTTACGGGCCCACATCTTATGGTTTCGGTCTCTCCAAACTTCAACCCTGGATTCGTCGTTTAGAATGTCATCTACATATCAACTACGGATTAAAGATTAAAAAATGGCAGATCAGAGGTGAAACTGACAAATCGAAGTGCAAATTCAGGGAAAAAAATAATAATTAAAGAAGAATTCCAAAGTGAAATGGGTACTCTGGTTGATGGAATGAAACTTACATGAGGGGCCACTACTGACGACAAAATGGCAAGAAATTTTTAAATACCACCCAAAACCCTAACTTAAGAATAAATGAAGAACTCATCTAGCGATTCTGTGTGATTCTGCAAACATTATTATGTAAATGAGACACAAATGTGAATGCATTTCAATAGTTCACAACATATAATATCTACCATGAATTCAACATTTTTTATTAAAAATAAATTTTTAAAGATTAGGCACATATTTTATATCAGATTTTTAATAAATTCAATTCTATTGATAGTTTCTAATTTTGTCTAAATGCACCCTTATAATTTTTTTTTATTTTACGACGCTTTAGGTTATTTAGCATCTGAATGAGATGAAGGTGATAATGCCGGTGAAATGAGTCCGGGGTCCAGCACCGAAAATTACACATATTGAGTCAGGGAAAACACCGGAAAAAACCTCTACCAGGTAACTTGTCCCGATCGGAAATCGAACCCGGGCCACCTGGCTTCGCGGCCAGATGCGCTAACTGTTATTCCACAGATGTGAATTTCACCCTTATAAAAAGGTGGTTCTTATACAGGGTGATTCACGAGAAGTTACCGGCGCTTACGGAGCATATTTCCGAAAACATTTTGGACAAAAATGTTCATATAAACATAGTTCCTATTCTCAATAATTTCAGAGTTACACTAATTTGAAGTTGTTTGTAAAATACCATTATTTAGTTTTAAGGGTAAAAGAGTATTACAAGTAAAGAATTAACTATTCAGGAGTATCATATCTTTAATTAGCTAGTATTCTGAAGCTAAAAATGTATTGTGAATTCCATACTTGCTTCGTACAGATTTTTTTTTTTTTTAACTACAAAGTTACATTTTTCTTACGCACTTAGCAAACAATTGTTACAAATCACGTCATTCTTGTAAATTCTTGAAGACGGTACATTAGGAAACAGAATTAAACTGTAAATAAACAAGTTTCTAAAGTCGTATGATTTGTAACGATTGTTGTGGTAAGTGTGTAAAAATGATGCAATTTTAGTTAAAAACTGAGAAACAAAAATCTATACAAAGCAATTAATAACACGTTATTAGCTTCAGGACACTATAACATGAAAGAAATGATATTTCTGAATAGTTCATTCTCCATTTGTAATATTTTTTCATCATTATAAATAAAGAAAAAAAGTACTGTACTTAAACTTCAAATTAGTATAACTCTGAAAATATGCAGATAAGGACAGATGTTTACATCACATCTTTTGCTCAGAATGTGTTCGGAAATAAGCTCCGTAAGTGATAGTAAATGCTCATGAATCACCCTGTATAAACGTAATCAAGTTTGTATACAAATCGAGTATACGGCATTCAAAATCTGCATGAAGTTTCACGCAAATATATTAGGTAGAAAAGAAGTTATTAGTTCTGTTTAAATCCATCCCGTACAAAGCAGTAGATTCCCTTATACAAACGTAATCAGGGTTTGTTCTCAGATCAAATGCGCTACCTTTAAGTTCTGCATAAAGTTTCATGAAAATATATTGGATAGGAAAGAAGTGATTAACTTTGCCCAAATTCAACTCTATAAAAGGGTAGTTCCCCTTATACAAACGTTAAGAGTTTATACAGAAATCAAATGCGCTACCTTAAAGTTCTGCATAAATTTTCATGAAAATCTGTTGAATAGGAGAGAAGTTACTAATTTTGTCCATGATGAAGAATGAGTGGAACGGAGAAAAATTCTCTTCGGCACCGGGGTTTGAACCCAGGTTTTCAGCTCTACGTGCTGACGCTCTATCCACTAAGCCACATCGGATTCCCATCCCGATGTCGGATCGAATCCTCTCAGTTTTAAGTTCCACCTCTTGGGTTCCCTCTAGTGGCCAACCCTCATGCACTGCGTCATAGATGTATGACAGTGGCAATAATGTCCACACATGTGCAGAGGTGCACCCATCATGAGTGACTAAGTGGCCGGGATCCGACGGAATAAGCGCCGTCTTAAATCACTGAATGATTATTTTTCGCATATCATATATTATTATGATGTATCGAAGTACATATGATATTTCCGTGCAGAAATTCTGCGTCATCATATGATGAAGGATGAGTGAAACGGAGAAAAATCCTCTCCGGATGGGAATCCGGTGTGGCTTAGTGGATAGAGCGTCAGCACGTAGGGCTAAAACCCGGGTTCAAATTCCGGTGCCGGAGAGAATTGTTCTCCGTTCCACTCATCCTTCATCATATGACGCAGAATTTCTGCATGGAAATATCATATGTACTTCGGTACATCATAATTATATAACTTTGTCCAGCTAGATTAAGAAAATTGCACACTGTGCAACGTTACTGCACATTGTAGTAGTAGGTCCTAGCACTGGTAGTAAGAATCTCCATGATAGTAATAACTAATAATACTCTACATGTAATGGAAGGTATTCTACTTTGTGAGCGATTCTTTTACAGTTTTATGTCTCACTTTAAAACGTAAACTTCATAAGAATGTGAAAATAAATCATAAGAAAATATAGTTCTAGAAAATGTGACGCCTAGTTTTCCTCCTCATTTAAAATGAATAAGTAGCACGAAACAAAACGTCTCTCTATCTATTACCTACATTCTAAATCGCAGCAATTTTATTTCATGAAGCAGGTCACCTTCTCAAATTTCACTCAGAAAGAAATATAATACACTATGTTCATATGACACTGAAAATCAATACTTCTTATCTTATTCCGACTGTCACCAAACTGTACTTCGCTGAAGGTGACATAGCAACGGATGGTTATCATCGAAACCATGACAACGTACTGGGCAAAGATGGTTTGGAATATCCAGATAAGGAAATATTTTAAAATTTAACACAATTTAACACCTGCGATTTGACTTGAGCATAAATTAAAAAAAAAGAAACTTAAAAAAGTTATGATATAGGTCATTCGATATCTCGTGGAGCCTACCTGCGCGTCAGGGGAAGAAGAAAGTGGACTGAGAAGCTTCCCTGCCTCGCTACACTTCTACTTGCAGCAAGCGAGCTCACTTACCTCCAACATAAGGTTCTTACTATTAAGTTACAGCGCAAGTAAGAATTTAGTTTCACGAGCTAACGAACGACCTATACTTCACAAACACAGGGCGAACCTTAATAAATTTCCTTTATTCTGGTGGACGATTCTCTTAGTAAAGAGGAACAAAAAATTCAGATATAATTTTCCTGTTTTGGACAGAAAAAACGCGCACTTTAAAGTGCATGAATTGTGCGATCGTGCAACCCTGTAATCATTAGGGAATACAAACTAGGTTGTGGTGTTCTGAACAACCCCTTCACTTGGCTTGTTTTGAATAGAGAAGTGAGAGATCATTGCCATGTACCTTAGACACAAAAAAGACCGCTCTCCTATAGCATGAATTTGTCTAACAAGCAAACATTCTGATGGAGACAGATAAAGTTATTTTTTTCGTTCACTATGTTAATAATGTCAAAAGAAGTGCTTATACAAATTTTGGTCACTCGACTGCAATTGCGAGGGCCATAAAAAAATAAGTTCGCGAGGGGCCTTAACAGAAAGAAAACACAATTTCATTGGAAAAATTTATTGGAACAGGCACAGAAATTGTTGAGCTAATTTTCAACATATTTACACCCGAACTGAGACATTTGTCATATCATTGGAACAACAGACAGGTACAGACGGCTGTCGAACACTGATTTCGATCCCAGGCGGCTGACTTCTACGACACAAGGATATAGAAATTGATCCCATGGTATGACAAATGTCTCAATTCCAGTGGGAATTATGTTGACAAATAGCGCAACAATTGCTGCATCTGTTTCAAGAAATCTTTCTATGCAATTATGCTTTTTTCTGTAAACGGCCCCATAGAAAATTACTTTCTGGATGGCTTCTTAATTGCAGTCGAGTGGCCAAAATTTGTATAAACACTTCTTTTGACATTATTAACATGGTGGAAGAAAAAATTTAACTTTTTTATCTGTTCCCATCAGAATGTTTGCTTGTAAGTTCACTTCGGCAGTGCCTGGTTAACACAACTAGAGAAAGGATGTTTATTTTGCACCTAATTTACTCCGTAAATATATCTTCTTTATTGATTATTCATAACACTTTACCTATAAGTAGACAGAAAAAGCAACAAACAAATAAAACACAAGAGAAACAGAGCGAAGCCGCGCATAGGAATTCTTTCGCGTGAAACCTAAGCTATCACGAAATCAAACGACGTCTTCCAAAGGGGAATTAGCGTATGACAGCCGGATATTTTTTTATGTAAGACTTTACATTGTTTTTAAACTCTTAAGAAATAAACAGATGATATAAGGCTTTGTTTTGTTTAAACTATATTAGAGAACGGAGATGAACAATCCTAATTTGACGTTAAACAAAATCTTGGAAAATTTCAAATAAACTCTACAACTCCATTTTAATTAGATGTTCAGAGAACGCAGACAATAAGATACGCCTATTTCAAACTAAACTTAAAAGATTAAGAACTATTTTTACACTCCTACTTCAATTGAATATTCTAGAGAACGTGAAGAATAATGGTGTTTATTTCACGTTAAAAAAATTAAATATTTAAAACTCCACAGGAAAAAATGTAAGTACGATATAGGCCTGCTTATTCCACGTATTTCTTCAGTTGCTGCAGATTTTTCACTCATCATTTGTTCCAAAAGAAATAAAGAAGCGATTGTGTTGTCTTATATTTTCTATATGGAAACAATTAATATGAAAATATTCTATAAATATATATATATATATATATATATATATATATATTGGAAAAATCATATTACATTACTTTACACAAATTATAAATCAGGGTAATATAAGAAAATTTCGTAGAATAATGTATTTGATACAGCCAATAGAGTTTTCGACGAAATTAAATACGTGTAGCACAATGTTACAAAGCGAAGCAGAGATATGTGCTCCTTTACTTTACAGACTTGTAAAGCAATGTGTGCAATTTTATATCAGGTACCCTAGCTGCAGTGTTGCTAGATATCTCCAGCGACGTTATTACAATTGACGAGTGAAATTCTTTTTGAGCCACTTCCCGGAAAACTGTTACACATAATGCAACAGATGCACATAATATGCATTGGCTTTAATCCATATCCTTTTTATTCCAGTTCCAGCGATAACTTCAGTTTTGGAGTCATCAATAAGGGACGTGAAGGTTTATGAAGGTTTCCTGTTGAAATCTCTTGAAAATGAGTGGTTAAGCTACATTTTCCATGTTTCGAGAAAGGATGGAGAAGTTATAAATAAATCTTTACTTAATAAAAAGACAAATTTTAATTAATTTTTAGTATTTGTTTGTTCGCTGGGATTTAAAGGGCTCAGACAACCTTTTTGTCGTTATTAGGCTACTATATTAATGAGACAAATACTCTATTACTTCTTCAATTAAAATATTAATGAAACATACACTCTACAGAAATGGAATTGAAACTTAAGATTGAAGGAAAAAGAATTACTATTTTCTTGTGGGCTTCTTTTTAAATTAAGGCTATGGATCGGTGAAATTTCTAACTTGTACATTTTTACACAATTAATCTGAAACTTTTACCACATATTCCTTACAATAAGAACATGAAATATACAAATTTTCATTTTGATATTCCGATTAGTTTACATTTATTTATTTATTTATTTATTTATTTATTTCTTTATTTCTTTATTTATTTCTTTATTTCTTTATTTATTTCTTTATTTCTTTATTTATTTATGTATTTATTTATGTATTTATTTATTTATTTATTTATTTATTTACTTCTTTATTTATTTACTTACTTATTTACTTACTTACTTAGTTACTTACTTCTTTATTTATTTACTTATTTACTTACTTATTTATTTATTTATTTATTTATTTATTTATTTATTTATTTATTTATTTATTTATTTATTTATTCCTTCCTTCATTCATTACTGAATTATAATTGTCCCAATTTTCAAAGTTTACATATTTTTTTTAATTAATATTTCATTTATTCCTGATAGATGTATGTAAAATATGACGCATGCTTTTCATATTTTTGCGATTTTTTTTTTTTGAGAAAAAAATATTAACCTGTTAGTTGGTAATTTTTCGATTCTTTTTAAACTTAACACATCTTTAACACATGGTGATTTCAATACTTTCAATGGCAAAAGAAAACACATGTGTCACTTTAATTCACATGCTTTTGTAGACTTCTGTGTAAAATTTCACTGAGTTTGGAGAAAAACTGCATTCATTGGAGCATTTTGATTGTTACAAAATGTTGAAAATTGGAAAATCGAGAAAACGAATGTCAAAGTACAACATGTATATGATATATTCTATTTATATCATTTCTTCTTATGCAGGTCTACCACATAAATTTTCCTCCTACATAACAGACCAACATATGAAGTGACTGAGAAATAAAATTAGTTAGAATTAAGAACAAAGTCTGTCAGAATGACAGCTGAGTGTCAGTTTAAAGGGCTGCAGGCCACGCACGCTCTGGTCTCTTTAAATTCGACCTGAGGGGCTTTAAATTGTCATAGGGCAAAGTAAGTACAGATTTAGAAAACTTAAATATTATTTTATTGTTTGGAGTTAAAAACAAAATTTCCATTTTTTAATGTTTTGTCGTTATTTTTACCGATCCATAGCCTTAATGAGATAAATTCCAGGATAAATTTATACCTGGAAACATGCTGATTTATTGGAAGCTTTGTATAAAAAAGAAACTTCTAGTAGCTACACTGGCTTCACAAAATAAAATTGTTTCCCCGGAAATTATCTAAAATTAGTTATTAAAATTATTACTTCAAGTGTCTAATCGGATTCTCATTCACCTTCTTGTTCCTTCGAGGCTAGTTTCAAGTACAAGAAAAACAAGCTGATACGCCTGAAGGATGCACAACATAATTTTTATAAGATCAAGAAACAATTCAGAAAAAATCATGATCCACTGTAATAAGGAAAATTTGAATATACACATTTAACGTTGTTACATATTTTAGCTAGACGATAGACAAACCCTCATAACCGAAAATATCAATACGTATTTTTCTTGTGAGTTGGTCCTTTCTCCTGCTTGGACTGATTATATTGCTCCGTCGATTTAGTAGAATACGTTTGAGTCTAAAGAAAGCAGGAAACAGTACAACGTGGTCTGTTGTGGCGAGAATCCAAGCCCCCGCATACCGGTAAGGCATCATGTCACAAAATGTTCACGCGTAAGTATTTTTGACAACGTAAATATTATTCAACGTCTAGAAAAAGTGCACATATGAAAGATATTGCTGGAGAGTTTAAGGTAATATTTATTTATATCCGTATTTATTTATGTATTTGTTTACTTACTGTACATGATTACTTATTTATTCCTTTACTTGTTTATTTATTTATTTAAATACTTATTTATTCAAATATTTACTTATTAAAATATTTATTCACTTATTTAAATATTCATTCAAATATTTCTTCGTTCGTTTAAATATTCATTCCATTCCATTCATTCATTTCATTCCATTCATTCATTTCATTCCATTCATTCATTCCATTCCATTCATTCATTCCATTCAATTCATTCATTCCATTCCATTCATTCATTCCATTCCATTCATTCATTCCATTCCATTCATTCCATTCCATTCCATTTCATTCATTCATTCATTTCATTCCATTCCATTCATTCATTCATTTCATTCCATTCCATTTCATTCATTCATTTCATTCATTCATTCATTCATTTTTTAATTCATTCATTCATTCATTCCATTTCATTTCATTCATTCATTTCATCCGTTCATTTCATTCATTCATTTCATTCATTCATTTCATTCATTCATTCATTTATTTCATTCATTTCATTTCATTCATTCCATTCATTCATTTCATTCATTCATTCCATTCATTCATTTCATTCATTCATTCCATTCATTCATTTCATTCCATTCATTCATTTCATTCCATTCATTTCATTCCATTCATTCATTTCATTCCATTCATTTCATTCCATTCATTCATTTTATTCCATTCATTCATTCGTTTTATTCCATTCATTCATTCGTTTTATTCCATTCATTCATTCATTTTATTCCATTCATTCATTCCATTCCATTCATTCGTTGTATTTTATAAATATACAGAGTGATTCACGAGGATTTACCGTCCCTTACGGAGCTTATTTCCGAAGACATTGAGCAAAAAATGTCATATAAACATTTGTCCTAATCTCAATATTTTCAAAGTTGCATTAATTTGAAGTTGTTAGTAAAATACCTTTTTCTTTAGTTTTACAGATAGAAAATCTTATAAATAGAGAATGAACTATTCAGAAGTGTCATTTCTTTAATTGGCTAGTGTTCTGAAGATAACAATGTGCTGTTAATTGCTTTGTAAAGATTTTATTTTTCAATTTTTAACTAAAAATAACATCATTCTTACGAACTGATCACAAAAATTGTTACAAATCATACGACTTTAGGAACTTGGTTCTTTGCAGTTTAATTATGTATCCTATTGTACAGTCTCAAAGAATTTACAAGAGTGGCATGATTTGTAACAGTGGTTGTGGTAAGTGCTTAAGAAAATGTAAGTTTTTAGTTTTAAAAAATCTGTACGAAGCAACTATGAAATTCACAACATATGTATAGTTTCAGAATTCTAGGTAATTAAAGGAATGATAGTCCTGAATAGTTCATTCTTTATCTGTAATAGTATTTTAGCCTTAAAACTCAAGTATAATGGTATTTTACGAACAACTTCAAATTATTGTAATTTTGAAAATTTTCAGATTAGGACAAATGATTATATGTTATCTTTTGCTCAGAATGTCTTCGGAAATAAGTTCCGTAAAGGACGGTAAATCCTCGTGAATCAACCTGTATATATTCTATGAAATAAAATTAATTTGTATTAACGTTGTATCAGATTCACGTTTTATAATGAATTAACAACTTTTAAATAACCATTCTCGTATGATCGATGTTTCCCTTTCGTAATATTCCTCGACTTTCATGCTCTACCGCTTGCCGCTTGTAGGGAACTTGCTCTGCGTGTTATATCTAAGTAGGTGAACATTTACTTCCTCCTATATCGACGGAGTAGTGTACCTGGTTTGGTTTTTTCAGAATGTTTTCCCTAAGACAGATAATCTATGGCGAATCTTTGGCATCATCTCGTTATCACCAATTCCATTGACGCTAAACAGCCCAGTAGCTGATACAGCGTCGTTAAATAATCAAGTAAAAATACTGTAACGAACACAATTCTTGAAAAGAAGTTCGAAGTATCGAAGAGCCGCCTGTAATGAGATTTCTCCTTCATTGTTGCTCCACCCCTGTTCTTATCCAAAACGCTTTACCGAAGTTAAGTTCCCAGCTGAAGGGAGGCGGGAAACAGTGGAAGCGAAGCAGGTTATAGTGTAGCCCAGTGTAGCATAAGATATTTGTACCGCCATTCATTCATATTTATAAGAGTGACGTGGTATCGATCCCCGGGTTGCTGATCCTCGCGGTTCTGGGTTAGGATGCTGGAAGCAGACTGTAAATCTCGCCTCAAGTTTAAGTGCTGAAGCAGACTATATAAATCACTCCCGACTTTTGTTAATTTCCAACCCCACTTCAACTGTATACTGCTATAATAAGGGAGGATGTATAATTTAACCTACAACCCCTTCTAATAAAGGTTTTAAACCCTTACCCTGAACTTTCAGTTCTTACATGGGCATTTTATAAAAACGATCTTGTAATTTAACTCGTTTCGTGACTTTTACTAGGCATAAATCAGGTGGTTGAAAAGAGGAGGATGGGGGATGAAATTATGATAGGGGTGGGAGTTTACAATAAAGACTCGCTCGAGGTAATAACTTAAAGCTTTTATGTAGGGGTGCGGATGCTACACATTGCTATGCGTACATCAAAGTGTTTCGTTTGCATCTACAGTGTCGGACAGACAAACCATAATAGTCAACTACGTAACACTTAACGTAAATGGAACTATCACGTATGCGGAACATGCTAAATCAGTTAGAAAGCGGATTTATTACACTGCAAATACACGTCACAAACTAATTTCAAGAGCTCCAGCTGTTGACCAATAGTATTAAATTTCCGTCTATACATGCATGTAAAAATCGCTTTGTTCATGAATAAAATTAAATTTGTAATAGCTGTCAAAATTATGTATGTATAGGCCTCTGGTAGAAAAGATAGAAGACATGGCGATCCATAATCTTACTAGCTCACAGAATTCTATAGATCTTACTTAGTTACAAATGGTTTGTAAGGAACTCTGAGGTTCATTGCCGCCCTCACATAAGCCCGCCATCAGTCCCTATCCTCAGCAAGATTAATCCAGTCCCTACATTCTCATCCCAACTCCATTAAATCAATTTTAATATTATCCTCCCATCTACGTCTTGGACTTCTACACGCCTATATAACGGAAACTGGCAACCTACTCAGACATGAAATAATGAGAGGCGCATCCATAAAGTAACTTTCCCACTCGTCCCACAGCTAGCAAACCATATGCTGCGCGAAGGAACTGCGTGTACGTGATAGAGTAAAGTCCTGGCATAGCGCATGTGCTAGCGGAACTTCCCGAGTGCTCTCAGTAGCTTCGTTGCATTGGTTGAAGATGGACGTTCCTATTCCAGCTCCCGCCGCATGTGAAGTGCGGTCAGTGATGAAGTTTTTGAATGCACAGGGATAGCGCCGATTGAAATTGATCGTCAGCTGTGCCAGGTCTATGGGCAAGCAGATGCTGCTGTAGACAATTTTCAGCAGGACGCCAAAATGTGCATGACGAGGAGTGCAGTGGGAGGCCAACCATCATCACAGACGACCTTGTGGAGGAATGCACCATTTGCTTGCTCATGACATTAGACCCATAGACCTGGCACAGCTGACGATCAATTTCAATCGGCGCTATGCCCTGTGCATTCAAAAACTTTATCACTGACCGCACTTCACAGGCGGCGGGAGCTGGAATAGGAACGTCCATTTCCAACCAATGCAACGAAGCTACTGAGAGCACTCGGGAAGTTCCGCTAGGCACATGCGCCATGCCAGGACATTACTTATCACGTACACGCAGTCGCTTTGCGCAACATATGGTTTGCTAGGTGTGGGAAGAGTGGGGAAGTTACTTTATGGACGCGCCTCGTATAACTATGCATATTTTAACATCTCATTCCTTGAACAGAGTAATCCAATATCATACTATATTAGTCCCAAATGTATACTTCTCTCAGAAAAAAATAATATTATATTAAAATGTTAACACTGTTTTACTCGGTAAGTACTATCCGTACGATTCTCTTATCATTAGAGAAACTGATAAGAAATTATTTATCCCTTTGCAGTCTTCAATAAAGTGGATGGTATAACCAGAGATCAATGCTGTTATTCAACATTGTAACGCATTTCAACCAAAAAATATAATATAATATAATATAATATAATATAATATAATATAATATAATGGATGGTTTTCTTGCAAATTAAGTAAAAGACCAATATGTATCGCTTTTTCCTACTATTAGGAAGTCTGCTATTCATTCCTGAGTTCGTGTGTATTGTAGTTAAGTCGGTATTGCGGTGTTGCCAAACTATGCAGAAGTCCATGCAACAACCAAAAAAAACGAAATATAATATAATAAAATGGATAGTTTTCTTGCAAATTAAATAAAACGTTGATACATATCGTTATTTCCTGCCATTAGGGAGTCTGACAATCCTACTACAGTGAATAAGAGACGTAATGCTGCTATTCAGACCCGAGTTCGTATGTATTCGTAGTTCAGCCGGCATTGCGCTGTTGCCAATCTATGCAGACGTTCAGCCTAATTTATTAATAAACCATGCACTTAATTACAAAACCCATAACAGGTTCTCTGTCTATCTGGCTACCTATCTACCTATTTATAACGTTTATCATGTCGTAGCTTCTACGATAGTCAATCGATCACGCTGTAATTCTATTTCTTTGATAGCTCAATATCTAAGAATGACAGAAAAAAATTCTAAATTAAAATATTATTTTTTAAAAAGTAAGAAAAAATTCTTATTCATTCATTCATTCATTTATTCATTATTTATTTATTCATTTATTTATTTATTTTTATGCATTCTATTGATCCTTCAATTTGTACAGTTACATTATTTCCTCTCTATTCTTAGGAAGTGCACAAATTAAACCTGGACATTTTTTAACCAAACCCATCCAAGAACAGCCAATAACTTAGTTGTCATCTGCCCGGAATGGAAACCGATCATGTTATTTTCTGACTACATTTCTGAGATGGTAGTGGTGTAAACATAGGCCTAAGCTTTACTAATACGTAACTGTAAAACTTCACATATGAACACACATGAAATATACAGAACCCCCATCACAAAAAATCTACTGAGCATTAGCAACTGGATAAGGAATGGGTGAGTTCGACGCTGAATGTGACACGTTGGTTAAGAGATTCTACGTGAGTGAGCATTACTGCAATGTAGTTCGCCGACTTGAACCTACAAAATGCTTGTAGCCACAACAACACAGAGCTAATAAGCACTGAATTAACAAAACGGAAAGACGAGTCCTAAAGTTTGAAAGCTTTCGATAATGTGTAAGATAATGTGAGATGATATTACTATACTTAGGGTTACAGCACCACCTCATTGTCTATTCAGCAGTAACAGTATTTTCAATCATGTACAGTCATATCGAACACAGAAATTATACTTCACACTTTATTATTGACTGAGTACATAGTGTGCACATTTCAAGTAAAAAACAAAAAACATTGACTCAAGACTATGGATCGGTGAAAATAACGAAAAAACTATAAAAATGGAAAGTTTGTTTTTAACTCTAAAAAATAAAATAAAGTTTCAGTTTTCTATATTGTGCCTATTTTGGCCCTATTACAATTAAAAGCCCCTCCAGAATGAATTTAAAGGGACCAGAGCGATACTATATATCACATACATTATGTGCTTTGACACTCGTTTCCTCAATTTTCCAATATTTTCAACATTTTGTAACATTCAAAATGCTCTAATAAATTATTATTTTTTTCTAATCTCAGTGGAATTTTGCACAGACGTTCAGAAAAGCATGTAAGTAAAGTGATATGTGTATTCTTCTGCTATTGAAAGTATTCAAATCACCACCTGTGTTGAGGATGTGATAAGTTAAAAAAAACTGAAAAATTAACTAAAAGAGTAATATTTTTTCCTCAAAAAGTAACTGGAAGAATATGGAAAGCATGCGTCATGTTTTACATATATATAAAATTAACAGGAATAAATTAAATATAAATTTAAAGAAATTTTGAAAATTGGGGCAATTATAATTCAGTATTAAAAAAAAAACAAAAAAAAATAAGTAAACTAATTGGAATATCAACATGCAAATTTGTGAATTGCATGTCCACATTATAAGAAATATGTGGCAAATGTTTCAAACTAATTGGTGTAAAATTGTATAAGTTAGAAATTTCACCGCTCTATTGTCTTAAGGACAAGTTACACTAATGTAAAACTTAATGTAAGATATATTGACAAATATTACAACACAATTATTGAATATTTTGGGTACTTCATGTTTCATTGTAACATTATATTGTTACTTTATTTCCTCTATCATCGTAAAGTCTTGTGTTTTATAGTTACATTCGTTTTTTTCATGTTTCGTTAACTTTCCCCTTTCTTTTCTTTCGTTATATTGTGTTATGTTAAGGTATATGTATACATTAGGGGGTGAAAATTTAAATTAGGCAATATTTAGGGCTCTCAATATTTTTAGCTACAAGAATACATTGTTATTAAGAGATTTAACTATTTTTAAACAATTGTTCTTTGAAATTGTTTATAATAATATTTTTTTTGTTTAAAAAATTTAATAAAACGGTAAACATGATATCCTCTTTCCTAATGAAGCTATTTTCAAAATTCCTTCACTGTTTTATAGGAAAAATGTTTGTCTAGTGCCTGAATAAACTTTGAATAACATTTTGCTGTAATTTACCATAAATATCTTAAATTTTGTAAAATATTAGACAAAAAAAGTATGCAACCTTGAAGAAAAAAATGTTTAATGGGACTGTGAACATGTAGATCAAATTTTTATTTGATTCATGCACTAGATTACATTCCAAGCTTCAAAATGATACCAGAATCATACCTCTATCTTTTTTCTTGGATGAGATATGATGTTTTCCTTAAGCCAATATGTCAAGAAACTGTACTTACGGGAAACGGCAGTTGAAAGTTAGGCTGTCAAAATCCTCCTGCTTCACACGTTATACCCTCAGCAGTAGTCTCGCGATCCACCTTCATTTTTTTTCTTCCTCTCAGGTATCTACTTCTGCTTCTTGCTTCTGGTGTAGCCTGATTTCTCTTCATTATATCCTTTACAACCTTCGAAGAAGATACGCCCGTAGTTGTGTTCAGTCCAGGTTCAATTCCCATCTTCCTTAGGATGTCCAGCTCCACTTCAGGACCACGGTTGTAGTGGCACACTGCATCCATTACACACAAATTCAGTGTTGCATGTCCCACATAGGTTTCTTTTGGACACCTTTTCCAGATCATCCCATTGAAGGACTCGTTAATGTTCTGGGTCTTCCCATGCAGGCACTTCTGCAACATTTTATCATCCGTCAGTCTTTCGTAGACCGGTTTCATTTGTCTAATCACTGCAATGGGAATACCAGGACCTTCATGCTTGTAAGGGATGCCTTTTGCTTTGGCCACTTGATAAGTGCACCAACTGTCTTCACCTAGTGGACACTTTGCATGAAGTGGCTGGCTGTCATTTGCTGCGACATGGAACATAGAGGCCCAGATAGCTCTTTTCATTTTTTCTACATTTTCTGTGTTAGACCTGAGGGCAATACCAAAGTAATTTTGAAGTTTGTCTATGAGGGCTTGAGTCAGTTTCCCCTTTCCACCGATCTTTTTGGTCTTAACTAATTGCCTAAGACCTTTGCCTAAACGCTTTTGGTAATGCCCCACACATTCTAATTTCACAATCTCTTTCCCATCATATGGGTCAAGTTCAGATACAGTTTTGAAACGTTTTGAGTCGCCATCTCCTAAATATTGAGTATAAAGTAATCCTCTATTTTGGACTGACCTCAAAAAGAGCCTACCTGCCCCAACAGGTTCCATGTTAGGTGAAGATCCCTTGTAGTTACAGGAGCATACTGGTACATGGTCTGCTAGCCAAGTCTGATATGAAGGTATTTTTTGTCTTCCTTAGCATGCATTCTGCAAGACATGCAGCTTTTGGACATTACCTCCACATCGAGAACTTTACCAGTTTTTACTGACATGGCTGTCACAACACCCGACAAAGAAGAAAATCCCCTCCGTTGCCACGTTCCATCAACTGACACTGCACATTCATTGCTACCAGTATTTTCACGTACTTCATTAGCAGCATCATTCATTGTATCATAAGCAAGCTGTGTTACCACTTTGTTTACATGCTTGATATGACCCTGATAAGAATTTTTACTGAGGCCACATGGCAAGCCCAGAAGGTAACATAACCTGTTCAGTTCACTATAGCCACAACCAATTTCTCGGCTCGAATAGACAATTCTCCTGTTTATTTCAAAATATTTTGAAACTTTGTGGCTTGAGAATAATTCATCAGAATTATACCCACAGGCTGAACAAGCTAGTTTCACACATACTGCCAAACCATTTCTCTTGCCACTATTCAAACATAATGAAACTGAACCCACCATAAGACATTCTGGACAAGCCAGTAGTAAAATTAATTTTGTTAAATATCTAACATCAAAAAGAATAAAGCCATAATGTTCTGTGTGTTCACTTGATGGTGGACAATGTCTATCTTTAGTTACATTTGTTTCCTTCTTCTTCCCATAAAATTTCCTTTGCTTCTTCCTGCTTGTATTACGTTTGTTAGCCATCACTACCACACAGCACTATAAAATAACACTAAACTAAACGCACTATAATAACTAACACTAAAATAAATATGCAAAGAGAACACTAAACTGAAACTAAAGGCACAAACAGCTGGAAATAATACTCATAACCTGTGTAACCACGTGTATGAAACTTGTACATAAACAACTTTTCTTTCTGCTGTTTTATTTATAATTTCTGTTCATAGATGGCAGGAAGGGCTAGAACTGTGCACTATCGCTATCTATGAGTTATTTGTGAACTATTAGAAATTCCAGAGTACTTTCAAATGAGTAAAAATGGCTTAGTATTTCAGGAAAAAAATCTGACATTTTGGCAGATAAAAGGGGGTGTAACCATTTGTTACTATCATAGAAAAGTGTCATTATCTACAAAACTACCAGTCAGAATTAAATAAGCAAACCAGCAAATGAAAGAAGAAGAAATGCTGCATCCAAAATATACTGTTTCAAAAAATGCCATTTTTCATAATTTTTTGTGTTTCTAACGTATACATATACCTTAACCTTTTCCGTGTTCCAAACTCACACCTTCTACTCAACCATGAACAGTTTATCTTGTAAGTTAAATTAGGTTAGATTATGGATGAACCTTTGCACGTGCGCTACACTGAGGCCTACTGTGCACCCCGAATTTATGGTATGAAAGAGGATGAAGTGTACCAGCCCACTGGCCGCATGTGACCTCTCATCCGCTCACCAAGGTGACCAAGGAGCACAGAATCCATTCCAACAGCTCTTCTAAGGCCCGTTGGAATTTTTCTTAAGCAATGAATCCTGGCAGAAGATTGGGAACCCAGAAACGGTTGCAGAAAGAACCCTCCCCCCCCCCCCGTAAGCAGTCGAAGATATGCGTCTTCACCTGAATATGTCTATGAAATGAGAAGAAGAAGATGAATGATATGAAATCTAAATTCTTTTTCTACACGGGAGGGGAAGGAAAATGGACCGTAGCAATGAAAATTCCAACTCGGTATTTGCCTAATGAACTGTGGAAAACCACGGAAAAACCACAGTGAGGTTGGTCTGTCCGGGAATCGAATCATGGGCCTCCCGAATGCGAGTTCCATGCGGAACACATGAACTACCTCGCTCGGTTGTAAATTAAATTAATCTGCTTGCTATGTATTGTATATTGTTTGTATCTCTTGACTCGTTCCACATGTTAAAGCTACAATGCTGATGAAAGATCTATCGAATAAGAAAATTAAATATAAAAATTGAAATATATTTTGTTGCGTTACATTATTCTGATGCATATTTTATGTGATGTGTTTCGCTATTGTGTGGTCTGGTGTCGTCTTTTGTTTGATTTTGTAATTTCTGAATTCTTTTATTGTATTACTTTGTGTTTTATTGTAATGTTTTGTTACATTCTGAGTTAATGTGTTGTTTAGTAGTGTTTGCTGTGTTCTGTTGAGGAACTGAATTTTACTGTGTTTCATGTTTAATGTTGCTGTGTTATTTAGTTGCATTTTTTGTTTATTGTTTGGTTTATATATATAAACCAATATATATCATATATATAATTTATAATTATAATATATAATTTATTGATTATTCCCCGACGAATATAACTCGTGTATTGGGGCTATATAAGAAAACATATATATGTTGTACAATGTAATTTAAAAAGTTTTGAAACTACAGTCTACGGAAAACATACAATATCTAAAGAATTAAAGAAAGAAGCAAAATAAGAACAAACGCTAAGGTAAGAAAGTTTTGGGCAGAAAGAAGAAAAAGATTGAAACCATGAATAAATAAATCAACTGAGAATTAAAATAAATAATCTTCCCACAAACGTATTTTTAAACAATTCTTAAAACACCGGCAATTTGGTGAAATTCTATTATTTGTTACTTGGTTTAAATTGTTTTTATTTGCTTTTGCTGTGTTATTTATTACATTTAATGCGTTGTATTTTCTATTTGCAGTGATGTTTAGTTGCATATTTCTTTGTCTTTGGTTTCAATTGTATTTATTGCATTTAATATGTTATTTGTTGCATGTAATGCATTGTATAGTTGTATTTGCAGTAATGTTTAATTTTGTTGTGCTATGTAGTTGCATTTTATTATTTTTCCTTCAAATTGTCTTTGTTTATTTGCTTGTAATGCGTTATTAATTGAATTTAATGTGTTTATATTGTATTTGCAGTGATATGTAGTTGTTCACCCTGTATTATTTACTTCCAATTGGCTTTATTTGCTTTTATTGTACTGTTTGTTGCATTTAATATGTTATTTGTTTTTTTAATGTATTGCATAGTTGTATTTGCAGTGATGTTTAATTTTGGTGTCATGTTTAATTGCATTTTTCTTTATTCTTTAGTTTAAAGTTTCTTTGTTTATTTGCTTTACTGTGTTGTTTATTACATTTAGTGTGTCGTATATTGGATTTGCAGTGATATTTAGTTGAATTTTATTTTATTGTTCGGTTTCATTTTTCTTCATTTGCTTTCACTGTACAATTTTTCGCATTTAATATGTTGAAAAAAATGTTTTTTCTTTCATATTTAGTTGTTTGTTTCCTTCATTGTTTCCTTTCAATTGCCTTTACTGCATTATTTGTTGTATTTAATCTGTTGCAAGTTACATTTTCAGTGATATTTAGTTGAATTTTTCTGTTGTATGTTCTCATTTCTTGCTTCTTCCCTTTTGTTGTATTCTATTGATTTCATTGTGACTTTTTTGCTGTGTCGTTTTGTTACATTGATATATTATTTTAATACATTTTTTATATTATTATGTTACATTTTTATATTTTTGTTTCCATTGGTTTGAATTTCGTTATGACTTGTTATTTTTTATCTTGCTATGCTTTTTTATATTCTGTAAAGTTGTTTTGTTCAGCTGTCTGAACTAAGATTAGGTTTCCTGATCATTGAATGTGATAGTCATAGTACAGGGTGCGTCAGAAAGAACGGATGGATTTCACATGGCAAGAAAATTGTAAAGATTCATCAAATCAAAAATTTATTGTTATCAACATATTCACCAATACATGCAGTTTATTTATGGAAAACAACATTATCCATATGATGTCCTTGGCTTTCAATACAGGCATCGAGGCGTTTTCTGATGTTCGCCATCACTTTCACAGTCATAGCTGGTGCAATTGCCACGATTTCTTCACGAATCGCTGTCTTCAGTTCGTCCAGTGTATGTGATCGATGTTTACAAACTTACGCCTTCAAATGGTCCCAAAGAAAGAAGTCGCAGGGCGCGAGATCTTACCGTAGCCTCGGACAATCTCAGTGCAATAGAATTTCGTCCAGGTGATTTCTTCATTAATGTTGAACCTGTGATACGAAATGAAGCCACCCAGCGCAAAATTGTATTCCGAGTTGGAATCCTAGCGTGACATCCGATGTCGAAATGAGTCCTGAGTGGCGATCACAGACTCTTCATTTTTCAAAAATGTCTCTACGATGAAAGCACGTTGTACACCAGACCAACACCATATTCTCAACTGAAACTGCATTCTATGGCTGACCCAACAGTCGTGGTCCCCCTCACTATATCTCTCTCCTCGTTGCGTATCGATAGTTTGAAATCCATCCGTTCTTTCTGACGCACCCTTTATAATTCATTTTTAAACAAGTAATTCTAATTAAATCTACATTTAATGAGTTATGTTCCTTTCTTCAGAAATTTAATTATTTTCAGTTTTGATATAATTCATTACTGTCTAATCTTTCTGTTCGCTAAAATATTTATCATTCTCACTTTTGTGAAAATTTTAACTAGTGCTACTAGGCATTCAGAAGTTATGACACTACCGCACAATGTCGTCAGCACGACACCGCTGATGTCAACACAGAAACAACACATGATAAGAAATGCATCCGCGATTCCAGTGATAGTCTGAGAATTACACACGACTATGTGAAGTCGCATTCGGTGGCACAGGCGGTATAGCGCTGGCCTTCTATGCTCGAGGTTGCTGGTTCGATCCCGGCCCTGGTCGATGACATTTAAGTGTGCTTAAATGCGACAGACTCATCTCACTAGATTTACTGGCATGTAAAAGAACTCCCGCGAGACAAAATTCCGGCACACCGGCGACGCTGATATAACCTCGGCAGTTGCAAGCGTTGTTAAATAAAGCATAATTTAAACTTACTATGTGAATCAGAAGCCAAAAACACCACTGCGGAAGAAAACAAATAAGTAACACGAAATAGGTAGAAAATAATGAAGGAGGAATTTGACTTCGTGCTTTGCAAGCAAATAGCAATAAGAAAGGGCTCTATTTCCATACAATAATAAAGCAAAATGCCTGCTTTCAATTGCGTGCTTCTAAAACAGACTTTATATTCACGATATAAAAAACTCAGCTTTATATACGGCTTCTGTAAAAAAAATGGTTCCAGATTGTATATAAATGAACACAGCCTTTTACACAACTTCAGAGTATGGTATCTATTATTATATTACAAACTTAAAGGTCGAGGTTGTGAGAGCTGTTGGAAATATTGCAATCTTAAAGACAGCTCAGCATTATACGTTCACCATATCAGTGCCGCCACTGTTCGTCACACACTTATTATTGGCGGCAGCGGTTGAGTGAAGAACAAGGGACAGACACACTTGTGATGTTATGTCCAGTCAATATATAGCGACCTCATTTAATGAATCGCTGTCGTTTGTTTCTATAGATACCTATCAACGTTTGGAAAACGTGCTAGTAATGGTACTACAGTTAACAGCTACGATGTTACTGTACTTAATATTACAGTATATGGTGACCATATTTTAAGTGCGCGTTGCAGGCAAGACAGTTTCTCTTACAACGCAATTGAGTTTCTTGTTAAACAGGTAAAGACAACAAACAATACACACTCATTAACATCAATAGTACAGCTGCTGCTAAATTAATCCCACGAATGAATCGTGTCGATATGTTTTATTGTGTATATACTGTATGTGGCTTCCATATCCACGTCTATACCTCTTCAATACGTTTGAGGGGCAGTTAAGCAGTAAACGTAACACTTAATTCCATTACGATTAGAGATACTGAAATTATGAACGAGTTTTATCTTACGTAGTGTATTCTACATTCTGTTGAATTGACATTTTATAATGTTACTTTATGTCGTATTCTTATTTTGTTGTGTCATATTGTTAATATTCTGTTGTGTGTTAATTGTCTGTTGATCCATATTGTATTTAATTATATATATTCTTTTTTATGGTGTGTATGTAGTGAAGTGTTATGATGAGATCTTCCACTGTATTTCAGACCATAGCGCTTCTGAAAGAACTGAGTATCTGTTTCCTCTTTTGTCAGTAATTTAAATAGGAAGAATATATTTTTATTCGAACTGTAGCTTAGTCAGACAGTTAACAGTTAACGTCGCTTTACCAAAAGGGAACTAGGCTTCGTGTAAGGAAAATTATGCGAGATTGTTGATGTATGCAACTACTAGAGATGAACAAAACTAACTACCGCTCTCGCTCGCTGTGTTCTTTGCATTTGTCTTTCGAGTCTCGGCTTGTCATTCTCGCTGCACTTCGAGTCTCGGTCATCATTCTCAAAATAGCATTTGGTCGGCGTGGAAAGATTTCGTTACTTTGAATAACATACATCATTAAAATAAATAACATAAATGTTTAAATGAGACAAAAAGACAAAACAGAACAGTATCTTAGTTATCAAAATGTTCTGGTTCTATTATATGATATTGTCTATGGTTATATAAATTAAAAAAAAAACAATTCTCAAATAAATTTGCATTTCTAAGAAACATAAAACATGGCATTAATATATTTTTACTTGAGATTGCACACTTGATCTTAAACAAATGATAAAAAAAATCCTAGCCTTTTAATAACGGCCTAGTAATTAAATAAAGACTGGGGAACGGATTATTATACACTGAAAGGTAGAGATGATGTTTCAAATAGGCTACTTGATTGTTTATACATATATAACAGTTGCCAAAGTAGACAAAAGTTCAGTCAGGTATAAACAACTGTTGACTTCGGGACTTGGAGACTTTATCACAATATCGGGTCTTGGAAGACTCACAACCAGTTTTTATGTCAAGGACGCGAAGTAATACTGTACAACATTGTCGTGCGGGTTTTCGGCTTTGCGGGCGCTGTTAGTCTCATTTCCTCGATCGTTGTTCATCTCTAGCAACTACAGTGAGGGAGGTTCTCTGAGAATACTTACGTCTTCTCTGTCATTCTCACTCCTCTACTATTGCCATGTCATCTCATGGTTTATAAATTAATATTCTCTGAAATCAGAAGGTGATAAACCGAAAACTACAATCAAGAGAAGGGGTTAGAGCGAGTAGAGGAGTAAATTGATGAAAATTTAGGTGATGAACAGAATAATAGATTACAAAATTATGAATTACTGTTAGATAAGTAGGAAAATTGGAAGTCGGATAAGGAGAATAAGGAGGAAGAAGAATAGAAAAAGTTGACATATGTGTAAGAGGAGGAGGAAGATTATTTTATGAGACTGTAAAAGGTAAACATTAGGGAAGTATAATATGACGGAACGGGAATAATGGTAAAGACATGAGAATTGGAGTACGTGAACAAACTTTGAAGGAGGAGAAATAGGAATAAAATAGATAGAGTAGATATAATTACAAGGAAGAGATGCAGAGCCAAAGATTGGGGTAAATGGAAACATGAATAGGAGTACGAGTAGAAAAATGAACAGTAATACTATTAGAAAGATAAAGTGTAAGAATTAGAGCAAAAGATGAATAGGGTTAGAATGAAAGTAATGGGCTCAGTGAACAGTAAAAGTAAGCAAAGGACAAGTAGGTGAGAGAAGAAAGATACCGTAATGTGTCCGGTAAGTCTCGCAGCAATGAAACGCGCCTGAACTATCACGTAACCCAATATATTTCTGAAATGAAAAGTATCAGGTGTTTTGAAATATGTTGTTTCCGTGAATGCAGCGGGGCAGTGCAAGCTCTGGCGGGGATATAATTAACCAAGGAGCTCGCGCGGTGCCAGCCTACCAGCGCGTGTATACATCAAACCTGTCCCCTGCAAGCCACTCTAAAAAACCACGCCCACCGCGACTACAATGCCCTATTGTACCTGCCCGCACAATACCGTTGGATTTAATATTCCTATTCCTTTATTAACACAACTAACCTCTGAGCTCTGGCATCTTTCACCCAGCCGCAGATACTGAGGGGTGCGTCTTGAGGTTATGCAGTTTAATAAACCCGAATAATACGGAGACCCGAGGGTGGAACACTTTATTGCTCAACGGAGGGTCACGACAATACGCTCAGCATAATAATCTTATTAATTATGACAGTGGTACGCATTAGTAATCATCACCGTAATTATAATAAGTCTAAATTCTGAACTGTAGGCTTTCCAAGCCGGAGACACGAGCTCAAAACCTGGCGAATACAACTACAATGTGTGGTGAACAAAGATGACATTGGTTCTGAGTTAGGATTTGTCGGCATAGCGAAAAACTACAGACTGCAATGGACCGGGTTCAAAAGCAGATATTTTTATCGAATGAATTCGGGATCCACTTAGCCTCAGGGATGTTTTCAGAGGGCAATACATGGCAGGAGTGTGGTGTTGTATGGTAAATTGAATAAAAACCCATGCTTGAATCTCGAATGATAGTTAAGAAAGTGAAAGAGAGAGTGGGAGAATGACAGATACGAGCTCGTTGATGCCCGATTCGTTGCAACCATACAGTCAAAAGATACAAGGCTACTAACATGATTTATGAAATAAAACATCATAAACATACTGTTACGAGCCATTGAGATGATCCGTGGCCAGACTGTGGAGCCGTGTCCTTAAGCGGTGAAGCATAATCGAGGAAAATATTGCTACTGTTGGACCTGAAAACATTACTCTCCAATTCTCTGTCAGAAAGGATGAAGACTTGATCTTCTCTCCGGACACTCGAATGAGACTATGTCTTATTGTATAGCATAGAAATAAATAATTATTTAATTACGGAAAAAAATCAAACTGCTCCAACTAGCAAATGTTTTCTAAGAGGTACTTAGGAGCTAACGCTGCGCTTATCTGTAGCCAACAGCAGTATTCCCTTTCACCTGCAAGCTAAAACAAAATACAGCTTTCACCTGCATATCACCACCACATCACGGATCAACTTTACAGCTCCCTATATTACTCGGTGTGAAATAAATAATTTAACTTCCACTTTCAGAATTTTAATAGGACACAAGAATAAGATAAATGTATTTTATTTGCTGATGATATAGTACTCTATTAATATAAGGAAGTGAAAATTACCTCCAGGGGTTAACAAGTAAATTCAAAATAATGGCCAGAAATCATAACTGCAGTGTACTGTATTTTTAAGAAAAAGTAAAGTAATGGCTTTCAAAGGTAAATTTCCTGTTAGATCAAAAATAATTTTACAAAATATGCCAATAGAACAGGTCTCATATTTTCAATATTTTTGAAGTGATGTAATGTACAGTAGCGCTCAAAATTTTAAGACCACACTGAAATAACATGGACTTAGGACTTAAACTTTTTCTGCAAGAGCGCTATAATATATTTTCCGAGCACTTATATTACTATATATACTTCGCTAGATTTCATTGTTTTAGACAATGTATTGTAGAAGTAAAACATTTTCAAATGTTGGAAGACCATACCAAAAAGTCACCAGTTTTAGATATACCTAATTTATAATGTGCTGAGTTTTCCCAGTCGTTGAAAATATTACCACAGAAATTATTTGGTATTTAAAATATTATATGGGTGTTACTGGTACGTTAAAAACAAAAATTCTGAAAAAAAAAAAAAACATATATATTGTCCTTGTTTTGCATGTAGGCCTCTATTTTTTTAACCTTTGATAAAAGTTGGCATTTTTCTGTTCTTTTTCTTACATTAGCCCGAGATTGCTGAGAACACCTTCGACGTCTAACAGATGGTACCGTGGTGTATCACTATATCTACAGTCCTGCGTTCTTCAAGTCAATATAGGATGCAACAGGACGTAGTATATGATCTGCGAAGAGATGCCAACGATCTGAGGAAGCTGCGGAATATCAACAGGGAGACTTAGTCAGACCTAGATGCAGTAGCTGAATCGATTACGTAGCACCATGCAGCGAATCACGTACTCACAGGAATGTGGTCGTAAGTCTTCAATTTAGCATTCTTATTTTCTAGTGTTCTTAACAATAAAGTTGGTTATATAACGACGCTGTATCAACTACTAGGTTATTTAGCGTCATAACATTGGCGATAGTGAAATTATATTTGGCGAGATGAGGCCGAGGATTCGCCATAGATTACCTGGCATTCACCTTATGGTTGGAGAAAACCTCGGAAAAAACCAACCAGGTAATCAGCCCAAGCGGGGACCGAACCCGCTCCCGAGCGCAACTTCAGACCGGCAGGCAAGCGCCTTAACCGACTGAGCCACGCCGGTGGTTTTAACAATAAATCAGGCAATATTAAAATTGAAAGACTTCTTAGACAAGCACCGTTTTCAGTAATGTACCTTACTTAGTTGCTGAGTATTAAATCACTGAAGTGGTTTCAAGTTCTTTTAATGACCTGTGTAAGGAACAACATATAGTACTACCAAATCGACAACGGTTCAAAACTTCTTTGTAACAATCGTTTTGATACGTTAAAACTTTGTCAGAACAGTTTAACTTTAATGGTCTCAGCGTAGACTGTGATACTTTTCTAAGCCCCTTCTAGAATATTCTGGCTATGTTGCAGGAAGCGGTGAAAAGATCCGAGCTGATGTGTTTATCAATCGACACGTCAGTCCGAGTGACAAGTGAAGGCGATGGCGCGTCAGATAGCAGAATTGTGGGAAACACGGTTATTTTCGTAATGCTACGCCAAATCATAGATAAGACTTTTAAAACTAATTTTTTTACACTTTTCAGCAACTTGTTTACATTATATTATTAAGCTATTAGCGAAATTTGTTACATGTGATTAGCACTACTACAATTATGAAAACTTCACATTGACAAAAATACTTCAACAATTTAGTTAAAATTTAGTATAAATGTGTAGCACTGTAAAATGAATACTCAAAATTTAGTAATCACAGTTAAACAATAACATTCCTTTGGAATATAAAGTGTAGGCCTATATATATATATATATATATATATATATATATATATATATTAACTAGGTTACCATGTTGACTAGTTTCAGCCAGTGGGCTATCATCAGATCTGGGTGGTCTTGGCGCCTTATGATTGCGTTTCCTGTGGGAATGTGTTTGTGTAGTGTAATGTGGAGTCAAAAAGTGTGTGTCTTCTGAAATTGAGTTGTTCTTTGAGGATTTGATGCGGATGTGTTTTTGTATATCGGTATATTTCGTATTGTTCTAGTGTGTTTAGTTTCTGGTTTTTCGGTTGGAGATGTAGAATTTCCATGTATGTGTCTATG
Source organism: Periplaneta americana (assembly GCF_040183065.1). Lineage (NCBI taxonomy): Eukaryota > Metazoa > Arthropoda > Insecta > Blattodea > Blattidae > Periplaneta > Periplaneta americana. The sequence continues at coordinate 106,677,799 of NC_091131.1, read as the reverse complement.
TTGCTGTAGGTATGGTTGGTATTTGTGATGTATTCTGCGTATGTGGAAGTATTCTGTGATTTGGTTATGGCTGTGATGTGTTCTTTGTAACGTGTTTGAAATGATCTGCCTGTTTGTCCTACGTAGAAGTTGTTTCAAGTATTGCATTTGAGTTTGTATACACCTGCGTGATTGTATTTGTTTGTTTGTGTTGTTTGTGTGTTGAGATGCTTTTGTGGAGTGTTTTGTATTCTGTATGCGATGTTGTAATTTAATTTCTTGAATGAGGTTGCAATCTCGTGTGTGTTTTTGATTTCATATGTTAGTGTGATGCATTTTTGTGTTCATGTGTTTGTGTTGTATATCTATGTTTTTTGTAATTCTGTTTTGTGTTTTTTATTATCTTGTCTATTATGTTAGGTTCGTATTCGTTTTCTTGTACTATGTATTTGACTGTGTTTAACTCTTCTTTGTAGTCTTGTTGGCTCATTGGTATGTTGAGTAGTCTGTGTACCATTGCACGGAATGCAGCTTGTTTGTGTTGTGTTGTGTTGGGTAATACATGTGTTGTGTATGTGTGTTTGTTGTTCACTAAGTATCAGTAAAGGTGTCACCCCCATGTTGTCCGCCTTTTCTCCCAAGAAATCTACCTGGTGCTTATTTATATTAGAGTCTGAGTGACTCCCAGAGTCGCAATGTGGTTGGAAGGGTTATAACCATAAAGAAAACCAATGACCACACCATGAATCGAACCCAACCGAACGCCGTAACAGTAACGCTATTAAAAACTTACGAAAACGAAAGCATTTACTCACTTCTACTAATATTTGCTTGTGTGACCTTAAAAGGTTGTTGAAACCAATTCTATATCGACAACACAGAGCTAGGAATATTTTATGTTTGAAAATCTATAAGCAAAAATTGTAAGGTAAGTGTGCCAAATAAGACCATGCTAAGATATGCTTCGCTGCCATTTTGTTATTTCTCAATAAATCTTTTTTCCAAATTTAACACAATTATAAGTTTATTCATGAGAAAATGGAAAAATTCTAGCTTTACTGTTATAGTGTATTATTTTTATTAAAAATATCGATAATTCAACAAAGGTATAATTGGCCTTATTAGGAATAGGGATTCTAAAAAGGGGCCAGCGGTTCCAAACAGTGCTAGCTTCAAATTTCCAAATTTTAGAAAAAAAAACAGAGCTGATAAAACTTTTCAATTGATGGAACAAACGACTGAATAAAAATATATTTCATTTAATATGATAAAGAAAACTGCAAGTCATTGACAAAATGATCTTTACACTATGAACAACATGAAACGTTTGAAATTATATCAGAACTCGATCATTTTCACATTATGGGCACTCAAAATGTACAATCTTCTATTGTTTAGTGATCTCAATACAATATCCTTGCACATATCTGCCACAAGTTTCACACAAAATCATATCTCTGATAACGTCCTCCTTACAAATAAAACAGTACCAGCTTAAGTAAATGAAATGAAATAAATAATTAAGTAAATAAATAAGTTAAAAAAACAAATAAATAAAATAATTAATGCAAACAATTCAATGAATCGTATGGTCCTAACAAGGCCATCGCTTGTCCTTGAAGGGCTACATATGTTTTCTTTTATTTTGTTACGTAAAACAATCCTAATTTAAATGTTAATATAAAACTATTTTGAGAACTTGGAAATAGAAAATATACCCTATAATATATACATAACCTATTTTGAATCTTGCGTACACTACTTTTAACACTTGAATATAATTAATTGATTAACTAGTGGACTTACTCGTGTTAATCTCGGACAAATCTTACATAATTAACACTAGTAAGTCCACTAGTTAATCAATTAATTATATACATAACAATCTACATTTTCATTAAATGTATAAGGAGCTTTAAACAAATGAATATGCAGTACCGATAGACAAATTATCCCGCAAAGATATAATAATTATGTCTGAAAAGCTAGCCAATAATTTTGCTTACATAGAGCCCTCTTAATCCGAGCAATAGTTGCATTATGTGCAATAAATAAGTCCTGTACGACACGAGACATCTTCAGAGAGTACTCGATGTAAACATTTTATCGACCTCTAATAATTCATCACCCTCTGTTGGATTCGAACCGTTGAACATCTGCTCTAATAGCAAGAATATTCATTGTAAACCTTATCCAGTAAAAATCATATAAATAGTAGGGTAAAAATTGAACTCCATATATCTTACAGACAGATGGAGACAGGTATAAAAGTCTTTAAGGGTGCAATAATTGCAAATTAAACATATTCTATCAAAAGTCATATAGCACAAGGATTCCTGTCCTTGCACATCAGAAACTTTATCGTGTCTTTATTTAGTATAGCCTAAGGGATTTTATTCAATGCACCAGGACTTTTGCACAGGTTCTCGGCTTGATTGAATTGATTTATGAGAACGACCTTCTAACCACAGTAGTTAGCAGTCTGGGAGCGTGTAGAAGCTTCTCTGTGGCCACATCGGAGAGTTTCATTTTCAAGACTTTTTGTGGAAAGCTATTCTGTGGTACCAGGATCCACGTCACAATTTAACGAAGCTTTAACTCCATTGTAATTGCTTGTAAGTGAACTCTGAGTTTATGAAGTTAAACGATTTAATACCAATGTTACTGTGAGATTTTGCACTATTCGTGGCGCTTTTCTTATAAAGAAAATTTATATTACATAATTGTGTGTTGAGGTTTAACATGTCCGATGTTTTGTATCTATTTACAGATTCCTTAATCAAGATCCACCAGAAACATGAAGGACAGCGGATGTTGTTGGTTCCGCTCTAGCAATAGGAATTAAACTATATTATTATTATTATTATTATTATTATTATTATTATTATTATTATTATTTTTATTGAATCTCCAAAGATAAAGAAACCCTATTTCATCGTAAGGTATGTTAGGGTCATAGTTTGATACACAGTTTAAAAAAATACATATGTATATACTAGAGTTGAACAGCGATCGAGAAAGCAAGAGTAACAGCGCCCGCAACTATCTACGCGATTCAAGCAAAATTTCAAGACATTGTATTGTATTGTATTGTATTGTATTGTATTTATTAACATCCCATGGTATTCATACATTGCTTCACAGCTAGAATATGGAATAACCCAAAAAACTTAATACTATTATAAAGTCTTAATTTATAGTCACAGTCTATATGAAATATATACAGAAGAGATTTACTAGTACAACACAACGTTTTAGTATCAATTTTATGAAGCGTTATTGAATGTCATGAATTCACCTACAGAATAGAAGGCGTGAGAAATTAGGTACTTCTTTAATTTGACCCTAAATAATCTTATGTTTTGAGTTTCATTTTTTATATCGATAGGGAGGCTATTAAAAAATTTTACTGCCATATAACGCACTCCTTTTTGATAGCATGATAGACTTGCCGATGAAGTATGAAAGACATTTTTGACGCGTATTTGTGCTATGAACTGTTGAATTAGTTACAAAGTTTTCACGATTATATAAGAGGAAGATTATTAATGAAAAGATATACTGACATCGGGGGTGGTCAACTCTCGAACGTCAAGCAATTTCGAATCGCCACAGTTGTTTATACCAGACTGAACTTTTATCTGTAATACTAATAATAATAATAATAATAATAATAATAATAATAATAATAATAATAATAAGAACAATAATAATAATAGTATTAATAATAATAACAAGAACAATAATAATAGTAGTAATAATAATAATAATAATAATAATAATAATAATAATAATAATAATAAACCGCACAAATTGCGCAAATATTGAATGTCACTCAGATTTTACAAAGTTAATCACAGATAATTCCCGATTTTCACAGATTAGGATATGTTATCTATTACATGTTTTGTCGCATAAAAAACATACAGTTGTCATCCGGTCCGTGGAAAGACTGATTTCTGCATATCCTGTGGTGGTAACCATGGACCGCCAGCGAGGTCACGAAGTGGCGGAGCTTCTGGTTCGTGCCTGTCCAGGTCCGGTTTATCATGGCCTCCGTTGTGTAAAATTCCTCCCAGATGTCTTCCCTCTTCCTTATCCTCTCGTTTAGTGCCTTCTTCCAGTTGGAGGATCGAGCTTCGTTCTGAGTTCTTCTACCAAGAAAGTCTCTCGGGCGAGTACGCACATATATTAACGTACATATATATTAACTTAATTACTGTACATATCGTTTTTAGTTTTCGTTTACTTTCCTTACCAATGTCTAAAGGGGAGGAGACGATCCTATGGATGAAACACACAGACACTGGCATATGTTCGCCTTCCCTTGCCTCGGTTCAGCAAAACGTAGGGCCTCCGCAGAGACGCATACGGAACAGAACATGCTATGCTCGAGACGGGATTCGAACCCAATACCTTTCGTCTGCAACACCTAATGTGAGCATGTCTAAGAACCGTATAGCTACTCAGTCCGACATTAATTATATCAAATTAATAACAGATCAACATAATTAATTACATATTAACTAAATTATGTACCTTAATTACATATCAGATTGATTATATGTGAACTTAATTAGTTACGTATAATCTTAATTAGTTAATATACATCATTCATTTACTTTTTAAACTTCCCTAGGGAAGTCGCTGTAGGCAATTCATTCCAGTTATTTATTCATCTCTTAGGAAAGAAAATTTACCATCACTATTCTGTTTTCGTGGCCATAGTACCGAGGTACTGCATGCAGACATACGAAAGGCCTTTCAAAATTGTTTCAGCAGGATAAAAACCCACGATTCTGCGACAACTTCTCCGACACCAGTGATGAGCGGCTTGTCGGAACAAAACTTTTGCAGGCGCAGGACTTTTCTTCCAGAATAAAATATCCTAATTTTTATTCTCTTTCAACAGCACAATTCAAAACCCGTGATTATGCGGCAACTTCTCCGACACTCGTGTTGTGCGGTCGTTCGAAACATATTTCTGCAGGGGCAGGGCTTTCTTCTAAAATAAGTCGACTCTTGCTAATCTGGCCATTCCTTGCACAATGCATAGTGGAGTTACAAATTAGGGTGAAAACAGGATTACTGAGAATGCTTAAAAAGTTAATAAATATGTTATATACAGCATTCAATTTGTATACATATACAGAGTGGAAGTGAAATAGCCCTGCAGATCTTCAGAGCGAATAGCTCATGTTATGTGTAATAAAAAAACTGTAATATCATATTGGTGGAAAGTTCTTAGTTTTTTTAATAAAAAATGTTTTTTTTCAAATATTTTACACCCTATTGCGAGTAGGATCGTGATTTTTGTCCATGTCAATAGGAAATCTCATAAAAAACATTTATCTCTCTGGTGTATTTCAATAGCGTGGAAGGTTTTCGTGTAAATTTAATTTAAAGAAAAACACTAATTTCAAGCCACTGCACGACGCGAGCAGATTACAACGTCGAGCCAGAGAGCAGCTCACTTAGCGAGACAGACCGAGTTCGTTGACGTCTTACATCTGTATTACAAGAAGAGTGCGTTAGCGGCGATGTTGCCGAGCTGTTGAAACTTCCAACTTAATTTTATAATTAACCATGCATTTAATCACAAAACGAAAATATATGTTTTCTACTAATTTAAGTGTACCCTATCGTCCTTTTCAATCTAGAAGATTATTTCTCTTCCACCCTGCATAAATATGCTATATATGTGCGAATAAGAAATACAGTATAATAGCCCTACATAAAACCGGAGCAAATATCTGAGAACATTATAACAGCAGAAGTGACAAGAAGTATACTAGGAGGAGGCCGTGTAATTGAGAGGCCGGATTAGCGAGAATCTAGTATACCGGCATTCTGTTTCAGCAGGAAAATACAAAACCCGTGATTCTGCGGCGTCTTCTCAGACATCTTTCTCGAGCGGTTGTTCGAAATAAAATCTACCAGGAGCTTCGAGAATACCCGTCAACAGGACAGATAAATAGCTTGCACTAGAATAGAGAAATATCTCAAGGGAAGCATCCGATTCAGCTCAACTCTATATGAAGACTTCCTTTCGTATAAATATATCTTGAAAAAGTATATCGTCCTTTAGAATGTAGACAAGATCCCTTAAATTCCTGCAACAATGCCGAGAGCAATGGGTGTCACAGACTTCTTAAGAATGCGCAGCGGATTTCCACGCTTGAATTCACTGAAAATTCTGATCAACGCAAAATTAAAGTCATGGCTGATAAAAGGGACATTAAAACAATCCCTTTTTTTAATTGTATATCGTCGTTACTGAAATATTTTCTGTTGTTGACTAAAAACATCGTTTCTCATTTTCATCTTAACGTAAACCTAAACGTTGAATTTCCGCGAAGGACCATGTTATACGTTTTATTCTTCCGCTTATTTGACTACATGTATTTACAGCATATTAACATAATTCATTCAATAATATTCATCATTGTAAATAGAACGAACATCACGGACATGCTACTGGAGCTAAATCACAGCTGTGAGCAGTATGGAATGAAGATAAATGCCAACAAGACGAAGATTATGGTCATTGGAAAAAAGTAAAGAAGGTAAACTTGCGATTTCTAAATGAGGCAGTAGAGCAAGTGAACAGCTTCAAATACTTGGAGTGTAGTATGAGCTGCTGGCAGGAACTAAAAAGAAGGATAGCAATGGCAAAGGAAGATTTTAATATAAAAAAGAGCATCTTCTGCGGACCTCTGGAGAAAGGTCTAAGGAAGAGACTAGTGAAGTGCTTTGTATGGAGTCTGGCATTATTTGGGGTAGAAACGTGGATATTACGACGGAGTGAAGAGAAACGACTAGAAGCATTTGGCAAGTGGATCTGGAGAAGAATGTAGCATATGAAATAGACGGACAGAATAAGAAAGGAAGTATTTAGTATTATTTTAGTATTTATTTATTTAACCTGGTAGAGATAAGGCCGTCAGGCCTTCTCTGCCCCTCTACCAGGAGATTCCAACTATAACATGAAGAATAAAATTACAATTATTATTAAATTTACAATTACAATTACAAATAAAATTACAATTAGTATTAAATTTACAAATACAATTACAATAAAAATCAAAGTACGAAAAGATTACCTGACTAATGAAAGCTAGATAATTTATCATAGAGAAACAAAGAATATTTTATATTTGCTGAATTACAAATTAAACCTAGAATAACACAATTTTATACTGATGGAATTACTGGATATTGAAATATTTCGTGACAGATTAAGGAAACTATTTACAAGAAATCAATTATTGACCAAGTGCCTAGTAAGTTTGCGTTTGAATTCAATTTTATTTCGACAGTCCCTGATGCTAACAGGTAGCGAATTCCAGAGTCTTGGCAGGGCTATTGTGAAAGAGGATGAGTATGAGGAGGTGCGATGGGATGGTATTGTTAGTATTGTTTCATGACGAGAGCGTGTGTTCAGATTATGGTGGGAAGAAAGGTAAGTGAAGCGAGACGACAGGTACGAAGGAATACAAGAGTTCAATATTTCGAAGAGAAAGAGAAGTGGGTGAATTAAATTAAATTATGGTTTATTTAACGACGCTCGCAACTGGCGATGTTATATCAGCGTTGCCGGTGTGATGGAATTTTGTCTCGCAGGAGTTCTTTTACATGCTAGAAAATCTACTGACATGAGCTGTCGCATTTAAGTACACTTAAATTCCATCGACCTGAGCCGGGATCGAACCCGCAACCTCGAACACAGAAGGGCAGTACTATACCAACTGCGCTACTGAGGCCGACAAGAGTGAGTGAAGAAAGAATGATGTTTAAGATGATCAGGGAGAGAAAAAGAAATTGGCAGTGCCACTCGCTAAGAGGGAACAGTTTACTGAAGGATTCATGGAAAGAATAGTGAACGAAAGAAATGTTCAGGATAGAACAAGATATCAGATTATAAGACAATATTAATATGCACAGATCGTATGCGGAAACTAAGAGGAAGGCAGAAAATAGGAACGATTGGAGAATGTTCGGTTTTCTGTGAAAAACCTGCCCTTGAGTTGAACACTATGAATGAATGAATGAATGAATGAATGAATGAATGAATGAATGATTTATTTATTTATTTATAGAAGGAACTTCACAGAGTAAATAATTAAAAGGCAACCAGTGTGATCTAGGGCCAGTAAATGGAATTCTTGTTACGACACTACGCGCGAGCATGTTTAAATTACCAATTAGGCTGACTATACGGTTGTTTTACTTTTACGAAACTTCCCCCGACTGTAGATTTAAGAATCATCTAGAATCCACTACCATTGATATAAACCAATCGTTGGACAAACCGCGAAGGACACCCACCAAGGAGAACTACCGATTCGGCATCACACAACCATAAATGGTGCCTTATATATTGAGACGGAGATGATAATGAAAGGGGAAATGCGGAGAATGTCTCTGGAGTGACGAGGGATAAACTGGAGAACTATGAGAAAACAGTCGCAGCGTTGGCTTTGTACATCACAAACAAAACTCCATCATCGCCCAGATTCACATCCGAGTCTGCAGTCGTTGTAAGTAACGTATCTTCAAGGCGGCTTCTCCAACTGTAAAGCGAATGACAGGTAATCCCATGTTGAATCCTGTAGTACGAATAGTCAACATACTATTCGTATTTCACTCACTAATTTCATTGACTCTAGATAAAGGCATAGTTCATACACTGTTATTAAAAATCGATTAAAAGGCAAATGAAAACTCCCGCGTTTAGTGAGTGCGATTCGTACTTTAAAGCTCCGCTCGGACGTGGGTTCGAATCCCGCTTAGGCTGATTTTCCTCAAGTGTGAGACGAATGTTACGTAATTCCCAAGTGAATCCATTGTATTTGAATCAATAATTATATCTACATAACTAACTTACTTACTTACAAATGGCTTTTAAGGAACCCAGAGGTTCATTGTCGCCCTCACATAAGCCCGCCATCGGTCCCTATCCTGTGCAAGTTTAATCCAGTCTCTTTCATCATATCCCATCTGCCTCAAATCTATATTAATACTCTCCTCCCATCTACGTCTCGACCTCCCCAAAGGTATTTTTCCCCCCGGCCTCCCAACTAACACTCTATATGCATTTCTGGATTCGCCCGTACGTGCTACATGCCCTACCTATCCCAAACGTCTGGATTTAATGTTCCTAATTACGTCAGGTGAAGAATACAATGCGTGCAGTTCTACGTAGTGTAACTTTCTGCATTCTCCTGTAACTTCATCCCTCTTAGCCCCATATATTTTCCTAAGAACCTTATTCTCAAACATCCTTAATCTCTGTTCCTCCCTCGAAGTGACAGTCCAAGTTTTATAACCATACAGAACAACTGGTAATATAACTGTTTTATAAATTCTAACTTTCAGATTTTTTGACAGCAGACTGGAAGACAAAAGCTTCTCAACCGAATAATAACAGGCATTTCCCATATTTATTCTGTGTTTAATTTCCTCCAGAGTGTCATTTATATTTGTTGCTGTTGCTCCAAGATATTTGATTTTTTCCACATGTTCGAAGTATAAATCGACAATTTTTATATTTTCATTTCGTACAGTATTCTGGTCACGAAACATAATTATATACTTTGTCTTTTCGGAATTTAGTTCCAAACCTACCGCTTTACTTGCTTCAAGTAAAATTTCCGTGTTTTTCCTAATCGTTTGTGGATTTTCTCCTAACATATTCACGTCATACCATTCAATTTCATACCCTCTCTGTTATCCTGAAATTTCCTAATGACATATTCTAGAGTAAAGTTAAAAAGTAGAGGTGATAGTGCATCTCCTTGCTTTAGAACGCAGTGAATTGGAAAAGCATCAGACAGAAGCCTATCTATATGGACTCTGCTGTAAGTTTCACTCAGACACATGTTAATTAATCGAACTAGTTTCTTGGGAATACCAAATTCAATCTACATTAGATAACATATTCGTTAAACAATTTAATTAAAATAATAAGTAAAACCTCACTTGTTAAAACAAATGTAAGGTAATTTATTACTATTTCTGCCGTAATTGGTACAATAACCGTGAAAATCATAAACTTGAATCTGTAAGTGAAAGAAGAATATATGCATCTGTTTCTAATTTTTATTTAGATATTTAACAACGCAGTATCAACCACTAGGTTATTTAGTGTTGATAGAATTGGTGATAGCAACAAGATATTAAGTTAGATGAGGCCGAGGACTGGCCACAGATTACCTGACATTCGCCTTACAGTTAGGAAAATCCTCGGAAATAACCCAACCAGATAATCATAATCAGCCAGAGCGAGAATTGAACCCACTCCCGAGCACAACTCCGGTTCAGCAGGCCAACACGCTATATCTGAGCTACACCTGTGGCTTCTGTTTCTAATAACGGTAAAAATGCAGTGAAGATACTGAATACATTTCTTAATCATTTATTTCACCTAAGAAATACAAGGCAAGAAGAAGATTGAAATGAAGGTTACAATTAGTAAAATAAATTAAATTAAAAGACTTAATACAGCTTCTACTTAAAATATCACCGCATGCAGATGGAATAGCAGACTTCAAACAAAGCCAGGGGAGTAGCAATGGAAACGGAAACAAAAAGGGAGAACACAACAACTAGTTTTGATGATACGTTCAAATGTAACTGCTGTTCGGGAGTTCCAATTCATTAAAATCGCAGTTTAACCGCCACACAAGTTTTGCTCATTTCGTTCTAATTTCATGCCTGGCGGACGACCCTGACTGCTGTCGAGTATCGAAATATTTTGACTGCAGCGGAGTAACGCGTCCTGCACAAATCGACTGCTGTGGCAACTTACACTTGGTACGCGACATAAGATTTATGCATTTATATCGCTGTTATTGTCAAAATCATATCGTCAATGCCACCACCTTCATTAACAGCAGTAACAGTATGCTCATCACCACCAGTTAGCCTCATTTAGAGTTATCAGGTCGTCATTTATAAGTATTATTGTTGCTATTATTAATATTGCCACACTGTTTACCTACAGCTAGAGCATTGGTTTCCAGGAGATACGAGTTCCAATTTTAGAAAACCCGAGTAGTATTTGTCATAACAAAGACCAGCTTTGAGGTAGGATTTCATGAGATATTCCAGTTTCCCTTACAGATATTCAACAATTTCTGCACTAACAGTGGTGATAGTAGTAGTGGTGACGGTGGTGGTGGTAGTAGTAGTAGTAGTAGTAGTAGTAGTAGTAGTAGTAGTAGTAGCAGTAGTAGTAGTAGCAGTAGTAGCAGTAGTAGCAGTAGTAGTAGTAGTAGTAGTAGTAGTAGTAGTAGTAGTAATACAATAACAATAATAATAATTTTGTTAGGATTATTCTACAATATAGTAATTATCCTTTACCCAATTATTATTATTATTATTATTATTATTATTATTATTATTATTATTCTGACTCGGTAAAATTGGAAAATATTCAAAGAAAATTTATTTTCTTATGTGCTTTTCGATTTATACCCAATTCCTCTTATTTTAATTATGAGTTTACCTGTAAATATTTTAACTGTTGTTTATTCTAGACGTCAAAATCTTCATTATCAATTTTGTTTAAGTTATCAAGGGTGATATTGATTGTGAGTCTATCATAAACAATATCAACCTTCGTATTCCTACAAAGGGTTTAAGATTTCAAAACAAAATTTACAACTGAAATTCAAAATCTCTTTCTCCAGTCTGTAGATGCATAAAATATGCCAATTAGCATGGGAACAATTTAGATCCTTTTAAAGTATAGTTTCGTTTATTAATATTTACTGCACTGTCCTTGTTCTCAATTTTATTTATGTATGTTTTTCTTGATTTAGATATTGTTTTATTTATTTTTGCACCTTTGTATCTTCTGTTTGTGTATTGTGCTGAACTATAATTGGCCTCTGGCTCTTGTTCAGCATAAAAATATTAAAAAATAAATATATTATTATTATTATTATTATTGTTATTATTATTATTATTACTAGCAGTACCCGTGCGCTCCGCTGCACCCGTTAGAAATAAATATAAAGTAATTACATAATTAAAACAGGACATTTTATCCAGGGAACATTCGTGTTTGATAGAAGGATAGATCGTTTAATATGTTACTTAATTTAAATTGTATTTAAATAATTAAAATGCGATCATTTTGGTCCAGAGACCACTCATTTGGTGCAATGATAATTCCTATAACATGTTTCTTAATTTTTATTACATGCAACCACAGTTTAATGAACATTGACATCATTTAGATTTAATGTGTATACTTTATTTTACTTACTATATATTTCCATTGAATTATGGCAATAACTTAATTTTAACCCTTGTTTTCTATGTATTCAGTAAATGGCGCTTGGCTCACTATGGTTCTGAACCCTTCAAATAACTTAAATAACTTATATTATATTATATTATATTATATTATATTATATTATATTATATTATATTATATTATATTATATTATATTATATTATATTATATTATATTATATTATATTATATTATATTATATTATATTATATTATATTATATTATATATTATATTGTATTATATAATATAAAAAGTGTGTTAATAACGGATGTACTCCGATAAGTAAGTTTTTAATTTGTTATGGGTGCTCTTGAATCTCAGGAGGAACAACTTTTACAATAGCGCAACATAATCTGCTTGGCTCATTACCCAATTTTTTGCATTGCATTTAATGCATATGTATTTTATGTATTTTAACACGATTCAATTGAGCATAGTAAAAATTTGTATTATAAAATAATGGAATGCTAAGCTAACATACTATTACTGCGTACTAAATCAATACACTCTCGTTCGTTAATTCTCTGACATCAAAATGAATGAATACATAAATATTATTTTAACACATACAGGAAACGAATATAATAATAATAATAATAATAATAATAATAATAATAATAATAATTTATTTTAGCTGGCAGAGTTAAGGCCGTAAGGCCTTCTCTTCCTCTCAACCAGAAAAAAGAGTATACACAGTATATACAGAGTATATACAGAATAGCCTATCAAGTTTTCTGTGCATAAGAAGCTATTTTAATCTTACCTGTCCTCAATTCACTCGTTACTGTAATAACATTATAGCATTATCTCCATCTAGAGAAACTACACTTTCCAATGGTGAAATAATAATTAATTATACAAATCGGTTAATTTAGCTTCCGATATTACTTCATACAAACATAGTAACATTCTCTGTGTGCTATCTTTCATAGCTTTCGATTGTTGTTGTCCAAGGCCCCTCATAGACGAAGTCATTTGTTTTTTATTTCATTACACCGCCTTAGATGGTAGTTATTTTAATTTTAAAACTCATTTATCTCATTAAATATCAGTCCTATCAAAATTTTTCAAAAAATAAAACTTATCGGAAATGATTTTGAAAAAAACGTTTGTCATGTAACATTTTCCACAAAAATCAATAATAAGCAAGATATTTCGAGTTATTTAATTCAGGCCCCCTTATAACCCCCTTTTAAATAACGTATTTTGATTGCCATATAGCCTAAAATCTAATTTACAACGAACTTAATTTATATTCCAATTTTCATCGAAATCCGTTCAGCCATTATCGCGTGAAAAGGTAACAAACATCCAGACAGATAGACAGACATACAAACAAAAATTTCAAAAAAGCGATTTTCGGTTTCAGGGTGGTTAATTATATATGCTAGGACCAATTACTTTTGGAAAATCGAAAATTACCAGAAAAATTTCGGCGATAGATTTATTATTAGTATAGATTATTATTATTATTATTATTATTAGTATAGATTATTATTATTATTATTATTATTATTATTATTATTATTATTATTATTATGGAGTTAAGGGCATCAGGCCTTCTCTTTCACACCACCAAGATTATGTAGCTACACATACAACTGGACAGCAGCAAAGAAACTAATTATTAACATTCAATTACACAGAAACGTAGACACAAAACAAGAACATTTAAAATTACAACACAAAACGAAAAATAATAACACAAAAACATTAAAAATGTTAAATCTGTGTACAATAAATAAAAGCTTAAAACTATATTAATATTATTAATCTAAATAACTAAACGAGGAAAGGTAACTAATAATACAAACAAGAAATAAGCACAATATTATAAACCATTAGACAAAGGCTGTAATCAACGCATCTTGTAACGTATTAATACTAAATTTCATTATATAAAAAATAAGTTTCTAACTTAATTTTGAATTTCAATAGCGTTCGGTAATCCCTGATGTCACCAGGTAGAGAATTCCATAGACGAGGTAATGATATTGTATTGGAGGATGAGTATAATGGCGCATAAGGAGAAAAAGTAGAAATAATTGGCCTATAATATATAAAGCGCACTTCTGTAGAATCCATTCTTGAATACAATGCATACCGCGTCGCACGCCTCCTGGTAAACGAGATTACTGTCTTGCTACACACTTTTCTGTAATTTCTGAGAATATTTTGCACCACTTTAGTGCTGAATTTTATATCTTTCTGTTTACAGCTCTGCCAGTATCCTGTGTTTCTTGCGGGTATTTGTAGCAGACAAATTTCCCCTCGCTAACTGTGTGTGTAGGTTTCATACTTGTGCAAAGAGAGTTATGGAGGTTTATGTTATAGAAGGATTTAACGTGGAATTCTTTAGTGAAAAAAACAACGGTGCGGAAGAATTGTGACCTCGAGAGGTCTCCAGTTGGGTGCGTTACTGATAGAGTGCGTTAGTGAGGCTCCCAACAAAAGAGAATCGCGGACGATAAGAACGAAAATGCTGGAATGAGAACTTGTCGAAATGGGAGCCCTAGATATCAACACTTGTACACGGATGAGTTGCCTGCCACAACGAGGTACGACCCACGACCTTTCGTGTTGTCGTTGTAAGAGAAATCTTTTATGAAAACCTTAAATAATTTTGTCCCAGCAAGAGCGGTAACAAATACAGAGTGTAGGCCTAACGTTTCACTCAAGTATTTAGTGCTTTAAATTACTTCTAGATAGTCATTCCTTAACGTTTTATTTGTCTTCTTTGAACTGACACTAAGTGAACATCTGGTCAAACTTCCGTGATGTAGAAATAGGACAACATTAGACCAAGACAAAAATAGTAATGGACATCATATTGACAAACATTTATACACTCTTTTCCTACTTCTCTTCTATGGTTATAAAATGGCATTAGCATTTGACACCATTAAATATGATTAAGCGATTCTGCCAGGAACCACAGATAAGTTATAAATTGCAATACATGAATTAACCAAAACTGATAAAATATTTAGAGTGAAAATGTCCGCTTTCAAGAAAAAAGCTTTGTAGTAAAATTTACAAAGGTTTAAAATAGACATAAAAATCAATAATACAGGACGTTTCTGAGTCTATTCACCTGAGTAATTTGGTAGCATTAATTTTAAAGTAAAATGTACAATATTAATGGAATGACTCAATATAGCTTTGGAGAGCACATAACAAAAAATCATAGCTAAAATCACACAACATAATTTCAATATTACGGACATGTTAGCTACGTTTATATCGCAAAAAATTGCCCTGATGAGATTCCTAAGGCCATTATCAGGTCTTAATGATTATCGTAAAATGGTGCAATTTTGCACCATCTATGAAAATCTTTTTATATAGGTCTAGGGGTTTTTACGTGAACCAAATTTATCTGTTCATCACTTCCACCAATAGATGGTATATGTGTACAGTATTTTTCCACTGTTTGTGGTCATAGAATTTGTTTATGGTATTTCTACTGTATATATTGGCAACAGAACGTGTGCATAATTTCATTGAAATGTAGATCAAATTAATTACCTTTCATCACAGATTATGTGCACAATCTCAAAATACGTTATACGTGTATCTGTTCCTTATTCATCCATTTAGACTTTCTAGTTTCGCTTGTGCAGCTGTTTTGTCAGCAAATGGTGTTACAGAATAATTTTCTAATCAAGGTGAATTTGAGGCTAAATTAGGGTTACTTTGCACCATAACACAAACGAATATTTTTTTAAATTTTAATTACATAATTTTCATTTGAGAACCTTCTACGGAGTTTAAAACACTTACTATAATTCACACTTTGCATTACAGCTAAATTACTTCAATTTGTTTTTTTTAATTACATATTAAAGTCATACATGGTCTCTCACTGCCAACATTTCCATGACTATTATGTGTACGGGAATGAGTGGATGGATGGATGAGTGAGTGAGTGAATGCATGCTTGAATGAATGAATGAATGAATGAATAAATGAATGAATGAATGAATGAATGAATGAATGAATGAATGAATGAATGGACTGAATGAATGAACGAATGAATGAATTTATCTTTATTTCAGTAGGTTATTTTACGACGTTTTATCGACATCTTAGGTTATTTACCGTCAGAATGAGATGAAGGTGATAATGCCGGTGAAATGAGTCCGAGGTCCAGCACCGAAAGTTACCCAGCAGAATGAATGAATGAATGAATGCACAAACGAGTGAAAAAATTAATTAATTAATTAACGAGTGAATGCATAAATGAATTAGGAGTGAATGCATGCATGAATTAATGTACGAGTGAATGCATGCACGAATGAATGAATGAATGAATGAATTTATTTTTTATTTTAGTAGGTTATTTTACGACGCTTTATCAACATCTTAGGTTATTTAGCATCTGAATAAGATGAAGGTGATAATGCCGGTGAAATGAGTCCGAGGTCCAGCACCAAAAGTTATCCAGCAGAATGAATGAATGCACAAACGAGTGAAGAAATTAATTAATTAATTAATTAGCGAGTGAATGTATAAATGAATTAATGAAAGAGTGAATGCATGCGTGAATTAATGAAAGAATGAATGCATGCACGAATGAATTAATTAATTAATTGAGGGGGAAAAGAAAAGATTAATCTAAAAGATAGGTTACATGAGTGAGCGGCTTTGCAAAGGCTCTTAGGACTAATCTTAACATTTGTGTGAGCTCCTAGCCTCAAGACCATTTGTCACACATAGTTGACATTGTCTCACTTTAAAGGGTATAAGTAAATTTTTCAAGTGGAAAGCAGAAAAAACTGTAAATTAGCTAGAATGTTAAATGGTTGACCAATTAAGCTCAACCGTCCAGCCAGGGGAGCAAAGAAGCATACCGCCAAAGCTAATTCACCGATGCCAGCTGGTGATTTAGGAAGCACCTCGGGTTTCTTAAAAACCATTTGTAAGTAAGTAAATGTGTTAGCTACAGTTTGTTCTTCTTTATATTATTATTTCCAATTGTTTGTATTAGTTTGGTATCAATGACAAATAATTAGAAGTCTTTACATAACAGCAAAATGGCGAACCTGGCACATGATCAGTGAAATCCGTTCACACATATAAGATTGATTGCAGACCAGGTCGCATTAGGCAATTAAGATGCACGATGCATATGAGGCAACCTGCAGCCTGTGTAATAAGCAAAGTGTACTAACGCAATAATGGGCACGTCTAGCTACAATCTCCAGCCTTCCTGATCGGACTGCCTAGCTATGTAATGCGTCTACAAACTCATTACGCATGTGCCACAACCAATATTAACTTATAAACTACTTTTAACTGCTTCTATACGTATTCATACACTACATACTGTTTCAGATTAAAACTATTGTGACTATAGGGTAGAAGGAGACCTTAATGGCTTATTGAAGTGCTCTTATTTTATAGAAAAATATGTGGAAAATTTCTCACTCACTTGAATTTTGAGTTAACGTCATTAAATGTAATACCACCACGATGAATTGGACGATGATTAGCAATAGTGACACAAGCGTCAAAAACCTATATCGAGATATTGGCCATTGAAATAAATCTGTTTTTATAAAACATTTATACAAGAAGTATAATAACATTCATACTATTACAAAAAAATAGCACAAATGAGGCACTCAGAAGCAAAGTGATACAAGTGACATTTAGTAAGTTTTGAGATAAGTGACTTTGAAGTTGAAACGGAAATTAAAAAATCTGTTGCAGGACTATGTTGCTGTAAATTTACAGTTGTATATGTTGGTACCTATATTTTTTAACTTCTAAATAGAAATTGTCTATTCTAAAACAGTTTAGGTAAAATAAGGTCCTAAAGTCACTTGTATTATTTTGCCACGAAAATGTTTTTGAGGAAAAGTAATATAAGTGCAAGGGTTTTCAGTATTTTTATATTATTTAAAACAAGAACAAGGACATTGCTTACAACATTTAAACATTTTCGTCTTAACAGCACTTGAGCTTTCTTGTTATCATATTATAACACAAAATGTGTCTGTATAACCGAAAGAATCAATCAATCAATCTTCTTAATGTGTCCAGTTGTTTGCAGACAACATAAAGTCAACTATAGTCCACTGTAGTATCTTCAGTTCTTCTTTTTTATAGTAAATTAGGGGTATTTTGATCGGTGTTCATTATAGACGCCTGTTGCTAGTAGTCAGAGTTGGGGTGTAGTCAATATATACTGCAGAGATGTGTCTTCTGCATCTGATACTGATTATTTTCAAGACGTAAGTGCAAGTTTGAACCAATAAATTATTGAGATTTGCGATAGATTAATTAGTTTAGGAAATTGTATATTTATTATGTAGAACTACATTTGTATATAGATCTTTTGTTAAATTATTAAGTTTTGTACTTTTGTGAACAATATCAATAAAGCTATCTATCTATCTATACTGATGATTTTAATTTACTTCTTTTGTGGTTTATGGATGGACAGTATAGAAGAATGTGTTCCAGATCTTAACATGATTATTACACCACAGACAAGTAGGATTGTCAGAAATGTGGATCGGTGTAGGTACAATTGTGTAACAATGTGACCTGTTCTGGCTCTTGTTAGATATGTTTGAACATGTCTGGGCAAGTTTTTGTAAATTTCCATGTCATTTGGTTTCTTTTGTACAGACTGTGAAATTTTTCCTTTGTCAGAAGAGAGCCAATTGTTGATCCATAAGTTTATAAAATGAAACTTTACTGAAGTAAAGACATTGGATAGAGATATCACTTGAAGAGATCTTGGTTGCAAATATGTTGCCTGTTTCGCAACGTTATCGACTTTCTCGTTTCCAGCTAGACCACAATGACTAGGTATCCATTGAAATTTTATTTTCTTTTTCAGTTTTTTTTAGTTCACTTAGTTGTTTCTGAATTGGAATAATTCTATGTGCATATAGGTGTGGTACATATTTGATTATATTAAATATAGCCCCTTGGAGTCGGTAAGTATTCAAATAGATCTTTCAGAAATTTGAGTGACACACTAAAGAGCAGCATCAATAGCTAGCAATTCAGTGTCAAGACTGGAGGAGGCTGAACATGGTATGAAATAATTTTCTTGATATTTTGGAATATAATACCCTGCTCCTGATGTTCCATCATCAGGGTTAGAGATTCATCTGTATAAATTTCAAGGTAATCCTTATATGTGCTGCAGAGTAGTCCCATGGCATCTAACTTAAGAATGTATGGAGGATCATTTTTGAAATGATTTCGTGGAATTTGAGGCTATGTTCTGGAATTATCCATTTTCATGGAGGAATTTCATTTACAACTGGAGTTTTAGCAATGAGTGTATCTGTGATATAGACTGGTATTTCTTCTTTATTTATTTTGTAGAAATTACATAGGATATTATCTGACAGTTTGAAGAACATCTGAGATCTGGATGAGGCTTGCAATTTTAAATATATTTTTAGATCCTTTTTTTAATACATAGTGTCTGATTGGTTGAATATTATATTCAATTTCTAGGGCAACAGTTGATGTGGTTTTTGGTACTCCGAAAGAAGAGGGCTAAGAAAATTTCAAATTTTAAATGAAATTCAGTCTTAGTCGCTGTTCATTACGTCACTAGCCTCATCTAATGAAGTCACATCTCTCTCTGCTGAAACATCCATGTTTCTGTCATGAAATTCATCTGTAATGTTCCTACCGCGAATATTCCTTCAACTTCCTCTTCCATGCATTTTCCACGTCCTACAGTCCTTATTATAGGCCCATTATAATGCTTCAGGTCATCAAAGAGAGAGTGGTGTATGAGTGGGATGAATTTCTTTAGCTATTGCAAGTTGCTCCATTTAGCAAAAGTTATCCTTATTGGATCACTGTATAGTTGGTCCAGCTCAATGTGTGCAGGCCTTCCACGAAGATGTTTCGAATATGTAATCTATTACCTCTCTCCATTATGGCAAATGAATTAGTCATACACAGAAGAAACGGAACAACAATATGTAAACAACGCACTTTTATTACTTTGACTCTCAGTCAAAAGTCTGTATGCATTGTAATATAAGTGTAAGGCCAACATGGAGCAGCACTGACTGGAACTGCACTTATATTACTTTTTCTGTGAACAGAAGTGATGTTAAAGATTTGGAATATATACTTCTCACTTTTTTTAAAAATGTCACTTATATTACTTTGCTTCTGAGTGCCTCAAATGTTACCAAAAAAGGCTAACCGATTTTAATAAGAGACCAGCAGTTGAATTAATATTAAAAAAAAACAAATAAATGAATTTTATATAATAAACGAATTTTTGCTTATAAATAGCAACGAAATTCAGATAATGTATTCATGTTTTTTTTTACGAGTTAAATTAGCCTGGCATCAACAGATTTGGTCTGTTATTGCGAAACTCCGTCCAATTGAAACGGGCCAGCAAATTCGTACTTAGACTTAATGCAGCTAAGACTCAGATAACCTCTGAACATTTAAGATCAAACATCTGCTCACTTCAGCAAATTAGATGTTTCATTGATTGAACTAAATCATCAAATACTAATTGTTTCTCTCTTATGTTCCACCTCGAAAGCTCCTCTTCTCCTTCTTTTCTATTATGAGATCTTTTTTCCATTGAAAAATACACATTAATTAAACGTATAAAAATGTTTTAAATTGAAGTCCATATTAATGTATAAAAAATTAAAATAACAAACTCTACATAGATAATCTCTGAAGATTTAAAACTAGACATCACCAAAAAAAATGTTCTATTTTATCTTCTTTTTCTACGTTATTACGTGCTTCATTCACCGGAGAATTGTGTATTAGTCTCAATCGAGACGTCTCACAGTGTGCAATTTTCCCAGTCTATGTGGACAAAAATCAAATTTCGATTTGTTTAGTTAGGCATAGGTGAATATGAACTCATGTTCCTTAACATTTGAAGAATGTTGTGAGTAATAGATTTTACTGTTTTATCAGCGGCAAGCTATATTTAGAAGGGTATGAACAATGAGTTCTTCCTAATACTTCTCGCTCCGGTTCAGTCATAGACACAGATGCTTACTATGTGGGTGAATAAGAGCCAATTGTAAGGGATTTTTTGTGTTGTGAGACATGGAATCTGTTCAGATCGGTACGTTCTTACTAATATAACTTCAAATATAAGTTTTTAAAGTATTTTTTCTTCTTACATTACTGTTTAAATATTACAATTAAAAAAATATATTTTAAAAGTTCTCCAAATATAATGTGAATTTTAGTATATGTGGTCACGTCCGGTTACAACAATTCTTTTACCATTTAATACAGCATCATTTAGAGTGTTGAATCCTTGTTTTAAAGTTAGCGCGTTCTTGCGCATTTATCAGTAATTAATTTTTTTCAGTGGTGGGGCATGCGGTTATCTGTTCCAAGTTTGGCTTAACAACAGAAAAGAATCATAGAATAAGGAAGTTTTTAATCACTGTGTGAGTGTTTTATGCCTTCAAATTATTCACATGATATCGAATATCTGGTAAAAAATACATTAGAACATTTTTATCTAACCTTAACAAACGCACAGTGAATCAGGACACAAATCGCTAGTTGCACAAAATTAATAACTTTTCTGTATTTTAACGGATTGTTAAGAAACTTTGTACGTGACTTACAGGTAGCACATATGTTTTGTATACAAACTCTGATTACGTTTGCACAAGAAAAACTACCCCTTTATAGCGGGTGCATTTAGACAGAATTAGTAACGTCTCTCCTAACAGATTTTTATGAAACATTGTACGGAAGTTACAGGTAGCATATATGTTTTTGTGCAGACTTAACCCTTTTATAGGTATGCATTGAAACAAAATTAGTAACTTCTTTCCTATCTAACATATTTTTATGAAACTATACACAGAAGTTACAGATGCAATATATTTTTTCTCTACAAGGTCTGATTATGATTTATAAGAGGATCTGCCCCTTTCTAGTGGTGCATTTAGACAAAATAAATAACTTCTGTCCTACATAATATATTTTTTATGAAACTTTGTACGACAATTAGGACTACAGGTAGCATACAAATGTAATCAGAATTTATACACAAAAAATGTAAGCTACCTGTAACTCCAGTACAAAGTTTCATAAAAGCCTGTTATGTAGGAGAGTGGTTAATTTTGTGTCAGTGCACCCCCTGTAAATGGGTGTTTCCTCTTATGGAACCGTAAATATAGTTTGTACACAAAACATATATATTCTACCTAAATCTGTTAGATAGGAGAGAAGTTATTACTTTTGTCTAAAACCACCCCTATAAAGAGGTAGTTCCTCTTACACAAACGTAATCGTAATTTGTACACAAACAATATGTGCTACCTATAAGGTCTGTACAAAGTTTCATAACAATCCGTTAGAGTGCAGAGAAGTTATTAATTTCGTCCAGCTAGATTTGTATTATTTCACACTGTGCGCCTTGAGAAAGATACACACTTCCTGTTTTAACAGAGAGACCGGCAAGTAGATAACAATCCGCAAATCAGGGGAAATTAGTGTAGCGAGAAACTGTTTGTCTGTGTGTTTTCCTGAATCGGCATACCTTTACGAGTCGTAAATCTACGAAACGAATTTTTTAATGTTATCCATTTTTCAATTGAAATTACGAAAAGATTCTTACTGTCACTTGAGAATTCATTGTCTGCGATCGAATTTCAACTCACAAAATCCAGATGTAATATATGTAGCCGCTTGGGAACATAGAAGAACAACGATTTATCATGTAATAATATTCAATCATTAATTCATAAGACTAACTAATCAAAGACGAATGATTCGTAAATAAGTGTATGTGCACAGTAAAAGTGTCATTAAACATCAAATACCGATACTAGTTAATAATGTTATAACGCGAACTATGCCTTTAGAGTTTCGAATTCGCGCTGGCCTGCATCCTAAATAGTTAAATAGTTGGTGGTTGTGACTGCCAAATACAGACCGAGTTGACGAGGCTTGTTTGTCAGAGTGGACGCAGACCATTACTGTTACACGGTTGACAAACAATTAGCACAACTTGTTCCACAACTCTGAATGTCAAGACGTCCATCAGATAAGACGCAAACCGCCGCGGGCGGGTCAGGGATGTGGTCTGTGGGTCCTGGAGGACACGACTCGACCGAAAACCTTACACAACTGCTTTTGTCTCCGTAGACAATGTCTGACTGCCTTTCTCCCTTAGCATCAAAGAACTGTGACACTTTAACGTTTCATAATATAATATTCTATAAATTTTGACAACTTTTCATTTAATATTATCATCAATATAATATGCGTAACAATTGATTACACTGGTCAACAGACATTTTGCGCCAGACATAAAACTAATCAATTCTTACTAATTTCGACCTCCTGAATTCAAAAATAATATGCAAAATGTTCCATCAGTTCGTGTTCTCGAAATGCACAATATAATTAATCTTCTATGAATTTTATTTAAAAAATTACCGTATTTCGTGTGTAACCATTTTGTTTTATAAATGTTATATGAAAACAATGTTAGTATAAGTATACCATCATGTTAGAAGCACTTCTAAAAGCGGAAATTGTTTTATTGCCCTTTTCGGTTCTATTTGGTGGGGGAGAAACAGGTTCGCCGTATGAAATCGCTTCAGTTTACCTGGAAATATTCGTGGTGTTAGTATTCTGTGTAAGATGTGTATTTTTTTAATGTGTGCTTTAATAATAATATTCAAAGTACGAATTGTTTATATATGCTGATTTGAAGGTTACAGCATTGCTTCTTGGAATGGAATTAGGCTACTACACAAAATTTTGCTTCTTTCTGTGCGAATGGGACAGTCGTGCTCGAGATAATATTATAAAATAAAAATATGGCGAACACGACAATCACTAGAGTCGGAGTAGAAAAATATTGTACATCAACCCCTTTTACCTCGAAGTAAAGTAATTTTATCCCTTTACACGTTAAGTTAGGGTTAATGAAGAAATTTGTTAAAGGGATGAATCATGAAACAAGCATTTAAACATAGGCCTATCCAGAAAAAAGTTCCTGCTATTAGTGACTCAAAAATAACGCAGGGAGTTTTCAGTGAAACACAAATTAGACAAATAATGAAGGACAATCACTTCGAAACTTTGTTGGAAGGAAGAGAGCCGCCTGGATTGCATTCAAGGAGGTTGCATTGTAGTACTGAGACCTTCGAAGAACTAGTGCAAAATTTACTGTTGGCGTATGAAACTATGTAACATATCCATGAAAATTCACTTCCTTCACTCCCATCTCGACCATTTCCCCGAGAATTGTGGCGATTTTAGTGATGAGCATGGTGAGCGTTTTCATCAAGAAATTGCAACTATGGAAGAAAGATATTAAGGTCAGTGGAGTTCTAGTATGCTAGCAAACTATTGTTGGACTTTAGCTCGTGATGTACCTGATACCCAGTATAAAAGAAAATGCAGAAAAGGAAACCTGTCATCTTCTGAAGAGTGAATATTTAACCTCATAGTCATTATACAGAGTGTTTCCGGGCTAGTATTACAAACTTTCAGGGATGATGGCGAAGGGCACATGTATAAATTTGAGATGAGGAACTCTGGTCCGGAAATGACTGAGTCGCAAGTTACAAGCAAAAATAGTTGTGTGGAAATGAAATGATTTTATTCCTCTGTACACCTTATTTATGTGTATTTATCTGTACATCTTACACATACTCTATTCATATGACGTTGTTTACGTTGTCTACTTACAGTATTCCATTCAGTGCGCTGCCTGAGGGGTGGGGACAGGAAACTACACTAAAGCAATGCAGATAGCATAATGTGTAACGGGCATGGTCGGTCCTGATAGGCACGTGTGTAGACAGCAGTGTATGTATACAAGTTACAGTGTGCAGTCGGCCAGTCCTAGTAAATGGAGGAGTACACGAGAGCAGAATATGCAGACCTGATTTTTGAATACGGATGAGCCAATGCTAGGAACAGTAGACTAGTTCACAGATTGTATCGGGACAAGTACCCACGTAGGAGACGTCCGGCCCATACCATCTTTCCACGACTGTTCCAAAGGTTATGGGAAGGAAGGCATGTGGTGCGAAATTACAATTCCATTTCCACACAACTATTTTTACTTATAACTTTCGACTCAGTCATTTCCGGATCTGGTTCCTTATCTCAAATTGATACATGTGCCTTTCTCCATCATCCCTGAAAGTTTGTAACACCAGCCCGGAAACACTCTGTATAAAGCAGTATTTTGAATAGATATAAATTCGAAAATTTCTCAAACACCGTAACCAAAAACTGTTTTATATTGTCATATTCGTATTCAGGAGGTTCAAATTATATTAAAAAAATATGCATCAATGTCCAGCGCAAAAGAAAGTTAAAATTTGTTACGCAGTGTTACCTACTAACCTCTATTTACTTACATTTATGGACTCGTACATCCAGAGTGGAAGTAATACAACTGTGTAGATTTAACAACTTATTCCTTGGATAGAGTAGAACAAGAAATTCTAATATGCCCACCATATTAATCTCTAATGAATACTTTTCTCAGAAAAAATAATTTTCCTCTAAATTTTAAAACTGGTTTACTTGATAAGTAGTATGCGTACGACACTGATTTTCACCTTATTATTAAAGTAAACTGATAAAGGAATGATTCACCCCTTTGCAGTTTTTAAATAAAATGTATTTCTTGCAGATTAAATAAATTGGTTAACACAAATCGTTGTTTCTTCCCATTACGAAGTCTGGCAACCCTACTGTAATGACTAACGTACAGAATACTCCTATTCAAACCGAATTTGTGGTGTGTCCGTAGATGAGCCGGTGATGCACCTAATTTTCTAATTAACCACACACTTAATTATAAAAAGCTTATAATAGGTTTTTATTTATTTTAAAATATTCGATTGCCACTTTCAACCTGCACAGTTATATCACTTCTACCCGATATACAGTAAAGTGCCTTGTAACCGGCACCTAAATAACCGGCAATACCGAAACAACGGCACTTTTGGCTAGCCAAAAAAAAAAAAATTAAATCTGCCACATTGCCACAGTCTGGGCCGTCAGTTTGGCACATTAAGAAGTTCGCACGAGCTTTAATTTTCAGTGAATATTCGAATCTAAAATTAGAGTACTATTTGCGTTGTGTGATGTGTTTTAATAAGGAAAATCCACACAGTTTTTATGTTTATTTAGTTATGAGCACGTGATAGTGAAATAAGCTTCACATGGCTGCAGTTTCAACATTTGACACCACGAAATATGAACTCTTTTTTTTTTTTGTATATACAGGTATTTATTCAATTATCCGAAAAAATCTCACATCCGGAACTAGCCTGGTCCCTTTGGTGCCGGATAAGAGGGATTCTACTGTACATATATAGATGTTAATGTGCTTATCTTTTGACTGAAGTATCTTGTGTTCAAATCCGCCGAGAGTTACGAAGATTTAAAAAATAGAACGAGTTCAAAGTCATGGCCCTTGTAGTTGCATTTCTTTATTGACAAACAGAGACATCAACTAAAACTTTTTGTCACGAAAATAACAATAGTAAGACCTCTGGCGGAGGAAGAATGAGAACATAAATACTAGTTCAAAATTTCTGCAGTACTTGGAAAAAGTGACAAGTCAGTTTCCACAAACCTTTTTTGATAATTTATTGACAACTTACGGAACATCTGCTCGCTTGGAAAAAAATACATAAGTATTCCTCCCATTACAATAATTCATACAGAAAAAAATCATATCGACATAAACCAGTGTAAGTTGTCAAATTATCAAAAAAGTTTTTTTGGAAACTGACTTACGTCACTTTTCCCAAGCACTGCAGATTTAATGGTCTATAGTGCATCATAGTAATAATAATAATAATAATAATAATAATAATAATAGTAATAATAATAATAATAATAATAATAATAATAATGTTTTATTTTAGCTGGCAGAGTTAAGGCCATAAGGCCTTCTCTTCCACTCAACCAGCCTTAATCAATACAATACATATTTAAATTACAAATATTTACACTACACTTAAAAGGTTCTCCAGCAATATTCTTCAATTTTAACGACTAGTGGACTACATATGTATTTATTTAAATTTAGATAAACCTAGTAGAAGTGAAATAACCTTGAATATTAAAAGGGTACACATATATGGATACAAAATCTATATTACGTTTTATGATTAAATGCACGGTTAATCAGAAAATTAAGTTTGAAGTTTCAGCAGTCCGGCAACACCGCCGCTAATACACTCTACTCATGATACAGATTTAAGAGGCCAACGAACTCGATGTGTCTCGGTAAGTGAATTGTTCTCTGCCAAGAAGTAACCACTTGCTCGCATCGTGCAATGGCTTGAATTTAGAGGGTTTTTTTTAATTAAATTTACACAAAAGCTGTGCACGCTATTGAAATACGCCAGAGAGATTAATAATAATAATAATAATAATAATAATAACAATAATAATAATAATAATAATAATAATAATATTTCATATGGATATGGACATAAATCACGATCGCAATAGTTATCGAATAAGAGATTGTTAAACATTTGAGGGGGGCATATTTTATTCTGAAAACACTATGAACTTTCTACCAAAATGATATTAAATTTGTTTATTACATACAACATGAGCTATTCGTTCTGGAAATCTTCAAGACTATTTTACTTTCACTCTGTAATTACCAAGATATATAAGAGGTGTGCAAATTGAAAATGGATACCAAACCAGAAGGAGACAACTTTATTATTATTAATAGTTGTATAGCCTAGTCCTTGGAAGTAAATATCAAGCATTCTAAGAGGAGAGTTACATCTTTCGAATTGCATAAATAATTAAGGAGTTACATACAGCTTCGAGGATAACAGAAATGATCGTTAATTTCTATAACACGCATAAACTGAATGTCACTTTTAGCTTATATCTGTGAAAGGAATTTCAAGACATCTCTAAAATCGACCATGTCATGCAAACAAGACACTAGCCAGCAATCTGCAAGTTCATCGCTCATTATCTAAAAACTGTACTAAGTGACCATTTTGTATGTGAAACGTAAACAGCGGCGCTGCGATCTTATGTTGCTACTCTGTGCGAGAGAGAAAGACATGTTCTATGACTAGAATAAGAGAGAGAGATCGTACAACACAAGTGACGTAACCGCGGCGCACGACTGTCGTTCCACAAACAGAATGGTCGGGCAATATTTTAGTGAATTACTCTACACTGATATTGTGAAAAATTTGGGCTCCAATTTTTTAAAACTAATCTAGAATTTGAATTATTGCAGTAATGATTTTCTACATATAAAACATTAAAATTGTTTATCATTAGGAAAACAATTTCAAATGTGTAGTATTTTGTCCAATTAAAGGAACGATACCAAAGAATGACGTCCCCTATGGTGGTATTTTCGTATATTATGTCAGTCCGGGATTTTTTCCCTACATTGTACACACAGACAGACAGACACAGACACACGTAATAAAGTTAATAATTTCGTGGATTGATGGCCTTGTCGCATTGCTGTGCTTTGCACTGTAGAATGCATTACACGTACAAGGAGCGTTATACATGCACCATTCACCATCAACAGGCGATTCGCCTGCATGCGTTATTGTGTGAACAATGTTAGCTTATATGATGTATGGTAATATATGTCACAAAATATTCCAGAAAATGCACAGAGAAGTAGCAATGAGCAGCGATGTAGGGCTTAAGTGGCATACACATTTGCGGGAGTTAGGATTAGTCTGGACGTTGATTCACATACCAGTGCTCGAAAGCAGTGAGAACGGACATCATAATTAGCGAACCTCGACGTGAGGTGAGAGAACAGTTACCAAATCCCTGATGGTATTGCTGCTGCGACAGGTGTGTCAGTTATGGTAACTGTCACGCAATCCTCGACCAAAATCTCAACATAATCGTATATTAGGATGCAACAACTAACCGATATTCAAAGCACTTCTATATAGGGTTTCTATTGTTATTTCCAAGGTTTTACCTCGATTCGACACTTGCATATTTCAAACTGACACAATTCGGTCATATATTTGGACTCCTGTAATGTGAGACAGCACGAAATCAGGTTTTCATAATTATTTAAGAATTTGAAACTGAGAGAAGTTGGTCACATGACCGCCCTATCGTAATTTTGAGTCAATACGACACCAGACTTCTATGTTTGAGATATGATATGATATATGGTATGATATGATATGATATGATATGATATGATATGATATGATATGATATGATATGATATGATATGATATATGATATGATGTGATATGATATGATGTGATATATGATGTGATATATGATATGATATATGATATGATATATGATATGATATATGATATGATATGATATGATATGATATGATATGATATGATATGATATGATATGATATGATATGATATGATATGATATGATATGATATGATATGATATGATATGATATGATATGATATGATATATGATATGATATGATATGATATATGATATGATATGATATATGATATGATATGATATGATATGATATGATATGATATGATATGATATGATATGATATGATATGATATGATATGATATGATATGATATGATATGATATGATATGATGCGATATATGATATGATACGATAAGATATGATACGATACGATATATATGATATATGATATGATATATCATATATTTATTCATCTATCATATATCTGTAAGACAGACCTGTTACAGTTCTAAATTACCCCGATCTGCCTTACTTTACAATTTTATATATCTTTGTCAAGTCTTACAACTAAAACAATGTTTGAGAATATAAACACAAGTCAGTTACATGGCTGAACTACAGTTGTGTTAGATCAGCACAACGAAGACGAAGACCATGGTTATCGAAAAAAAAAATAAGGAAAGTAAACGTGCGAATTCTAAATGAGGCAATAGAACAAGTGGACAGCTTCAAATACTTTGAATTTACTATTAGCAGTATCATGAGCTGTTGTCAGGAAGTCAAAAGAAGGATAGCAATGGCAAAGGAAGCTTTTAATAGAAAAAAGAGCATCTTCAGCTGACCTCCGGAAAAATAACTTAGAAAGAGACTAGTGAAGTGCTTTGTGTGGAGTGAAGCATTGTATGTTGCAGAAACATGGACATTACGACGAAGTGAAGAGAGGCTACTAGAAACATTTGAAATGTGTATATGGAAAAGAATTGAACGTGAGAAATGGAGACAGAATAAGAAATTATGCTGTGTTGGAAACAGTGGATGAAGAAAGAATAATGCTGAAACTTAAAAGAAAGAGAAGAAGTAATTGGTTGGGTTACTGGCTGAGAAGAAACTGCCTAGTGAAGGATGCACTGGAAAGAATGGTGAACGGAAAGAGAGTTCGGAACAGAAGGAAATAACAAATGATAGACAACATTAAGATACAATTGTCTCATTTTACGAGGAAAATTCGCATCATTCCGCAGCCGGCCGACTTTCTACTCTCCCGACCGCAGCACGGGAAGCCAGTTCTACTAAATATCGCAGCAGTTAGTTACAGTTGCAGTTAGTAGTAACAGAATACGCTCACCGCAGGTGCAAGACGACACGCAGGAAAATGTACGTCGGGGTTTCTCTGTAATATAGCTTCCTCATAAAATGAGAACACTGCATTTGAATCATATGCGGAGACAAAGAGGAAGGCAGAAAATATGAATCATTGGAGAATGATGTGTTTGCAGTGAAAGATCAGCCCTTGGGCAGAAACTATGAATTAATAAATTAATGTCAATAAACTAGAACACTGGTTACTATGGTCTCTAGTGGATAGACAAATGAATAACTCACTTATGTATATGCAATGCTTATGATTTATTTGTATATACAAAGAATTTTCTCTAAAGTTTCATCTTTTTTTTGTAGTTGGTTAATTAACGACGCTGTATCAACTACTGGGTTATTTAGCGTTGAAGAGATTGGTGATAGCGAGATGGTGTTTGGCGAGATGAGGCCGGGGATTTGTCATAGATTACCTAACATTCACCTTATGGACAGGTAAAACCTCGAAAAAAAAAAAAACCGAACCAGGTAATCGACCCAAGCGGCAATCGAACCCCTCGCCCGAGCGCAACTCCGAATCGGGAGGCAAGTGCTTCAACCGACTGAGCTACCCGGTGGCCTTTCAATTGTTCCTTAGGCAATTTTGATGTGTTCACCTAATAATAATAATAATAATAATAATAATAATAATAATAATAATAATAATAATAATAATAATAATAATAATAGTGATTTAAATACATTACATTTCCCTCTAGTTACTCACATTCACTATACGAATTAAATGCGTAGACCTAATATATTATCAGATGATTAAAATTAACATAGATTGATATAGATAATTAATTACTAGAGACCGGATTTTAAAAGGAAAATTTTCATCAAAAAATAACAAAAAAAAAGTGAAAGTTATAGCCAAAAAAAACTTGAAAGAGGACTATATTACTCCCCAAAACACACTTCGGCACATTCATGGATATACATGGCACACAAAATCTTACATTTATCTCTTCACAACATAAGGAAAGTGTTGTATTTGATACAGTCAAAAAAGGACTTCAAATAGGACTATATTATTCCCACAAAAGGGTGCTATTTTAATTGGAAACACACTTCAGCACATTCATGGATACACATAGCACGCATAAGCTTATATTTATCGCTTCACAACGTAAAGAGAGTGTAGTATTTGATCACATTCAACATTTCAATATGTTTCAATATGATTCTGCCTCTTTGAATGCAGAATGTCTTTATAAACAGTAAATGACCGCTCAACATTAACTGAAGCCACAGGTGAAAATTTTCTTTTTATCCTGAACTCTAAATCAGCACACTTTTTTAGTTTTTCAATGTCTGGAATCTGAAGAAGAACGATATTTATTTTCGCTTGCTCAGAAAATTATAGACCTTTCGGAAAAAATATAGGAACATTATTTAAATGTTTGCGATATTCTGTCAAAAAGGACCAAAATAAGAGATGTTTTGAAAAGGGGGGAAAAATGGAATATGACTAAAAAAAAGGGAAGTCAAAAACCACATAAATTTGGTCGGTGGAATATAGTTTTGAACATCGTAATTAATTATTTCATGTTTCGTGTTGAAATAAAAAAAGGGATTCCCTTTAAAACCCGGCCTCTAATAATTACATTAATTTATGAACACTTTATACAGTTTGGAAGTGCTAAGTGAACGCAACTGGATTATCACGTACTGGTCCTTAGCAAAGCTCGGAAGAAACAGAAGGGGAAGCAGCAATATGAGGAAGCTGTTCCGAGGGAAGCTTGATTTACGCGGCTCCAGTAATATCGTCACTTTAATTGCATTGTTTAGACCCATAATTTAGCACCTCGTAGACATGTCGGAGTGTTTGCATGCGACGGGAGCCGAGCTCAGGTGCTGGTGGAGTGTTTGTGTGACCCACTTCAATATCTCGTCATTAACTCCTCGCGAGTCTCACTGCTCTGCTGTTTCTGCATTATACGAGACCAAAACGAAGATACCTGAAAATATATTACAATTAAGCCAGCAGTAAGTGCTGCCGGAAGTCTCCTGCTGGATCTCTGTTATTAACGTAACGAAGGTTTGCCCGTTATTCTCTGCTATACTAAAGCTAGTATTCTACGTAATTCATTAGTGCGCTTCATTATTATTATTATTATTATTATTATTATTATTATTAATTTATTTTATTGATATTATTTCATTTTATTTTTATTATATTTATTTATTTATGTATTTATTTCTTTATTTATTTATGTATTTATTTATTTATTTATGTATTTATTTATTTATTTATTTATTTATTTATTTATTTATTTATTTATTTATTTATTTATTTATTTATTTAACCTTGTAGAGATAAGGCCACCAGGCCTTCTCTTCCCCTCTACCAGGGGATTACAACTACAATATTAAGAATACAATTACAATTAATATTAAATTTACGGATACAATAACAATCAAAGTACGAAAAGATTAACTGATTAATCCGGCGTGGCTTAGTGGATAAAGCATCAGCACGTAGAGCTGAAAACCCGGGTTCAAATCCCGGCGCCGGAGAGAATTTTTCTCCGTTCCATCACTCTTTCATCATATGATGACGCAGAATATCTGCATGGAAATATCATATGTACTTCGGTACATCAAAATATATATATATGATATGCGTAATAAATCACTTTGTGATTTAAGACGGCGCCTATACCGTCGGATCCCGGCCAATCAGTCACTCATTCGAGTGCACCTCAACACATGTATGGACTTCGGTCCTGCGTTCATAGACATCTATGACGTAGTGCAGAGGGCGGCCACTAGAGGGAACCCAAGAGATGGAGCTCAATCTCAGACGATTCTAACCGGCGTCGGGGTTGTATCCGGCGTGGCTTAGTGGATAAAGCATCAGCACGTAGAGCTGAAAACCCGGGTTCAAATCCCGGCGCCGGAGAGAATTTTTCTCCGTTCCATCACTCTTTCATCATATGATGACGCAGAATATCTGCATGGAAATATCATATGTACTTCGGTACATCAAAATATATATATGATTAATAAAAGCTAGACAGTTTATTATGAAAGTTAAGAAGAGAGAAGCATTTCTTTTATTGATAAGTACAAATTAAACCTACTCTACGCAGTAAGAAAATGCTTAATACGCTTGCTTTTGAACGCTACTAAATTCCGACAGTCTCTGATGTCACTGGGTAAGGTATTCCACAAGCGCGAGAGCGAGATTGTGTATGATGATGAATACGATGATGTCTTATGTGTTGGTATGGTTAGTATGCGGCTATTTTGCGTGCGTGTGAAGAGATTATGATATGATGACAGGTAACTGAAACGGGAGGCAAGGTAGGTAGGTGTAGAAGTGTGAAGGACTTGGAAAAGGAGAACAAGAGAATGAAAATTTCTACGTTCGTTAAGCAGTAGCCAGTTTAGAGTTTGGAAGGATGGGGTAATGTGGTCAGCTCGACGGACATCGCAGACGAAGCGAACACAAGAATTATGAACACGTTGTAATTTTTGTGACTGGTTGACATTGAGGTCAGTCAGTAGAAAATCACAATAATCGAAGTGGGGCATTACTAGTGTTTCTACTAGTATTTTCTTCAGTGATAGCGGAAGGAATTATTATTATTATTATTATTATTATTATTATTATTATTATTATTATTATTATTATTATTATTACAAGCGTTTCAATGTCCTAGAACATCTTTCTGCACCCATTTTCAGAATTGTGTAGCCTTTTTCCATTCTTCTCTATTCTCCCATGCCTATCTTCCAATCCCCTTTCTCTTATTGTTCTAATTTAATCCTTCTGTCCATGTCAATTTTCGTCTTCCCCTCTTCCTTTCTCCCGTTGGAATACATTCATACACCTTCTTCCGCAATTTACTTGTGAAGTGCAGCGAGGTCTAGTCCTTTTTTGTGGGAAAGACGAAAAATTCCGAGTGAAATATATAAGGAAACGTTGAAGGTGTATGGTGCTGATTGTCTAGACCAGGCCTGCACAAGGTTTGCGCTCTCCGTGCCGGCTCACAGCTCATGAGCAGAATGCAGGCATTGGCTGCGCTCTGTATAAGGATGGACTGAAAGCACACTTAAATGCCATCGACCTGGCCCGGAATCGAACCCGCAATCTCGGACATAGAAGGCCAGCGCTATACCAAATGTGCCAACTGTAAGTTTACGACTGATATCACGTAATTTATTCAACATATCAACAATGAGCTGGCCTTTTCAATGAAGAGAGATATTTAAATTGTTAAATATTAATACATTTTAACTTACCCAACCTCATGTAGCCTAATAATGCAACTTTCTACTCCTGAACCTTTTTACTACGATCTTCACCAACAAAACCATCGTATCTCTATTTGTGGACTAGTAACGATGCATTATATTATATTTTTCTTTTTCTTTGGAACTTTTGTGGCAGATAAGTCTTGGCTCCAGTTGCTGTGAAAAAACAGCATTTTCCCATGCAATATTGAAAGAATTTGCCTGATG
Organism: Periplaneta americana; assembly: GCF_040183065.1. Taxonomy (NCBI): domain Eukaryota; kingdom Metazoa; phylum Arthropoda; class Insecta; order Blattodea; family Blattidae; genus Periplaneta; species Periplaneta americana. The sequence continues at coordinate 106,642,489 of NC_091131.1, read as the reverse complement.
ATCACTTTTCCGTCTTTTAGATTCCTCCATTATGTAGCCGTATATGGGCAAAGTGAAATAGCTACTGACAATACACACTACACCAGATAGCTGCGTGGACTATCCTCTACCTATAGCAGGCCTACGTCATTCCGACGTACCTTTCCGGCGAGCTGTTAGACAGCTCTCCCGCTCCAAAGAGCAGCCGCGCTCACTGAGCGCCGTTTGTACAGGCCTGGTCTAGACCGTAACATCTCCAGGTGGTGCAGGTTCTTCGAAGAGGGCCGCCGACGAAATACGTTCCGACCGACCATGACTGCTACAACACCACCCAATGTCAGAGGCACTGAGGCGACAATCAACCATCCTACAGTCCGGACCTTGCACCGTCTGACTTTCACCTTTTCGGACTAATGAAAAAAATTCTTCAAGGTCAACACTTTGGTTCGGATGAAGCAATGAAATCAATCTGCGCAGGTGGCTATACACCCAGGAAACGGAGTTCTATGAAGGAGGTGTACTGAAGCTTGTGTCACGATGGATGAAATGTGTCGAGAGACTTGGTTCCTATGTCAAAAAGCAGGTAAAACCTGTAGTTTTTTTGTGCTCTATTTCGTTTTGCTTACCTATTAAATAGGTTGCCACAAAAAATTGTTGTTACTTTTCGAGCCACCTTCGTATATAGTTTACAAGCACTTTCATTTTTTTTTCTTATAACAATATCGCTAGTGGAAGAAAACCGTGACTAAAAATCTTCTGGTCCTCCAGGTTGGGAGTTGATACAGCGGGCCAGCTCCCCTTTTATTGGGAAAAAGTAAAATGCTAAAATATCCATTAACAAAGAGCCGGATACTGAAAACTAAAGCCTGAAACCGCTTCGTAAACGGACTATTCTTCTAGGAACATGGACTGTAGAAGGAATTATTATTATTATTATTATTATTATTATTATTATTATTATTATTATTATTATTATTATTAAATATATTCAGTATAGTAGTATATTGCATAGAACAACGGCCTTGCAGTAGTAGCGAAGATTGGACAATCCTGCATTGCGTTAATAATAGTTAATCATAGGACGCAGTAAGAGACTTCCGGCAATGTAAGTAACACTTTCACGTGTGATATAAATTTTTTCTTCAATATTGTAATAATTTATGTTGGAAAACACTTCATTTAGAAACGAACATGCTATCCTGCGGCTACTCTGTCCGAGAAGGGTATTGAAAATTCATGACAGACAGGCGATAGGGCTACTTAATGATTGTACTTGTATTTATCCTCAATTTACAACTCACTGCTACGTCGGTCGTTAAGTCGTTGTCTCTGTCTTTCTGGCAGCTGCAATTTGCTGCCGCTTTTAAAATGTGTTCGCACGACTGCAGTGTTTTGTTTCGCTTAACTTGGCCTCGTATCCAAGCGACAAGATGTAGACGGAAGAAGGTAGCAGAATTCCAAATAAGATTTCTTCACAAATCCCGGGTATATCCTCTTATCTATCGACAACCACATTTCCATTCTTGGAATATAATTTTATTTTTATGACAGCAAGGAACGAGAGGGGGGAGAAGAAAATAGCTTTTGCAACTGCAAAGAGGTCTGATGTCGCATTAATACGTTGTCCCTGTTATGCAGTTCTCAGGTTTGACAGTTAAATAACGCGACTCCGAGAAATAATAAACGGTCCTTGTTTCCAACGATTTTAATAGTTCTTATACATACAATTTGATGCACTGTGCTTCACAGCTATAGCTTTATTCAACAACTCTTCTCAATTGTGAAGTTTACTCGAAGTTAATAGGATACGAGAATAGAAATACAAATAACGCTAGCTAAAAATAGCAATTGAATCTGAAGTTAAGGCAAAATGTCAATATAATGCAGATTTAAAGTAAACTAGAAGCGCTCCTTGATTCCAGATTAGGTTTTCAGGAGAGAAGTGGAGATATGTTTCCCTCTCACATGAAGTGGGTTTACAACTTTTGTCTTGTATTTATCCAACGTTGTCTTTTTCTACTTCGTTATTTAACGACGCTGGGACTGGCGATAGCGAGATGGTATTTGACAATATGAGGCCGAGGATTCGCCATAGATTACCTGACATTTGCCTTACGTTTGGGGTAAATCTTGGAAAAAACCCAACCAGGTAATCAGCCCAAGCGGGAATCGAACCCGCACCCGAGCGCAACTCCGGATCGGCAGGCAAGCGCCTTAGGCGACTGACTTACGCCAGTGGCTACTGTGTTGCCTTAAAAGGTAATTTTTCGCCTTGCGACATATATTTTTAGGAGTCATACTACACGCGATTATCTAGTATTTATTAAATATCTCTTCTGTAGCAAGACAAATTGATTGCGAAGAACTTCTTACGGGAACTGGTAGTGATTAGGGGTCAAATATCCAATTTTTTTATTTTGTCTTTAAAAAAAGTACAAAACTTGCTCTTTAGAGCAATACATACATTGTGGAGGATATCTCTGGAGATAAGTCCTTTAAATGGTTTCTTTAAATTTGGCAGCGCATTTAATTCATATATACCTCTTCTTTTGTTAAAGCAGTTTTCAAACTCAAATGCATTTTTCTCTTAAACTACCGAATCTATTTATATTAAATTTTACAGTGTTTTCTGCAGCCTTTGTTATACAAAGTAGATCTACAGGTTTATGAATATCACACATATCATGACGTAAAGATGTATATGCATTGAAAAATTGACAGAAAGTGTAAATCAAAGTTCAATGTTTTCTTCTCTTTCACCATATGTGAAATATTTATCTAAATTTTGTTTTAAAATTTACAAAATATATTACTTGATAACTTAAAAAATAGAAAGTTATATGTGTGAAGATTGTTGCAAGTAATGTGCACCTGAAAATTGAGGTACATTAAGCAAAGTGGGAAAACAGGTTTCTTTTTCACTGGGATAAGAAACTAATTAGTTGTCTTCTACAGGATGGGCAAAATAAAACTGACGCCGAAAATCTGTAATATTTACATTTATATATATTTATAGTTATAAGACTGTTTAAGACTGACCTTCGGATAGTTACGGTTTTTATTCGCTACAGAGCCCGTTTCACACCATGTTACCACTAACTTTTGCATTGCAGCCTTTGCTGGAGGTTTTTCCAAAACACATCCAGTCTGAAATTCTTGCGCAAACAGTTCCTAACAAATTTTTCTTTAATTGTGCTTCGCATAACACTCGACAATGAACACGCATTGTTTTATCGTGAGCACCATTTTGTGTTGCATTCAACTGGCCACTAAACACTCATTCAACGCAATGACACAACGAAGCTCGGGACAGAGCATGCGGGAGATGCGCATGCGCGGACATGTGACAGCAACCCATTGTTGCATCGAAATCACGGTTTCCTGCATTGTCAGGGTCATTTTCGCTTCAGTCTTATACATATAAATTCATATATTTCATATATATTTTCCGTGGGCCAGGTTTATTTTGCCCACCCTGTATATCGCTCAATTCAAAATTATTTATAGTATAACCATGCCATTTTTATTCGGCTCTGAACAATTAAAGCCTAGAAATATTGAACTAAACTTTTGTACTGAAATTCTTTAATCGCACAGGCATCACTACCCACTCCCCTCAATGATGATGATGATGATGATAGTGACGATGATAAAATAAAAAATAATAATAAATTATTATGAATTGGATCTTTAAAGTGAAAATTAAAAACCAACAGTACATAGAGGGCGAAAATTCCCAGACACATGATCATTTATCGTGCAAAACAAATCTGTGCATGGAAATTGTATCAGCGTTAGTCGTATGACATAGGCGGACATATTCCGAGGTGTGATCATGGTGAGAGACATCTGGCGGACCTGAAAGAAACTATAACACACGGAAGTTTCCAGCCATTTCAAGAATGCAAGATGATGAGGTGGATACGAGAGTTTTCAGTATGGAGGAGAGACTTGTGGCTTCTGTGTGGTTTCACGAGCGGGGACATATCGGAAAACTATGAGTAACAATATGCAGTCATAGCTCATGCGCCTGTCCAAATCCCTGCCTGTTAATTCATTGACAGTCACAGGGAGGAAAGATTTTATTCCCTCCCACTTCATAAAGTTACCTCTGCTTGGTGGCGCCTTACCAATACCAGCTCTGAAAACCTGCACGAGGTTACTCGCAGATAATTAGACCAACCGTGATTAAAATTTACTCCGAGTGTAACCTCGGAACACGAGTCCCGCTAGTTATCCTTAGACTATGCCGGTGAAATATTACACGTATAAAAAAATTAATGTAAAAAATAACAATAGTTATCAACGGAAAAACAAACAATGGCCTCCAATAGTAAAAATCCAATTAGAGCTAAAATATTTTTTATTTTTCGATGTCTTCCTTGACCTGGTGAGGTTGTCAAAGACGAAGAATGTTGAACAGTAACATTTAAGGGTCGACATTAAAAATGTCTTACAAGAAGTTTGTTTAAAATAAACTGAAATTTACAGTGTATGTCTTACAATAACGAAATATTTTCAGTAAAATAAAAATAAAATAAAAAATAAAATAGAATGAGAAAATTCAACTGTAATTTGAATTGAAGTACAAGTGTCGCCGTAATATCTGCAGAGAACCCTTCAAAGCTATCATAGAAATTTCCTTATTTGTTGTTGTTGGGACTCCATATTTATGACAGAATAAGACGAATTGTTTTGTTATATCCCTGAGTTTATATGATATTTTGTAATAAGGGATAGTTGGTTCCTAAATTGCCCTTTTCTCTGGATTAACCTCCTCGGGTTGATTCTGATGCGTCTCGAATCTGATAGTCGAATCCAGAAAATAACCTTTTCTCTCCAGGTTTGAATTATACAGGGCTACTACAAAAGAATCATTCCTTTTCAAACTGCTATATTCTCCAAAGTATTACTCGTACAAAATGAGTGATACATCAAAAGAACCGGAAAAGCACATGGTTTGCATTGTGTACACCAGTTGGCAGCACGAGTGTAGTGCCTGCACAATATGGTGACAAAACAAGAAAAGAGTTTTTGTGTGTTGGAATATCCGAGACAATTTTGTCTTCCAATAAGACGGGGCACCCTCTCATTGGATGCTTCATGTTCGTGAATACCTGAACCATGAACTGCCGAATCGCTGGATTGGGCGAGTTGGTGCAGATGACCAAGCTCTATCCCCTTGGCCCCCGAGGTCACTAGACCTAACGCCATGTGACTTCTACCTTTGGAGGTGCATTAAGGACCACGTCTACGTACCTCCACTGCCACAAACACTGGTACAGCTGAGGGAGTGCATCAATAATGCAGTAATGGCCATTGACAGGACAACGCTACACAATGTGTGGAACGAACTGGACTACCGCCTGGACGTATGTCGTGTCACCCGAAGGGCACACATAGAACATTTGTAGAGGATGGGCATAAATTTGTTGCGTGTAAGATTCTTTTGATGTATCACTCATTGTTGTACGAGTAATACTTTGGAAAATATAGCAGTTTAAAAACGAATGATTCATTTGTAGTAGCCCTGTATATATAAATGTAATAATAATAATAATAATAATAATAATAATAATAATAATAATAATAATAATAATAATAATATATTCAGGATTCTACAGCTACTGCCGTCTTCCTGTGCCAATCCTCCAAAGGCTTCTGTCTTGTGCGTCTTCAGTCCTCAACCCCCTCTTGTGCATGACCTCCATTACTTCGTTGTCCCAAGTTCTTTTTGGTCTACCTCTTCCTCTTCTTCCTGGAGATTTCCACTGGTAAATTTGTTTAGGCCATCTACAGTATCTTCACCCATTCTCATCAGATGATCAAACCACTTCAAAATCGTATTTTATATTCTATTTAACACTGCCTCTTCAGCATCCATTCTATGCCTAATTTCTTTATTTTTAACGTGGTCCAAGCGGGAGACTCTAGCACTTCGTCTCAAATAATCCATTTCTACGGCCAAAATTCTTTTTCTATAATATGCATTCGTTACCCATATTTCACTTCCGTAATTTAATACAGATTCAACTAACATTTTGCCTATATATTTTTGGTATCCTTCCAAAGATGTTTATCCCATCACATAGAATTTAACACGTTATAATTTTTTTACTTTGTTCAATTCAGTTTTTTATTTCCTCTTCGCCAATACCTTCTGCTTTAGATATAATTGTACCTAGGTATTTTGCCTGGTTAACTTGTTTAATTTCAATTTCATCATCTATAACAATATTATCACTACTTTTAGTATTAATGGCCAAATATTCTGTCTTCTTATAATTTATAGAGAGACTCCAGGATTCATAAAATTTGTTTAACCTTTTGACCATAAATTCTAAATCAAAAAGATCTTGGGCAATCACTACCTGATCTCAGCAAATTGTAAATTAAATAGAAATTTGTCTTCTATTTTTATTCCAATTCCTTGACAGCTTTGTTTCCATTGTTCGATGTATCTGTTCGATGTATATATTGAACAGTATTAGTGATAAGCTGCAGCCTTGTCTCAACCCTTTGGAGGTTTCGATTTGTTGTGAAAATGTTTTTCCAATTTTAATATAAGATCTATTATCGTTATACATTTCTGTTATGATGCCAATTAATTTTTTATTCATATTGTTCTTCTTCAAAACTTCCCAAAGTTTATTTCTTGGAACTGTATCGTAGGCTTTTTCCAGATCTATTAATGCCAAATGTGTTTCTTCTCCAACTGCAATGCGTTTCGCAATTATCTGTTTCAAAAAGAAAAGATTGTCTATGCAGGATCCACTTTAATATTGGGATTCGTCCTAGAGTATCTGGCCCAGTGTCTATTATGCACTAACCTTTCTTCTATCGATGAACTTTACCATTACTTCCTTTTCGAATGATTAAACTTACATTTTTCCTCAGTTACTCCGTGCAGTCTAGCGTCTGCGGCACATCGATGCTGCTAACAATGAATTTCTCATACAGCGTCATAAATCGGGCGCCGCGACGTTAATGAGACGCGTGGAGGAAGCATTAATCACGCGCCGCCAGGCAGTTGCACCGCTGTTACACGCAACAACCATCAGGGGCGCGTTCCTACTTTGTTTTGGTTGCGTAGCGACTGCAAAACCCATGATCTAATTCAACTCCACGTCCTGCTTTCACAACGCCATTCTTCTGTTAAATATGAAAACCGATTAAAAGTGTCACATTTTCCGAATCGTGATAATGGAATTGTTGAAAAACGCACCCGATAAAATTTATAAAATTTTCAATTGTATCAATTACAAGCAAACTGTTAATATAAATACATTTTACAATTACGAATATCCCTGAAAATAACTGAAGAAATCTATTCCACCAATTTTATTACATAATTGACAGAAAAAATGTCACATTGGGTATTGATTATCAATACATTCTGCTAGCTTTATGTTTCTATATTACACGTCTCTTATTTAACCACATAATATGTCATAGTACAAGTACTTCATTTAACGGCTCTTTGAACTGCAGCGTCGATATTCACGTTAGCGAGAAATGGCAGATAAATTTTACCTGGAGACCTGAATCAGTGAACGGGTTCTTTTACGTGCTGTAATTCTATACCACAGGGCTCTCAGCTTTACTTCTTTCCCATAAGAAAGCCATGCTGAGAATTATAATACCGCTCTTTAAAATATATCGCCATCGTTCGGGTTTCAACTCACGATCTTCGGATCAAACAGCTGGCATTATAATCACTACACCACACAGAATGACATAATAGACCGTAATGAATCATTTAGGTTTGATGTTGAAACTGATCAGGAAGAGAAAAATAAATTGACTGGGTCATTGGCTGAGAAGAAATTGCCTACTGAAGGATGCACTGTAAGGAAAAGTAAACGGAAGAAGAGTTCGAGGCAGAAAAATATATCGGATGATAGACGACATTAAGTTTATATGGATCTTATGCGGAGACTAAAAGGAAGGCAGAAAACAGGAAAGTTTAGATAATGCTGGGTTTGCAGTCAATTTTTATTTAACGACGCTGTATCAACTACTAAGTTATTTAGCGTCGATGTTATTGCTGATAGCGGAGTAGTATTGGGCGAGATGAGGCCAAGGATTCGGCATAGATTACCTGACATTTGCCTTACAGTTGGGAAAACCTCTGAAAAAACCCAACCAGCTAATCACTCCAAACGGGAATCGAACCTGCGCCCGAGCGCAATTCTGGATCAGCAGGCAAGCGCCTTAGCCGACAGAGCTACGCCGGTGGCTTTTGCAGTGAAAGACCTACTATTTGGCAGAAAACTATGTATGTATATATATATGTCTTCATCCTCGGGCAAGTAACCTTCCGAATGAGTAGGCCTAGACTTCGTGCTCGGAGAGACAACACAAATAAAAAAGAATAGAAAAGAAGAAAAATCTCAGAACAGACGTTTAGTGTCAAAAATTGTTGTATTCCACTAAGTAATAGTACCTTCCGAATGAGTAGACTTCGTGCTCAAAGACACAGTACAAATAAAAAGGAAGAAAAATCTTAGAACAGGCGTGTAGTGCCAAAAAGTTGTTATATTCTAATATTTAAGACATAACAAGACGTTAAAAGCAATGCAGAAGAACATCTTAATTCAATTGCATTAAAATGAGAGGTAATGCTATATTTTCCTTCCTGTAACGAAATAAACAAGTGGACAAAAGTTCCTGCTTGGTGACAGAGAATGGTTTCTTCATTAAAGAAAAAAGAAAATTATCTTCTGATTCGAGTGTGATAATCGTGTTTCCTACGACGATTCAGTTACAATTTCGGTTGTATGGACGACCATGTATCCCGAAGTTTCTCTAATTGCAATACAACACTTAAAATGGCATTTCCGTCAACATACATGTGTGATCGTGTCTCCTTGTAGAACAAATATAGCAAACCTAAAGTTGAATCAGACTTTCGACTTAAGAGTATTTACAATTGAACCAAACAAACTTCCAGTCTTAAGGAAATATAAATTACTACTTTGAATTCATATGTTTTCAGATTACATTCAAAGTTACAAAAATATAAGACTTAATATAGGCAATATTTAATATTATTTATCACTCTAAATTATGCAAAAAAATTAGGCAGTCCTCCAAAATGAAGCATGAACTTTAAGGGAATGGGGATAAAAAAATGGTTGAGAACTTCTGTATCATACTTATTTAGTGCCCTCACATAAGCCCGCCATCGGTCCCTATCCTGAGCAAAATTACTCCAGTCCCTATCATCACATCCCATCTTCCTCACATCTATTTTAATATTATCCTCCCATCTGCGTCTATGTAGCTAATCGGCAATGTATGCAATAGAGATGAAAATGAACTGGCCACCCTATCCCATTATCTCCTGGCCTAGTTACCTCATAAGTGGCATTGTGAGCTTCAGACCTGTCTTGGGACAGTTGACTAAACAACAACATCTACGCTTTGGCTTCCCCAAAAGTCTTTTTCCCTCATATCTTCCAACTAACTATCTATAACTTATGCATTTCTAGATTCATCCATACGTGTCCCATGCCCTTATATTGGGGTTTCGCAACAAGCTCTTTTTACGGCAATGGGTTGTCAGCCCTTCGCAAAACCCCCAAGCTGGAGGGCCACTCCTTATCGACTGTCCGCAACTGTTTATTCAATATAGGCCTATTCGCTGCTACCCTCCATATCTGTAGGCCGTCTCCTCTATCCGCAACCGGGGGACGCGCCATGCCGTGGTGATAGGGACCCACAATACACAATTATACTAATGTAAATACAATAGAGAAATTTGGAGTGTATAAATTACAAGACAGTACAGTAGAGCAGGGTACATGATAAAATAACATTATTCCGTATATCTGTATTTGTGATTAGGCAGGACAGGAGAACGTCAAGTAATCCCCGAGGGAGAAACTGTGAACCGATCTATAAATCAACTAGAAATGACAACATATGAAAACAACGAGCAGAGCTGCATACACGGTAACTAAAATTTCTGGCCCAAATTTTCAGAATTACGGACATAAAATGGCGATACATCGCATCACAATGAAACCCAACAATCGGTTCCCGTGCACAGCACAGCTCAATGGCTGTTCATCGAAATATGATGATGCCTTTGTATCATCTCAACTGTCGAAGTTATTCAATATCACTTTGGTTCATTAAGATGATATCGGAGAAATTGGGCCGTCAATGTACTGTACGTATCTTGTGAAATATCATGATATGATCCACGTTTACAGATTATTAACTCACTTATTTAATGGCGCTATCAAGTGCAGAAACTGTTCATCGTTGATGAGACCGGGATATGAACACCATCACTATCATCAATCTTAATCATCATCATTATCTGATAGTTCCATTGTCATTCAAGACTGAAAAACAAAATCAACTTTCGCGAAAGTTTGTACTGTCTTCATTTTTCATGCAATTAGCATGGATTTAGACTGAAGCAGTTACTTAATCAATCAGTACAAATTTAATATTTTCTTATTTCAGTTATTCATTAACTTACTTTATTTAATCATTCATATCTTTAGTCACTTATTACTTCGCTTTATTTATTTATTATTTACATTTTATTTGTTTGCTTATTTACTTACTTATATATTTACTGCTCATTAAGGTATTTACGTAACTATTTACTTATTTACTTACTCATTTATTCCCTCACTTATTTTCTTACTTATTTGCTGACTTATTTACTTACATATTTACTGCTCATTTAGGTATTTACGTAACTATTTACTTATTTACTTACTCATTTATTCCCTCACTTATTTTATTACATATTTGCTGACTTATTTACTTACATATTTACTTATTTATGTATTCACTTATTTACTTATTCATTTCTTCATTTATTCATTTATCTACTTATTTATTTATTTACCTACTTGTTTCTTAATTTATTTATCTACTTATTTATTTATTTACTTATTTATTTATTTATTTATCTACTTGTTTATTTATTATCTACTTGTTTATTTATTTATTTATCTACTTGTTTATTTATCTAGTTATTTATCTCCTTGTTTATTTATCTAGTTATTTATCTCCTTGTTTATTTATCTACTTGTTTATCTATTTATCTATTTATTTTCTACTTGTTATCTATTTATCTACTTGTTTATCTATTTATTTTCTACTTGTTATCTATTTATTTATCTACTTGTTTATCTATTTATCTTCTTGTTTATCTATTTATTTATCTACTTATCTACTTATTTTTCTTCTTATTTATTTATCTACTTATTCATTTATCTACTTATTCATTTACCTACTTATTCATTTATTTACTTATTCATTTATCTACTTATTCATTTATCTACCTATTCATTTATCTGCCTATTCATTTATCTATCTACTTATTCATTTATCTATTTATTTATGTTTTATTTATAGCCTTTATGATGTTCGTGTTCTGATATAAGTAGCTCGGAATCTTTCAACGGTGTTGTCGAATGAAATGTGCCATTGGCGCAGTCTCGAAGTAAGCTAACATACACAAACTTAGATGCGCACGCAGGCACAATCACACATGACAAAGTGACTGGAAGCTGATGTATTATGTAAAACATTTTCGGTACCAGCAACGTTTGCATCGTGAATTTTCTAATTTTGCAGCAACAAAATACTTTCATGCAATTTTTGTACGATGAAATGATGGTATACGTCCTGTAAAACATCGTTTTTGATTATTAATTCGTTTCCGATTTTGAAAGCTTCCGTGAAGAGATAAAAGGAAGATCGCTGATGCAGGAAGGAACAGATACAGCAAAAGTTTGTAACAAATATTAGTTTTAAAGGTGCAAATACGTTCACCAGCAAGTTAATACTGAGTGGCGTATTTTCATCGTAATTAATTACAAATCACAAATCTTAGTTTGTAACACACACATTTGCTTTCTTTATTTCGAACTTGTCGAAAATGTTTCTATTAAAATATTTATCTCCCGGTCATAGCTTTGCCACATAGTTCTCTTCTGTAATCTAGTAGTCGTCATGCTTTTATTTCAACCCAAGTATCACTGGTTCAAACCCGAAAGATGACGACTTTTGCGGAAGAAAAATATCAAAGTAATGCAAATCCGAGAGGAAAATCAAGTTGAATATCCTATGTCACATGTGGAAAGTGTATTTGAAAGTTCTACGTCACAAGAGAAAAGTAAAGTTGAGGTTTCCATATTAAAGAGGAAAGTAAAATTGAAGGTCCTACATCACAAAGAAAGTAAACTTGAAAGTTCTATGTCACAAAAGAGAAGTAAAGTTGAGGTTCCCATGTCAACGAGGAAAGTGAAGTTGAAGATACTATGTCACGAGAGAAAGTAAAGTTGAAGGTCCTATGTCACAAGAGAAAGTAAAGTTGAAAGTTGAAGGTACTATGTCACAAGAGAAAGTAAAGTTGAAGGTCCTATGTCACAAGAGAAAGTAAAGTTGAAAGTTGAAGATACCATGTCACAAGAGAAAATAAAGCTGAAAATTGAAGGTACTATGTCACAAGAGAAAGTAAAATTAAAGGTCCTATGTCACAAAAGGGAAGTAAAGTTGAGGTTCCTATGTGGAGGACGAAAGTAAAGTTGAAGGTCCTATGTCACAAGAGAAAGTAAAGTTGTAGGTCCTATGTCACAAAAGGGAAGTAAAGTTGGGGTTCCTATGTCGAGGAGAAAGTAAAGTTGAAGGTACTACGTCACAAGAGAAAGTAAAGTTGAAGGTCGTATAACACGAGAGGGCAGTAAGTTGAAGATCCTATGTCACAAGAGGGAAGTGAAGTTGAAAGTCATATACACAAGAGGAACGTAAAGTTGAAGGTTCTATGTCAAAGAAGAAAGTTTTTTTTTATTTTAGTAAGTTATTTTGCGACGCTTTTGTCAACATCTCAGATTATTCAGTACGGTATCTGAATGATATGGTGATAATGCCGGTGAAATGAGACCGGGGTCTAGCACCGATAGTCACTCAACCTTTGCTCATAATGGGTTGATTCGATCCCGGGTGGTGACGGGATTGTATCGTTGTCAAACTTTCAGAACGGTCCCGAGGTTCATTCAGCTTCCTATAAAATTGAGTCGGCCGGGAGCTCAGTTGCTAGAGCAGCTGGCTACTAACTGGAAGGTCCGGGATTCGATCCCGGGTGGTGACGGGATTGTATCGTTTTCAAACTTTCAGAACGATCTCGATGTTCATTCAGCCTCCTATCAAATTGAGTACAAGGTCATTCTCGGAGGTAAAAGGCGGTCGGAGCGTGGTGCCGACCACACTAACCCATTCTAATGCAAAGGTCAAGAAAGCATGGGGCCCTACCTCCATGCTCCCCCTCCTCAAGTGCCTTCATGGCATGTGACGGAGCTACCAGCGTATAGAGATTATAAGAATGGACACTGAGCGAATTTTCCTGTTTTGTTTCTCTGTGCGCCGGCGTTTAGTTCCACTTTCAAGAGGTAGAGGTTAGTGTAATCGAGCACACGCTAAGATAATAATTGAATGTAAGAGTTGAGACACAGAATCCAAACATCGCCTACCTTATTGCATAACCCAATAACGCTTTGATTCAAATAAATCCAAGTTAACAACTTTTCCTTATTTCTCAGTGATGAACTAGTTGTAATAACAATTTTTATTATTTTATTTGAAGTGTAATAAATTATAATATAAAATAATGTAATACATTATAAAATTATGTATCAAATTCTTTTAATATTTGTATACAATGTACAGGCATATGGTTTTACTTCCCATAGGGGTTTTGTTTGTCCATTTTCAGCGCTAATCAAATCAATGCATATTTTAATTGTTGAAGAGGCCAACGTCTCAACTCTCATTATAAAGAAACTCTAGAGTCTAGACATTACAAATAATGACGGATTTATTATTTTATCGGTCCGATTTATTTTGAGTACATAATGTACCTAGATGTATTAATTGTATGTGTTATATTTTCGCTGTGTCGACTGTTAGCTGATGTGATGTCACTAGCAGCTCCAGGGAGAAAGCAGAATCTCACGCTCAAACTGGTTTCAAGGTCATTGAAATCCGTCCTGCTACATCAAAGGTACCAACGCGAAGTATCCATACTGTGTAATTATCTATACGCTGGAGCTACCTTTACCTTCTAGTAACTTGTTAACTGTGGACCACGTACGCCATCCCTCGATACAAACTGGTTTGACGACAGAGTAGACCGCTGTGGACCACGTATGTTCTATTAGTCTTGTTAATGATGCCATCTTTAAATCTGGCCAATTCATATCATAATGAAAAAGATATAAAATTAACTGCCAAACTTTATTACATTGTGATATTATTATTATTATTATTATTATTATTATTATTACTATTATTTTATTTTATTATATTATTATTATTATTATTATTATTATTATTATTATTATTATTATTATTATTATTATTATTTAGTCAACTGTCCGAAGATGGGTCTGAACCTCACAAGTGATACCAAGAAGGTACCACTTATGAGGCAACTTCTCTTGAATCAAATAGCTTACAAATATAACTACCGAGTTGTCATCCCGAAGAAATTCTGATTTACTTTTAGAACCTTTTAGAACTTTATGTTTCGATATCTTTCGATTGACTTTATCACTGGCTGTCACAGATTTTCTTCAATTTCAGAATATTCAGATACTTCAAACACATCGTTAAATTTTATCAGTGGAGAGCGGTTACATCCTGTATATTAATTATACATTACACGTCTTATTCCCTCCATTAAACGACGACGCTCCCTTCCTAGCATAATCTTGTGTTATCCATTTCAGAAACAAAGTCCTTGTTCCTATACAATCTCTAATAATTACTGCATAACTATTACGACTATTTTGAGAAATAATTATATAACAACAAATGTTTAATACAGTAGGTCCTGTGAAACTTTATTTCAGACCCCTCATATATGGATTAAATCTAAATGTAGTTCCAAAAAATCGGGGAAGTTGAAACTAAACACGTAGCTCCAAATCCAGAATCACGTTTACAACCCAACGAATATGAACATATGAAATCAAATGCATATAATCCATTTAATTAGAAAAAAAACCTGTAACATTTTGTTACACCTATTCAGCTTTGGAATATCTTTCTCTATGTTTGGTACCGCGAAATAACAGACATCATTATTTTATTATATATGTATATAGACCTATAATATAAGAAATTTAAATGCGAAATACAAACTGCAATCAAACGAGTCTCTTTCAGGTTCAGCTCTTTTTTAAGATCATTCATAGCGACTTTCAAGAATAATATTACTAATTACACAAGGTCCCCTTTCATACAGTTAACGTAACCTAATTTGTGCTATTCAAAGTTGCAATCACGTCACATTCTCACAAGATTCTTTCATCTTGGATGGTGCATTCAGTAGGGTCGAGATTAATAAGACCAGAGTGGTTGCACGCGGACAGCAATTGCGTGTTCATATTTAACTTAAGACAATTTTAAGAAATTATAATTTCAGCAATAGATCAATGAGTCGAGTGGCTAACCCAATATGGTGCCATAAAGATTTACTGCTTTTCATATAAACTAGCGTCGGTCCTTTAAGACAGACTTTCGGCAGAGACAGAACTCCTGTAGTTTGCCTTGTACATTTCTAAATACATGCATGCATACGTGCATTTATTCATACATACATGCGTACATGCATTTATTCATACACACATGCGTACATGCAATTATTCATACACACATGCATTTTTTCATTCACTAATGGATGCGTGCATACACACAAACACATACAGATACACAACAAATACATACGTTCATACATACGAGTACATACATACATAACAACATAACATAACATTACATACATACATCACATCCTCTACGAATGCCAAGTGATATCGAGTGAAAGAGAGAAACTAGTGAATAGTGTTCTAAAACGGGACAACTGGCCAGTGTCGAAAAATACATTAATAAAGAACTATAGAAACAGTTTCATACAATTTGTAAATTCAATAGACTTTGAGAAACTGAATCATATATAGATAACGAAAGGACATGTTAGGCTAGACTAAGTATTTAGTAATTATTGTTAGTTAAATGTTTAGATAGGCATGTAGTGTTAACCACGAGTAACGGAGCATGCCGATTATGTGTACGAAATTTAAAAATTACATACATACATACATACATACATGCGTGCGTTTCTTTCGTTCGTCCATTCATTCATACATGCATGCATTCGTTCATTCATTCATTCATTCATTCATACATATCTGCATGCATTCGTTCGTTCAATCATACATACATACATGCATTCATTCGTTCGTTCGTTCGTTCATACATACATGCATGCATTCGTTCGTTCATTCATTTTTACATGCATGCATTCGTTCGTTCATTCATACATGCATGCACCCGTGCATTCGTTCCTTCATTCATACATGCATGCATTCGTTCGTTCATTCATACTTACATTCATACATGCATGCATTCGTTCGTTCATTCATACTTACATTCATACATGCATGCATTCGTTCGTTCATTCATACTTACATTCATGCATTCGTTCGTTCGTTCATTCATACATGCATGCATTCGTTCGTTCATTCATACATGCATGTATGCATTCGTTTGTTCATTCATACATGCATTCGTTCGTTCATTCATACATGCATGCATGCATTCGTTCGTTCATTCATACTTACATGCATGCATTCGTTCGTTCATTCATTCATACTTACATGCATGCATTCGTTCGTTCATTCATACATGCATGCATGCATTCGTGCATTCGTTCCTTCATTCATACTTACATGCATGCATTCGTTCGTTCATTCATTCATACTTACATGCATGCATTCGTTCGTTCATTCATACATGCATGCATGCATGCATTCGTTCGTTCATTCATACTTACATGCATGCATTCTTTCGTTCATTCATACATGCATGCATGCATTCGTGCATTCGTTCCTCCATTAATACATGCATGCATGCATTTGTTCATTCATTCATGCATGCATGCATGCATGCATGCATTTGTTCGTTCATTCATACTTACATGCATGCATTCTTTCTTTCGTTCATGCATGCATGCATTGGTTCGTTCGTTCATTCATTCATACATGCATGCATGCATTGGTTCGTTCATTCATACATGCATGCATTTGTTCGTTCATTCATACATGCATGCATTTGTTCGTTCATTCATTCATACATACATGCATGCATGCATTTGTTCGTTCATTCATACTTACATGCATGCATTCTTTCTTTCGTTCATGCATGCATGCATGCATGCATTGGTTCGTTCATTCATACATGCATGCATGCATGCATTCGTTCGTTCATTCATTCATACATGCATGCATTCGTTCGTTCATTCATTCATACATGCATGCATTCGTTCGTCCATTCATTCATACCTGCATGCATTCATGCATGCATGCATGCATTTGTTCGTTCATTCATACTTACATGCATGCATTCTTTCGTTCGTTCATTCATGCATGCATGCATGCTTTCGTTCGTTCATTCATTCATGCATGCATGCATTCTTTCGTTCATTCATTCATACATGCATGCATGCATTTGTTCGTTCATTCATACATACATGCATGCATGCATTTGTTCGTTCATTCATACTTACATGCATGTATTATTTCGTTCGTTCATTCATGCATGCATGCATGCATTCGTTCGTTCATTCATACATGCATGCATTCGTTCGTTCAGTCATTCATACATGCATGCATTCATGCATGCATTTGTTCGTTCATTCATACATGCATGCATTCTTTCGTTCGTTCATTCATTCATGCATGCATGCATGCATTCGTTCGTTCATTCATACATGCATGCATTCTTTCGTTCATTCATACATGCATGCATTCTTTCGTTCATTCATTCATACATACATGCATGCATGCATTCTTTCGTTCATTCATACATATACGCATGCTTGCATTCCTTCAGACACGCATGCATTCATACCTTCATATATGCAGTCATGCATTCAGTCCTTCATACATGTACACATGCAATCATTCCTTCATACATGCATACATGCATTCATTCCTGCGTACATGCGTATCAGGGACTGGAATGCTCTACCTACAGACTTGCTAAAGGCTTTACCAATAACCAAAAATGTACTCAAAAATAGGCTTAAAGACTTTATTAAGAGACGGTAGAATTTTATGCACACTATTTTGTTGTTTTACAAGTATAATGAATAAGAAACGCCGTGAATGTTCAGTGATTTATATTGAGTGTGCAGTGTGTTGTAGTAAAAGTGCAGTGAGCCTCAAAGCAAAATTCCGAGAGTTATAGTGGCAGAAAAAAGTCACTGATTTACAGTGAAAGGTTGCGAGTTATATTGAACGTGCTAAAAAAGCTTGTAATATGGTCTAGGTAGCGATTTTGAGGTTAAGTACTACGATCCTACGGAATAATAAATGTGTAATTGATGTTTTGTTATTTGAATTGTTGTATCAGTGAAGAAGTGTGTTCCGTCAGTGAAATTTTGTAGTTTGTTGTGGTAGTGCAAAGTATTTGAACAATGAAATGTTTTTGAAGTGTTAGTGAAATCAGAATAGTGTCATTGAAATGTGTCGTAGTTCCAGTGCAGTGAGTGAGTTGAGAGCGAAATGTGTGTATGCCGAAAGGCACTTGTGCACGTATCAACATATCTTATATAGGCTACTCGTGGGTTTAATTTCAAACTTAGGGTTAAGATACAAATTGGACTTACTTTAAATGTTATTTTAAGTGATCGTGCTTCATTTAATTTACGATGCTCTTTATTATTATTATTATTATTATTATTATTATTATTATTATTATTATTATTAATTGTCATTATTGAGTGTAATAAATTAGTTACCACTGCCACCGGGTATTTACCCATTTGCAGTGTGAATAAATACATACATATATGAATTCATTCATTCATTCATACATGCGTACATAAATTCATTCATTATTCACTCACACACATATATCCATTCATTCACTCATTCATTCATGCACTCACTCATTCATTCATGCACTCACTCACCCATTCATGCACTCACTCACCCATTCATGCACTCATTCATTCATGCACTCACTCACCCATTCATGCACTCATTCATTCATGCACTCACTCACCCATTCATGCACTCACCCATTCATTCACTCACTCATTCACTCACGCACTCACTCACGCACTCACCCATTCATGCACTCACTCACGCACTCACCCATTCATGCACTCACTCACGCACTCAACCATTCATGCACTCACTCATTCACTCATTCATGCACTCATTCACTCATTCATTCAAGCACGCATTCATACATTCATGCACGCATTCATACATTCATGCACGCATTCATACATTCATGCACGCATTCATACATTCATGCACGCATTCATACATTCATGCATGCATTCATACATGCATTCAAACATTCAAGCACGCATTCATACATACATGCACGCATTCATACATTCATGCATGCATTCTTACATTCATTCATTCATTCATGCATTCATACATTCATGCATTCATACATTCTCATGCATTCATGCATTCATTCATGCATTCATGTATTCATTCATTATTGCATTCATGTATTCATTCATTCATTCATACATGCATACATGCATACATTCATTCATTCATTCATTCATTCATACATGCATACATTCATTCATGCATTCATTCATACATGCATACATTTCATTCATGCATTCATGCATTCATTCATTCATACATGCATACATTTCATAACATTATATTACGATACAACACAATACGATATAATATAATACAATACAATACATACAATAAATACATAAATAGAAAACATTATCATCAATTGATAGCATTACACTGATATCCGAAATCACGGAGTAAATGCGAGGTAAATTAGTCTTGAGGTTTCATCCAGTACACTTGATATCTCGGCCACTACTTAAGCCAAGTTTACGTTACATTTCATTCTACACTTGATAAGGGAATTGCCACCAAAACTGCTACAACTAAGTTCACTCTACTACTTACAGTGAGGAAAAATGAAGACCTTAGTGTCTAAAAAACGTGATTAAAACCAGAAAAGACCATCAGCGTGGCTCATAAATAACGTTCTGGACTCATGACCCGATGCTACGCACTGGATGATTATCTAGCTACCATGCCAAATATACTACAGCCTATAAGATGGATAAGCCTAGTGACTTGTGTCATCGTTAATTTGTCAATTGTAATCAATGTGTACTTCAGTAATCGTATCATCTGATCTAAAATGTTATTCCGTATACATATTACACACACACATACACATACATCCTTCAACTTCGGATATGCCTTTAGTTCTGCCGTGTTAAATCGATGTAGTTTAACCCTAATAACATTTTTTCTCAATTTTTCTACATTCCTTTTTATGCACTCTGTATAATATATATATTCATGCACATAAATTCATAACCTGTGCACATGCTACACATGTATTCTCTCAGAGGCGTGTTGTAAGTTCTGTCAATTATATTGCAAAACTGCTGGAAACCTTTCAACTCACGATATAGATACAAAGAGAGATGTTCAGACTACGTTAATATTTCTATTTTTCAGATTTAAAAACACGACCACTTTCTGTGTTTACATGCACAGACTGTAACTCGCAGCTTTCTCAACGTGTTAGCACTTTAATTCCACTCGAATTGCACGCATTGTTAACAGAATTTTAGGTGTGTTTGTAATATTCATCAAACAAGCTCTTGTTTCGCATTTGTTCGTCTGTCTACAGTACAGTTATAAGCTTAGCTTTCACTTTGATGGAAGTAAGATGTGTTCCGCTTAGAATTTACATCCCGTTTCTCTCTAAAAAAACTGGATCAATTATTCGGTTACCAAATGGCTGAGCATCGTCTTTCCGTACTGAAGGCTTGGGTTCGAATTGTAACGATTCCATATAGAATTTGATGTGACAAAGGGGTCAGAAAGGCTTCCCCATCTTTTTTTTTTTTTTCAATTTCATTGTGTGGTAAACATGTGATGCAAAACCAGCACATGTGTGTAGAATACAGACATTTTATTGTTTAGTTATAGAAGTTAAGTTCGTAGGGTACAAAATTCATCCAGTATACCTGTTATATTCGTACTTCGTAGTATAATGAGGAACTGTTAACAAATTAAACAAATTAAATTTTCTAACAAATAATTTCGGAGTTGTGTATGGACATTACAACACTCACGAGGAGCGATATACATGGTCATTCGAAAATTAAAGACAACATTTTATTTAAGAACGAAATTTATTTATTCATAATTGGCATAAATTTCTTAAAAGTAATTTCCTCCAGCATTACGTACCCGTCGCCATACAACTGGAAGACAATGGATGCAATTCAGGGAATCACTTTTCCCTTAGCTTCTAATTGATTGCTCTTCAGCTGTTACGAGGCCGAGTCAAAATTAACCTTAATATATAAATAACAAATCAGACTCGCATAGTAGATCGTAAAACGCACGCACGCACGCGCACACGCAAACATCTGTATAACAGGAGCACTTGCATTGAACGTAGTGGGGACTATGTTGAAAAGTGATGAAGTGTTTGTAATCTTATTGCACATATTCAATTAATAAAACATTTATTAAGCTTAATTTTTTATCTCCTTCGTACAATGACCTATGTATTTCTAACGCGTACCTCTCCCAGTGGTTTTTTCATCGTAGCCGCATGGACCCATATCTAGAAAAGCAAATTTCCCGACATGCTTAGCATTTTTGTCACTTCCAACCTGCATTTAATAGTAGTATATTATGCAACGAAGCTATAATGGTAGTAATTAAGACGCGAGTATGTTTATGTAACGAACGTGTCGCACCGGTGCTATCAGCTTGCAGAGGTGGTGGCAGTCGCCATCAACCGCCATCAGTGAATCTGATTGGTTCTTGTATAGGGCGGGAATTAGCAGACGAATGACATCGTGCACTCCTGTGTCATGGCGGTGTGTTATGCTTTAGTTCTGCTGTATTGTTTGTAATGAGCACAACGTAAAAACAATATGTTAATGGCTTATGAACGAACATGTCAACGGACCAGTTATTACTACCGGTTCAAGAAATAAATTATTTATGCTCTCTTTTCTTTCAACGAGATGGCAGTACGGAAATTTCGCAAAATTTTACTAGCGTAGCACAGACAACTTGTACAGGCGCCATGACAGCAATCGATCCTTCCAGCAGTTTTGTTCCTATTTCGCTGCAGCGTGACGTCATTGTTGTCCACCGGTCCGGTGAGATTCGGAATACGCTGTTAGTCACCGCTAAGGAGAGATAAATACCAGCAGTGTTGCTTCCTTTGCAAAAATTTTTTTTTCTTCTTATTCTTCCTCCTCGTTTATTTAGGCTAGCAGCCTGTTCTCTCAATTTAAGGATTCACTTCACCTCTCCCTGGGTCTTCCAGGGGTTCTTCTTCCATTTGGAAAACATATCTGTCTTTACTATCGTGTTTTATGCCGTGAGTGAGACTGTGTTCCACACGTTTCTCTCCTTCTAGTGGTCCACTCTGTTATTGGTGTACATTGCACTTCGTTCTGATTTCATAGCTATTTATCTTATTTAACATTATTTTACCAAAGCAGCTACTTCTACACTTTCAAGAATCTGCATTGCTCTTGTTTTATGTGCTCTAGTTTCAGCAGCGTATATCACCACCGTTCTAATTACTGTTTTATACAGAGTAAACTGTAAGTATTGTCATTAATTTCAGGGGATTATTTTTTCAGACATTTCAAACAAAAGAGTTTAATACAATTTTGCTCGTTTTTGCTTTTGTTTTGTATGAAGTATTTTATATTTGGAAAAGTCATTCATTGAATCCCAATATGCTCAGTCAATTTAAGAGATCAGTGTGTTATGATAAATAATTGAAAGGATTTTAGTTTTGTCCTTCGAATGTGCAGAAATTTGATCCGAATAAATGTAACATTGTAAAAATGCTTTGCAGAACAAAAATTTACATTTGTCTGGATAAAATGTTTGTACATTTAAAGACAAAACTAAAATTATCATCATAATACACTGCTCTCTTCATTTGACTAAGCGTATTTGAAATTCAATCAATGGCTTTTCCAGAATAAACATTTTTTTTTCTCGAAAAGGAAGCAAAAACAAGCAAAATTATGTTAAAGTTTTTTGTTTCAAATATTATTCTTGTTTTCCTTTCATAAAATGTTTTTTTTTTTCCTGATGCGACTTTTAGACACTGAGAAACTGCTCCTGCTTTATTACCTTGCGATTTGACTTCTTCATGGAAGAATCCGTAGCTAGTTATGTTCGTCCTCAAATAATTAAACTTATCATTTGCTTCTACCTACAATTCAAACAGAAAATGAATGAAGAAAGAATAAATGACAAAGTGAAAGAAACAAGGAAAGAGACAAAAAAAAAGATAGAGTAACAGAGAAAGAGATTTGAACAAAGAGATATATAGGATGCAAGGGTATACATAAAAATATTTCGATATTTGTTTTAAAAAAAAAGCAAGTAAAATAACGCCATATTTACTTTCTCCCTTGCTCTTATAATTTTTCCATCAATGTGTCACATATTTTATGGTATGATGTTTTATGAAACTATGTACTATGTACTACATATTATGAAACGCCTGTCAGTTTAGACTATACGCACGTTTTTCAATATCATTATTATACTCCAGCATAAACAGTTAAGGATGATTAACCTTGCAGGAACCTCACTTGCTCTAATGGAAAGATTCACTGATGTAGAATTAGCCGATATTTATTTAGTGTACGTAACAGGAAGAGAATCTGCAATTGTGGCAAGGGAGCTCTATTGACTACGATTTCCAAATAGTGGGATTTCAAATAGACTATTGTTCGTTGCTGTGTACCTCGGACCGAGGATCATGGACAGCAACGTGATATTGTTTCCTTCATAATGCGACATAACGTTTAAAAAAATAATTCTACACTAGTTAAGAAAATATTAACCTTAGTTAAGATTTCAGAGATTGTTTTTCGTGTATTTATTTTATTTCAATAACAATTTTTTAAATTGAATTTATTTTAGTTATTTCGTGATAGTTTAGAAGTGAATGCCACTCATTTATATAGTCTTTTTAGGCTTGATAATTTATATAACATTATTTTAAATTATTTTGTTTCATTGACGTCTATCATACTTGTAAAAATAAAAATGTAAGCTGTGTTCGAAATTCGAACGCATTACACTACAAAATCATTAATGTAATCCCATGTGCTGATGTAAAAAAGTTGATTGTGTTTGGATACATAATAAATTATTTGATAACCTACAAGCTTACACCTCCGCGTAACTAGTGAGGCGTTCGTAAAGAAAACAACTCACTTGGAGGTATTAACTAACCTAAAAACATGCTTTTTTCATGTATAAAAAGTAACTTCGAAGATTGAGAAATTTGTTACATAATGTGGTTCAGTATACTATCCCCGATTACCTCTAAAATATTTGTACGTATACCCCTTCCACACTGTACATTCAAAGAAATAGAACGGAAAGGAATTATTTCAATTGAGGAAATAAGAACAGCAAAGCTTGAAAGAAACAAAGAAGAAAAATATCAGAGGAAAAATAAATAATTGAATAAAATTTAAAGAAAATGAAGAGAGTAAAATGTAGAATTAAAGAGAGGGTGAAAGAAATGACAAATTAAATTAATAACAGAAAGATAGAAGACAGAGAAAAGCCACACTTCAAATAAAAAGTAAGAATACTTCAAAAATATTACACTGTGAAGAAGAAAATAGACAGACGAAAAGTAATAGAATGTTAGAATAATCAGCAAAGGAATGATGAATAGATGAAAGGGAATAAAGAGGGATACGAAGGAATGTTAGTTGCTGTAACAGTAGTTGTGCTTGCCCGAACCTCTAGACAAAATCTGAGGAATTGCACTGATTTTTCAAGACTTTCTGAAGACTGCATAATATTTAAATAATAATGACGGTGAAACTCGGTGGGGTGGATGCAATTCTTGATTGTGATTGAATGCGAGAGGGAAATGCCTTTGTTTCAGAAGAGGGTGATTAATGTTGGTGCGTCTCTCTCATTGATCAGCGCTGCTCTGTGATAACGAATCTAGCATTCACTCCAAATTACCGCGATTCCAGCAAACAGACCATTCAACGTCGGAACTCTTTCCCTCTGGACTCTCTGACAATGTAAATATATTTTCTTAAATACCAAATTCCAGATTAGTCCATGTAGGTTTACTTTATCAAACATTTATTAAAATATTGCTTACTCTATTTGTTACACATTTCTTCTCATATTTTTTTAATTAGTTATTTAACGACCCTGTATCAACCACTAGCTTATTTAGCGTCGATGCGGTTGGTGATAGCGAGATGGTGTTTGGCGAGATGAGAACGAGGATTAGCAATCGATTACCTGACATTTTCCTTACAGTTGGGGAAATCTCGGAAAAAACCCAACCAGGTAATCAGCCCAAGCGGGAATCGAACCCACGCCCGAGCGCACCCCGGGACAGCAGGCAAGCGTCTTTTCCGATTGAGCTACGCCAGTGACTTTCCATTCCGTCTCATATTTATTTAAATTTAGGCAAACACGGAAATTTTACTTGAAGCAAGTAAAACGATAGGTTTGGAAGTAAACCCCGAAAACACGAAGTATATCATTATGTCTCGTGACCAGAATATTCTACGAACTGGAAATATAAAAATTGGAGATTTATCTTTCGATGAGGTGAAAAAATTCAAATATCTCGGAGCACCTGTAACAAATATAAATGACACTCGGGAGGAAATTAAACGCAGAACAAATATGGAAATGCCTGTTATTATTCGTTGAGAAGCTTTTTGTCATCTAGTTTGCTGTCAAAAAATCTGAAAGTTAGAATTTATAAAACAGTTATATTACAGGTTGTTCTGTATGGTTGTGAAACTTGGACTCTCACTTTGAGAGAGGAACAGAGATTAAGGGTGTTTGAGAATAATATTCTTAGGAAAATATTTGAGGCTAAAAGGGATTAAGTTACAGGAGAATGGAGAAAGTTACACAACTCAGGACTGCATGCATTGTATTCTTCATCTGACATAATTAGGAATATTGAATCCAGACGTTTGAGATGGGTAGGGCATGTAGCACGTATGGGCGAATCCAAAAATGCATACAGAGTGTTAGTTGGGAGGCCGGAGGAAAAAAGACCTTTGGGGAGGCCGAGACGTAGATGGGAGGATAATATTAAAATGGATATGAGGGAGGTGGGATATGATGATACAGATTGGATTAATCTTGCACAGGATAGGGACCGATGGCGAGCTTATGTGAGGGCGGCAATGAATCTGCGGGTTCCTTAAAAGCCATTTGTAAGTAATTAAGTATTAACTACAGTATTTAATATGTGCCACATAAATGTAGACAAACGAAATAGCCATACATACTAAATTACAGAAAGCAACAATGAGAAAAATACCTAACTAATGAACAAACTTGATCCAAAACTTACAACAAATACAAGTACTTTCACCATATTAGATTTTACAAAATAATTCGTCCTATACTTAAAAACGCATTTTGAACTACAAGAATAAAAATGTATAAAATAGATGGTATATAATTCATGTAAACAAGGAGAAACAAAATGATCAATACATTATCATTTTATATTTCTTAATACGAACGGTTAGTCATGGTCATATGCTCTTGGTTTATTAGAGAAAAAATATAATTTACGTACTGTGTCAGACAAGGTAAGCAGTACATAAATTAATTGGCTTTAATTCTCAAATTACGCTCTTTCATCTACTGTCTTTGTTTATGGGTAAAATATCAATATTAATTAAGTCAACAGCACCTATAAATGTTATGGTGTACTTCATATTACATTATTTAGGTTACACCATAACTCTCATTTACATTTGTCTACAATATTTTATTGCTGCTCTTCCAGTATTCTGCTTTATATTTCCTCTGTTACCAATAATAAATCAGTCCTACTCTGAAATTCTATTTCCTACATTTATTCTCAGTTATCATTGTAAACTTCCACATACAGTCCATCTCCACTCACACTGCGCAAACTACAATCGTGTTTCTTATTTATCACATGAAATTTCACCCGCATTGTCATTTAAATCTCTGCTATTTGAATTCGGTTCATTATAATGCTCTTGCTCCATCTTTACACTTACATTTTCCCATTTTAACTGTTATCATGTTTACACAATTCACCTTCACTCGTTTCACAAATTCCAAATCGCGCCGCTTACTTCCATAACTAATAGGCCTACACTTAATTATCCTTCTATAAATTTTTGTCTGATACTAAGTTACCTCATTACTCTGGACATTCTTCTTTTACAGGGTTGTTTCCGATCTCTGATAACGAATTTGAATGACGTCATGTGCGTCAGGAATCACACCGACAGCTGAATTGCGGCGAGAGGTGACAGACCAGCAGCGAGTGATTTCATAATCAGAGTGCACGGTGTATCACAGTAGCAATGCCCAAGAAATCGAGCCTATTTGGGAGGGGTACGTAACAACCCTTTCCGATGCCAAGTACAGTTACGTGAAAATCATAGGAACCTGCGAAAAACATTATTTCGTTATTTTTAAGAAAGGCATCTTGTGTGTACCTAATAAGACTGGCAAAGCTCGAATGGGATTAATTCCAGAGTGGAAAAAGCAAGCAAATCCATCCCCCGTCACAAGTCGCCGCACCTCATGAGATGATACAAATTAATTCCATTCGAGCTTTACCAATCTTACTAAGCACACAGAAGATGTCTTTCTTGGAAATAACCAAACCTCGTTTATTGCAGGCTTCTTTTATTTTCACTTAACTGTACTTGGCATCGGAAAGGGTTGTTATGTAGGCTACCCCTCCCAAAAAGGCTCGATTTTCTTGGGTAATTCTGCTGTGAGTTGCCGTGCACTCTATGAGATCACTCACTACTGGTCTGTCACCTCGCGCCACAGTTCAGCTGTCATGTGACTCCTGACGCACATATCATTCAAATTCGTTATCAGAGATCGGAAACAACCTACACTCTCTTTTAATCTCTATTTATATTAGTATATCCTTTTTCGGTCTATCAGTACTGGTACTGCTTTGGATATCAATTAATATATCAATTAGTGTAGCATATTATGTAAATAAATAATTATAAACGTTTTGCATTTAACAAGAGTGTTGGAAGGCAACAATGTTATAGGTCTCGCAAGCACGGAATACCGACGGAAGAAGAGCGGGCGACAGGAACGGTCACGAGATAACTTGAATGATATTCAAGAGTACAGTCGGAAGAGAAATGACATCGATAGAATCAGTCTTGCGTTGTGATAGTTACATTACGACTTTAGTTTGCTCCATTGCATGTGAATACATGTCTTGCATCGCACAGTATTATTATTTCATTCGTAAACATTATGTTGCGGGTTTAATTAGCTTCGAATTTTTCTCTTGCTACGTTCATTATTTCTACAGCGATGTCCTCATTTGTTCATCTTTTTGGAAGAGACAGTACTTCCTTCGGCTCGCTCCTCTCCCCCCTCGGCGTGCCTACATACACAAGTCAAAACAGACAGCAATGTAGATCTTTTAAAGATCAATAACTTTTGCGTAAATAATTTTCAACTAGAGGCATACCTGTTAGGGTAATACCTCCCACAAGATTTCTGAAAACCCACTATCGGCAGCATTTCATTAATTATTTTAAAGTATGCACGAAATTATCAGCGTGAATGATTTCGAGTAAAGCGCTATGTTTAATAAAGATTAATTACTTTTAGTAAGAATTATCACATTTCATTTACGTTATTCTGTTTTTGTTTCATCATATATCCCGATAATGTTATGTCTATCATGTGAGAACTTGAACTACTTATTATCATAATTTTCCTTTGGTGTGTGAACCTAATAAAAATTGTGTTCATTGTATGCTTTGTACTTCACTATATTTTGTTATGATCATTATTATTATTATTATTATTATTATTATTATTATTATTATTATTATTATCATCATAATCATCATCATTATTATCTCGTAGTTTTAAACGTTGTATGTCTCACTTATTTTGACTTACTGTACACTTTTTATCACGTCTTTTCCTTTCTTTCTATATGTTACTTATATGCCACTGATTGAGGTTCTGACTGATATGTAGGCCCTACATATATTATCAGTAGGGCCGTGACATCTGTATATTTATATTAGTTTGAAGGTGAACATACGACGCCG
Source organism: Periplaneta americana (assembly GCF_040183065.1). Classification (NCBI taxonomy): domain Eukaryota; kingdom Metazoa; phylum Arthropoda; class Insecta; order Blattodea; family Blattidae; genus Periplaneta; species Periplaneta americana. The sequence continues at coordinate 106,613,301 of NC_091131.1, read as the reverse complement.
GACAATGTAGTCGATGTATTTCAAGTACAGGCAACGGAAGCGAATTTGACACACGTCTAAGAAAGCACGTTCCGTGTTTTGTATACGATTATTGTCTATTATAAAATCAAGACAATACAATTATTGTATACAAGGGTTAACATCGGAAAGATCTAAAATGTTGAAATTGATAATAATTGTTGGGAATCATACTTAAATTATAACAAATGTGGTAAAACATAAGTCTGAAAAAAATTTTTTGTAATATTTAGAGTTTCGCATTACAGTTTTGGAATGCCGAAAACGTATATGGCGTATGATGATAGGCCTATAAGCAAAAAGGTGTGTGCGGAAATGAACACAGTAGTACAAAAAACTGTGGTTTCAATACATTATGCAAAATTGCAAGAGTTTTGTCAGATGACAAGTGCGATTGTTATCAACTTGATGTAGAAATAGATGATGTGAAATATTTTATATATGCGCCCTTGGTTTCAGCCGATGTTGAACGCAGTTTTTTTCCGCATACAAGGTTATACTATCCGACACTCGGCGGTAATTTTCATTTGAAACTTTGAAAATGAATGTTGTTGTTTATTGCAGCAGGAACCGAAACCAGGCGAACAACATGCAAGAAAAGTAAGGTACGGAATAGATGTGATAAATAAATTAATGTAACAGTTAAATATAGGGAAAACAAAATTGTACGCAATATATCTTTTCGGCATTCTAAAACTGTAATGAAAAACTCTAAATAAAAAAAAAACATTTTCAGACTTATGCTTTACCACATTTGTGACAATTTAAGTGTGATTTCCCAACCTCACCAGCATTTTAGACCTTTCCGATAATAACCCTTATATACAATAATTGTATTGTCTTGATTTTACAATACGCAATAATCGTATACAAAACACGGAACGTGCTTGCTTAGGCGTCTGTCAAATTCGCTTCCGCTGTCAGTACTTGAAACGCCGACTGCATTCTGTCCGGCTTCGTATGTTCACCTCAGACTAATACAAATATACCGATGTCACGGCCCTAATTATCAGGCAGTACATCTCACTTGACGATAGTCTATGTGTCAGAGGAAGACAATTATTATTGTTTGTATACATCTAAAGCCTGATTAGTATAGTATAATATGTAGCTAATCGGAGATGTATGCAATGGAGTTGGAAAGCAACTGGCCGCCCTACTCCATTACCTCCTGGCTTAGCTTCATAAAATAATCGTTCACATTCATGAGTTCCACTGATTCTTCTAATTGCGTCACGAATGTTATCTTTCAGTTGTTCAATTGTGCGAAGATTATTTGCATACACTCTGCTTTTAGTGTTCCCCATAAATAAAAACCTAACGGTATAACACGTAACTACTGCAATGAACTCTGTATCATGCAAAATGGTCAACACTTCCAGCAGCTACTATCATGAGGGTGAGTACAAAATTCTGTAATTAATATAACATACAATAATTTTATTTATGTTAAATACAACATGTTATGGTAGTAAGTATGCATGAAGGTTTAATTCGGTGAAGTGCCGTGAGTTTAAGGGCCCGATTGCCAGCGGTCGCTCAAGCACCATACCGCCCAGCGGCCGAAGAATAAACCAGTACTTATCGCTGGAAAATTCTGTATTATTATTATTATTATTATTATTATTATTATCATCATCATCATCATCCTGAAACGCTATGTTTATTTGAGATAATTATTATCACTCATCCCAGCCAGGCGAATTCCCAATTCAAACGAGCTGACTAAGCCAAGGTTCGCTTAGTATTCGGATTTTGAAGCAGAAAACCGCAAGCGTATAAATAAGCCTCCTTCTCGAGTCACTAGCTGCATGGTTTTACATAGTATGATGAAATGAAGATCGGATGGAATTATGTTGATACCCAAGTTGAGCAAACGGGAAAAACACAGAAAAACTTCAAGTGGAACCTGTCAACCACAATTATCATTATAATGACATGAACTTGAACCCGAGCCGCTTGAGCTACAGACTAAAGTTCTAGACCACGCAGCCATCGCAGAATTCCATTTAAGGGATGCTGAAAAAACTTGGATTTCTACTAATATTTTAAAATATATTTTGCTGCATAGCTGCTTTACTTTAGTGACGGGGTGTGATTTGAAGACGTGTGAATTTATCGCTGTGATGGGTTTGTCACTGGTTCCGCCTGTGACTACAGTTCCAAAATCACAGCTCCGAGAAAACGCCAACGTTGCCCGATATGAAACACACAACGCTGACAACTGATGTGCGTACGTATACCCGTATACAGTATGAAACAGCTCCCTAGTCCAGACAATTGCAAGTCAGAAGATTAACTTGAACTGGAATCTGATTAATTTTTGCCCCACCCGAAAAGCAAAAGGTTAACGTCGGCAACTCTCTTTAAACCAAAGCTATGCACTTTATATTATATTCTTCCACAAATAATTCACTTAATCATTCGTAAACATTCTTGGACGAATATACAAGCGATAACTGCTCAGAAAGTGTTCTGTTTTCAGTATGCACGCAGCGGTAATCACTATTGTTGATATAAGACATGGAACCGGCAATTCAATTCGCAGAACAACGATAAACAGAAACATGTGTCGGCTCGGATGAGAAACAAGAGTATTCCTCGTGATTTTTTCAGGGCAGTGATATAGACGGCGCGTTCATTTAATACCCAGTCGGAAGCCTTTGTGTTGTGATGCATCTTTTTTGCACGCATCAATACTTGCAATGTCAAGCGTTGTCACGTTTCCGTTGTAAAGATCGTTCCTAGTTACAACTACCATTAGCAATACAATATATTTATTTCAACTCGCGTCAATAAACTCGAGATATGGCAAGGGTATTTCGTACTCCATCGTCATTGGTAGGTATATGTTACCGCTTCTTGTAACTGGAGCGACATCTGAGAAGGCCTAATCAATAAACATACTCTTATCTTATCCCTTCGAAGGAAAGTGTCGTCTTTGATACTGACTGAATATTAATAAAACGCAGATCTATATTGATATATGTGATATGATGTGAGATATATTTACATTTGGCTGGTGTTTCCTCAATTCTAGGAGCCATTAACTTTATTTCCACAACAATTGATATAAAACCAATCAACATAAAAACGGAACGAATTCCCTTAAACATGTGTATGGTCTGTAGCTATTACAGCATTATTACTATTATTATCATTACCAGTATTAGCTGGAGCGGTGATGTGAGATCTGATATGATATGATATATGATATGATATATATGATATACGATATGTTATGATATATATGATATATAAATATGATAGGCCTATATATATGATATACGATATGATATATGACATGATATATGATATGATATGATATATGATTATGATTTATGATATAATATATAATTATGATACGATATATATGATATACGATATGATATGATATATGGTATATGATATGATATGATATGATATGATATGATATGATATGATATATGATATGATATGATATGATATGATATGATATGATATGATATGATATGATATATGATATGATAGGATATAATATATGATATGATATATGATACGAGGTGTGTTATGACGTGTGATGTGATGTGACATATGATACGATGCGATACGATACGATACGATACGATACGATACGATTGTCGTTAAGCATCACTTTCGGTGAGATAGTATTTCACATATTAGAGACTATATTGTGTTCCAGACGACTTGGAAATCTACAGATAGGAAAGGGGGCCACATAATCGCCAAGAATCATCCGAATAAAAAATCATTCCTTGACAAAATCGATATTACCTATCACAGCGATTTTTCCGGAGCTGTGACGGCAAAACGCTGTCACACCCCACCTCTACTTTACTTCATACGGTGAAATGATATTGTTGAAACTAAGCGGGTTTTTTTTACTAGTAATCAAATGAAAGAATAATAAGTGACGGCCTTTAAAAAAAATCTTGAACAATGTTGACTGATGTGAGAATTGCTCCTTGGTTGCATCACAGTCATTATATCGTTAGGTCTATAGTGGATGGATTTGGTTTTACCCTAATAAGTATCGCACCTCTGACCACATAATATATACTCGTAAAACATGCCAAGGTTCATAGTTTGAGCATCATTGGAGTGAATCCGGACAGACAGACGGACGTATTAATATTCTACACTTGTTATTTAAAAGTCAGCGTTGCGTAACTCGCGTTTAGCTGTTGAATGAGGACTGTGTTAATACAGCCCAAGCCAATGTGTGGGTAATCATTGGAAACAAATTTGCAGCCGTCCATGCCACTGTATTATCGATCACCCCATTAAATTTAAATAATAATATCTGGAAATAATCCCCGCAAACTTTAGCAGAAACACTGACGCGCTGTGACGGGATATCAATTTGCCGGAACACACAAAACACATTTCAAACCCTATCAAAATATACCACTACAAGGTGGGCCTGCAGCGGCGCTCCCATTATTACGCTCGCTTTATTGTCTTTCTTGTGGACATGACAGTGACAACAGGGAGGATATGTAGACTATGTATAGAATAAAAAAGACTCTATAAGTTATGTGCGTTAACGTCTTTGCAAGAAGTTTTTGGTAACATTTAGAATAATTCCAAACAACTTGATACACTCGGGAGTATAGTAGTCTTGGAGGTCCAAGAGTTAATAGCTAAGGGTCCGCAAGTGTATTTTCAAACTAAAATTCGATTTATTTTTTTAGTTGGTTATTTTACGACGCTTTATTAACATATTTGGTCATTTAGCGTCTGAATGAGATGAAGGTGATAATGCCGGTGAAATGAGTCCGGAGTCCAGTACCGAAAGTTACCCAGCATTTACTCATATTGGGTTGAGGGGAAAGCCCCGGAAGAAACATCAACCAGGTAACTTGCCCCGACCGGGAATCGAAGTCGGACGTGGTTTCGCGGCCAAACATTCTGACCGTTACTCCACAGGTGTGAACAATTCGATTTATTTCATTGTGAAAAATATAATATGAATAACATGCAATCCCAGCAATAAAGTTACGTTAATGTTTATAAAAAGAAATATTCTAATTATAAATTCATTATTATATTTTTCTTTCGACCTTACTTTTGGCCACATGGGATGATTTCCTTTCACATACCCTCACATATTCGAAGTTTACTCTCGAAATACTCCCGTTTCCCTCTTTCATTCCCCCATTACAATATCTTCTCTGTCATCTGCAATATTAGTTAAAACTAGGTTAGGATGAAGTCTTGATGATAGATAGGGTCTCCGTCCTCATATAATATGTCAGTACTTTAGACTCCGAATTCTGGGTCTCGTCAGAGATACTCGTCTGGATGGAACAGGGCTCTGTCAAGGCTGAAATCTATCAAACGTTTCATGGTCCCATGCAGAAAAACATTATTTTTTTCATAAATTTATCTTTCTTTTCTATTTTTATTCATTTATTGTATTAATTAGTTTAGTGTGTATATTCATTGATGTCCGCATACACTGTACGCCTATATAATTATTTTATGTTTATTCATTTCTTGTTTTATCTAAGTATTTATTTAAATATTTATATTTTGTTTATTTATACATGCACTTATTCTCATAAACAGCTGAATATTTATTTAGTCATTTATATATTTATGAACATATATATTTACTATTTATTATCCTTAGACATTTGTATATTATATAGAGCCAAAGAGTCGCGCACATTAAAATTAGTGCGCCTATATTCAGTAGTGCAGTTCAAAAGTGCTATCGGTTACCGCTAGATAGCATCATGGGCATTAACAGCAACAAACCTAGACGTCATTGTGATGTGTATGTATACACTGACGCTTTGTTTATTGCTCGGCAAACATGTGGTTTTCTCAAAAGCAACGAGTTTTCATTGTTGAGCATTATTTTTCCAGTCGTTCTAACGCACGTGTTGTGGACGAATTTCGTAAGAATTACCCGATTGTGGCAGTGCCCAACAATTCGACCATAACTAGATTATCGCCCGTGTTATGGAATATGAATGAGTGCTTCTCGACAATGATGAGCGTGACTGTTGGTTCCAGCAGGACAGTACCACGTGTCACGCATTTAAAGAAACCATGCAGATTTTGCGTGAGTTTTTTGGTGAGCCTATCATTTCTCAAGATTGTGGTCCCCACGTTCCCCCGATTTGACGTCCTCAAATTTCTTCTTAAAGGAAGGATATACAAAAACAGGCCGCACACCCCGGAGTAACTAAAGAGGAACATAACAACGGAAATTAACACAAGTGTACGCGTGCTAAAAAAAAATGGCCGCAAACACGGTAAAAAGAGTTCGTACATGCATTACTGAACACGCTGCCATTTTCAGCATATGTTGTGTAAAATGATGTAACTCATGTGAAAAATGATGTAAATAAACGTAATAAATTCATCTTTATAAATAACTTATATGTGAATGTATTGTTAATATGTGTGCATTTTGGATCGCTCTGTATAAACTATGTATAATGTAGACCTATACCTATTATTTTTAAGGAGTAGTAAAGGGAGACAACGAATTTTTTGTCGGTCAACATGAGGTCGGCGTCGCGTCGTTTGCCCGGTAGGCGACACGAAAATCGAAAAAGCCGCGCCGCAGGCAACACATCACCCTGCTGAATGCAGCTGTTGCCTACCCACACGGTGCGCAGTTACAGGCGGTGCTCGAATTGGCATCATTAATCTATAAACAGTACTCAGAACGTTGAATCGTTTATTGTTAGACTGTGTATCAATTGCTCCTTGTCATTTAACGGAGTAAAGTAAACTAACATATCCAGGTGACCCTTTTCATGAAAAAAGCCAACGCTGGTGAGATCTGGTGATCTTGATGGTCAAACAACTGGTCCACCGCTTCCAATTCAGTTGTGTGACAAATTGTACAGGAATTCACAAACGATGCACATAAAATGTGTGCTGCGAAACTAAGATGTTAAAATCACGTTTTTCCTTTATCAAGGAGACATACTCCTGGCGCGACCTCATGTTATCTCACAAAATTTTTCGTTATGTCCTCTCCACCACCTTTTAAAATGTTTGCAAGGACTTTTGAATCGCCGTGTATGTTTGCTCATTCATGTGTTTATGTATTCATCAACCAAAATATTAATATATTTATTGATACAACTAATCGCGTACATATTAATAGTTTACTAATCATTATTTTGCATTTACATTATATTTCTTCATTTTATCTTATTCATTTATTTGCTTAATTTATTGGGTTACTATTTATGAATGGCAAGAACAGCTAAGTAAATGTTTTATAACAGAGGATGTGGTTTTAAATACAATTTTATTTGCTGACGACGAGGTTATCCTTTCCACTTCTGAAGATGAGCTTCAAAGAGCAACATACAAGTTGTAACAGATATTTAGGAATTACAATCTGGAAAATATATATTCGAAATTAAAAAGTTATGGCATTTGAAGGCAATTTCCGTTAAGATCTAAAATAACTTTGGATAATGAAATAGTGTAACAAGTGAGTAGTTTTAAATACTTGGGATGCTGGATCTTATATGAACAAGAAAGAAACATAGAACATAAATTGAATCAACTTCGACTTATGTGCGGTACTATACAAACAACGTTAAGAAATAAAATTAGGAAAGACACTATAATTAGATTTTACAAAGTACTGGCGGTCCCTCTATTTTTATATGGGAGTGAAAATTGGGTCCTCAATAGATCAGTTAGAAGGAAGATTGAAACATCCGAAATGCAATTTCTCAGACGTATTTCAGGATATACATTACAAGACCATATTTATAACGTTCAAATACGAGAAGAACTAAACATTTACAAATAAGAAGATAAAATTAACAACTTAAATGGCGGTGGTTTCAACACATAACAAAACAAACATTTCTATATAAACCAGGTGGCCCCGACGTTCGATCGGTCGACCTACTATGAGATGGGAAGATGTCTTTGCGTCGGAACAGCCTTTACAGCCTAACCTTGCAGAAGAAGAAGATTATGAAATTATTTCAGTTGTATTCTTCCATGAAAAATATATTTTACATTGTAAATTTCGACTAATATCTCATTAACTACGCTTTATTATTTTTATGTTAGATTTAGGCTTTGTTTGATTTCATTGGTTACTTTCTTCATATTTCCTTTATTAACACCTTTTTCCAATATTGCTATTTTCTTCTAGTATGTTTTTTTTCGATTAATTTCGTATTATAACCTACTTGTCATTCTCATATTTAGATCCCTATAAAACTATTTCACTACTCATATGTTCATTTTTATTGTACAGTGAAATTTTCCAATAGCGGACATCGCCGGGGAAAAATTAAATGTCCGTTATTGAGAAGTGTCCGCTATTTAGAAAATCGTTAGTACTGTATGTATAAAGTACATTAAAATTTCTCATACATATTCAACACCATATTTTACAGTACAGTACAGTAGACAGTGAGATTGTGAGATTGTTTACAGTATTCATCCAGAGAGAAATCGTACCAGTAAATGTTTTTAAATGAAATAAACATCAGTCACTGTACCACTTCACCTTACACAAAGAAATCTAGAATTCTTGACTTTAAAATAACATCCTTGTCTTTCAAAATTTCACTAACTGAGTTTTTCCCACATTAAACTTTATGGCCAGCTCACGAACACTTAATTTCTCCTTCTCACTATGCTTTACAATATCAACTTTCTCTACTAGTGACAAACGTTTACGTTTTGTGACATTTTTAATGTGGCTGTACTTCCGAACACTCAACTTGACAAACTAAGAAAGTACGGACTGCTCACGTACAGTATCACAACTAATAAATGTGCTACTTACCTTCAATAAAGTACAAGAACGTTCAAATGCACGATAATGATTGTTGCAAAAAATTCCGTTCAATTTACAACAGTCTTTTCCTTTTTTTTTCTTTCACGCTGTCCGTTATTTGAAAGCTTTAACTGTTGTTGGGAGATACATTTCAGTGTCCGCGTCCGTTACTGAATTTTGTCATAAGGGTCAATGTTATTTTGCAGGGGAATTTTAAATTTTCCGCTATTGAGAGGAGTCCGCTATTGGGAAGTGTTCGCTAAGGGAAGTTTCACTATATGTACAACCATAACTGTTCACTTCTGGGTACACGGTTAGCCAAACATAGAGTTTAGTATTTCACACAGAGACTCAGGTTAAAATATAGGAGAAATTCAAATGGACTTTATGATAGACTAATATGACATCTTGTCCTATTTACCGTGCTATAATTATACCATTTCTCCATTTACTGTCGTCAGTGAAGTCTTACTGTGAGCATGATGTTTCCACTTACATAACCGAAGACACACGTAGTCATATGCCTAATCAGATATAAGTATTCGTGGATTAAAAGACCTAGAGATAACTCACAAACTTTTTTATGTAAAGATTAATTTTTTGGTCCTACAGAATTATCTGTGATGGTTACCATTTATTATTAATTTACTTTCGTCCAAAAAAATTGATTTCTTTTGGTCCAGGCCTAATAATTTCTCAGTCTTGTAATATACTGCTTCAAAAAGAATAGAATTACAAAAAATAACATATTAACATGTACCTATAATTAACACAGGCAATGCCATTGCTTCCTAGGATGCCGCTCTTAACTGTAAACTTTATGTGCACAATGAAATTCCATCACAAAAATGTCAAAAATAGGGGGGAAAATATCCTTTTCCAGTACCTTCATCTGCTATGAAATGAATATTTTATTAGTTGCAATTACAACTTTCATTAGAGTCGAGGCACAATCACTGATGTAATGTTAACAGATTTCTATTTATGGCAGCTTCTACTTACGGTTCAATAAATTTATGATCAGTTTCCACCGGTAGAGTTATCAGGAAGTTCACTTACCTGGAAAGAAAGGAAATCACATATTAATTGCCAGGAAAGCTATAGTAATAACGAAAGATAACGTTACAAATATTTGCGTTGTCAGACCTGTTTTTCGTAGAAGTCAGTAATGAGCTACAACACGTCAAATACAGTGACAGGAATGTATTTTCAGCAGTCTTGATTGATACAGAATATTATTCAATCATTTGAGATAATATTTTAAACAATTTATTACCTACATACTACCACCAAGAACATGATCGTGTCCGTCGTCATCGTCATCATCATCATCATCATCATCAATCATTATTCTTTGAAATTTGAGCTATTTCACCTACTTGTGAGGGTTTCAAAGAAAGGCTATAGCCTAAACTTATTGCCACCCTTCCTTCTATGTGATCAGCATGGTGGCAAGATTTAACTTTAAGACAAAACACGACAAATACAAAATAAGAAACAGATGAATGTCTACTAATCTGCCAAGAATCGAGCACATGTTTGTTGGTTCTGTAGATTAAAACACTGCCAACTGTGTAACAGCGGAAGACTATCTTTTAGAAAATGTAGTGAAAATTATTCTGATATTTAACGATATTGTAATGTTTAATATTTATCAATCGAAGAATTTTGGTACTGGAGGGAAAGAGAAAACGGGAGGAAGATAACAGTAAAAAGTGGTGTTTAGAAGGACGGAAGTTTCTTTTCTCTTTTTAGTCTGGTGTGGTGTAAAAAACGGACAAGAAAAGAATATGAATAATCTAGTGTGATGTATGAATATCAGTTTAATAGTGTAAAATAAGCAACTTAGAGGGACAGCTAGGGCAGACATGTAAAAAAGGAAAACCAATATCAATAATGAAACAAAACGGTGTAGTTAAAATATATAAGTCAATAGTGATGATACCAATGACTAAGATGATGACAGAAATATATGAACTCCTGGGAAAGTGTACTAAAATAATGTAACATACAAATAATATGAAAGTGTGTAACAGTGATGATGTGAAGGAAAGAACGTTAACGCTAGTCACGTATTTAGTGTTCATGTTCGTAAAGCTTCATAAAGCTTCGAAAAGAATTGTAAAGTATTGGTGCACGAATTCCTTTAACCTAAATCTGCATTAAGCCTATACGATATTTACCGCTCACAAGCAAATATTCTGATGGGGGCAGATAGATTTTTTTTTCTTCCACCATGTTAATAATGTCAAAAGAAGTGCTTAAACAAATTTTAGCCACTCGACCGCAATTATGAGGCCGTCCAGAAAGTGATTTTCCCTGGGGCCGTTTACGGAAGAAAAGCACAATTGCATGGAAGATTTATTGAAACAGATACAGCAAATGTTGCGCTACTTGTCAACATATCCCCCACTGGAATTGAGATTTCTGTCATACCATGGGAACAATTTTTGTATCATTGTGTCATAGAAGTCAGCCGCCTGGGATCGGAACCAGCGTTTGACAGCCGTCTGCACCTCTCCGTCGACCCCATGACATGACAAATGTCTCATTTCCGGTGGGAAATATGTTGCAAAATAGCTCAACAATTTCTGTATCTGTTCCAATATATTTTGCAATGAAATTATGTTTTCTTTCTGTTAACGGGCCCTGGCGAACTTATTTTTAAGGCCCTCGTAATTGCGGTCGAGTGCCCAAAATGTGCATAAGCACTTCTTTTGATATTATCAACTTGGTGAAAGAAAAAAAAAATTAACTTTTTTATCTGCCTCCATCGGAATGTTTGCTTGTGAGTTAAAGTTTTTATCATGTCCTCATAGTCAATCAATCGCGATGTAACTTTTTTAATTGATACCTCAGTGTCTAAGAAATACATAGAAAAGAATTGATTTTTTTAAGTGTAATATTTATACCTTCAAAAGTTGGTAAGCGACAAACTTTTTACTTTTCACGTTACATGGGGGGAGGGGGTCAAACGTGAGAAATGTTGAGAAACAGTACTTTTAAAGGTGGTCGCTACTCAAAATCTTTACTGGTTTCCGATTTATGACGAGTTAAACAAAGGAGCGTTTTCGCTTGGAGGAGTCCTCACGACTCAACTTTTCATTTGTTGGAATCTCAACGGAAAATTATTTCCTGAGCCTTCTTGTACATCGGTCTGATTAATGTATCCATCTTAAGCTGTTCTAAGTAGATGAATATCATTTACAGTGGTAAATCTCAAACGAGACGCCATTTTTTACATCGAATTAGACCCAAGGTATACTTCGTTCACTTCCACTTTATCAGTTTAGAGATAGCGAGTTGACTATTGAAATAACGTGATGTGTCTGGCTCTGATTTGCTCTTTCATCAATGACGTCAACATAGCGTTAACCATATAGCAGGTGCGAAAGCACTATTAATAAAAGAACTTTCATTATTATTAGAGTTAAATATGAAAATATAAAAATGTTGGTGAAGGAAAAAATTGTAACAGTTCAGATGATATGAGGAAGGCAAATAACAAGGGGTGGATTTTGTATTATGAATTAAGTTCTATTACGAAACTATTCATTATGATATAATTATATAATAGAATACATAATGATAGAAATAGAAATAACTAGTATAATGATGAAACTGATGGGAGTACCGAATGCAGTAATGTCAAGGGCCACCATGACTTATAGTAGGATTAAAGACAATAAATATACTATATGCTTTATATTTTTAGTATTTATCTCCATTACAGCCTACGACATTCGATATTAACATAGTCCTTCATTATGATGGAAGTTGCGATTGTTTATTGATACACATTCAGAATACCCGGCTTCGAGTTTCGACTAGGAAATGAAGTTTGTCTCTCTTTTGCAGGGAGTGAGTTAGTGTTCCATATCTTACGATTAGAGTCCTGAGTTTGGCTACTTAGAGAGGAAGTTAGGTGTACACGGATCATACTAGCTTCGCTCTGAGAATCTGGCTTATTGAAGGCTTTAATGGGGCCGTCTGTCCGCTTCTTTCTTGTGTTTACATCTGCTTATTCGTGTCTGTGACAATAACTACTCACGAACAAAATATACTTTCACGAGAATTTAATAACAAACTAAATATTTATTTAATGCCACCTTATTCGCAATAGAGGATTATTCTCACAATATGTAAAACGCATCTAGATTCTAGACACTTTTTATTTCACGATATATTTTTCATCCAATAGGTAAAACCAAATGCTCATTATTTTCCCCTATTTTATCAAAATGAAAATGAGTTTAGAAGTAAATAATATGACAAAGTATTCAAGGGATTGACATCTGAACATTCATAATTGAAAATGAATTAATATTGAAATACATATATATTTTTTTTGAAATGGTAATGGAAATTACGGGAAAATGGCTGAACGTATTTTAATGAATAACCCCTCATTTTGAAGCTTGGAACCAAACGTTCTTCAGAAAAGTAGTAGTTTTCAGTGAAATGTCAATTTTCCTACATAATTTTCCTATTTTCCAAAATTCGTCTGTTGTCAGTTTTGAGAACTAATAGTTTTTCAGAATAAGACAAACACTAAAATAAACAATATTATGGATGCCATGACTCCAGAATTACCAACAGATTCTCTGACATAATGCCAATAGGTCGATCTCCATTTGTCTCTATATTGGTTGCTAAAAACTTCGAAAATTATTAAGAAGGTTACAGTATCATGAATAAAATTTATAGATCTGATTGTATGTTATGCAAGTTTCTTGGTACAGCTGTATAATGTATATAGGTTATTGAAAACTACAAAACTCAAGGTGGTTTGTTGACATTATTTCCATTAGAAATGAAATATTACAGGTAATTTTGTGGTGTATTTGTCACTAATGATACAGTACACACTGATACTATTATTGATGATATGAAAATGAAACGTTTTAGAGTTATGTAAGTAAACGTAGAGAATAACTTACTTTAAATATTCATTTCTACAATTTTCTTAGTAACGGCTATAGGCCTACCTACGTTACTAAAAGCTACAAATTTTACGCAAGACATAAATATTGTTATTAAATATGACACACTTTTATAGTTATAAATCAAGAGGTGTGAATCTTTTTCAGATATTAATGGCGGTGCAGTGTAGATATTTATGTGTGATTCGCTAATTATCTTAGGTAGAAGCAATATTAATTAATTGAGTCATGGTTCCTATTCTGCGTCTTTAAACTATATCAAATTTATATTGCTTTGGTCTAACAGATCAGATTCGTGAACGCTACCAAGTACATCATTTTACTTTACGAAAAATAGCAGGACATTTCATTTCGTGCTGACATGACGACAGCAACGAATAAAATGCTGAAACAGCTACTAATTTTCGAGGAATAATTTTATTTACGATTTATATTATACGATTCTACAACTCGTGCTAGAGCATCCGCCTCATTTTCAGCATCTCAACAATGGATTCCCCACAACGGCCTCTACTGTTGAAAATACGTGGGAAAATACATACATAACTTACATCTCTGATCTTCAGCGAGTACTCAATACGAGCTTATGGCCAATAAATACGCCACTGATTGACTATTATTATGCTAGCGTTTTAACATGACCAAAATGATGTCCAGCATATATTAGTATCTACGAGACGTGTTCTTAAAGTAAGTTCCATTTTCAATTATAGCTGTCGCATCGCTGCAATCGTTATTTTGCGCATGCGTGTTTTCTTCTTCAGTCCTCAGGCAAGCTGTGCATGCAGTTCCAGAGCTTCAGTCCGTGTGTGTGGTTAGTTGTGATCAGTTGAAGTGTTTAAAGTGATCGAGCACCCCGCCGACTGTGAGATGTGGTCTGTTATCCGTTTTTTGAATGTGAGGAACATCAAACCAGCTGACATTCATCGTCAACTTTGTGAGGTGTATGGTGATGATGCCATTAGTGATGGAATGGTCAGGAGATGGGTTAGAAAGTTCAACGAGGGCCGCATCTCTGTGCATGACGAGTAGCATACCGGTCGGCCATCTTTGATAAATGACGATTTGGTGCGTGCTGTCGATGAAAAAATTCATGAGGACAGGAGGTTCACAATTTCTTCGCTTTCCTTGAATTTTCCACAAATGTTGCGGAGTGGTTCGCAGGCGGGTGAATTCTACAATGAGGGGATAGAAAGACTTGTGCCACGACTCGATAAATGCCGCAATAATGGTGGAGATTATGGTGAGAAGTAATTGAAATGTGGGGAATACAATGCTACAAAAATGGTTTGTAAATATTTTCCCGTTTACTTTCTACACCCTTTTGGAACTTACTTTAAGAACACGCCTCGTAATACACTCCAAAATGTCATATTCTTGCAACAATCCGCAATGACCTGAAATAGCTACTACTTCACTCCCACATGAAAAAACCGCTGATCGTCTTGACATTGATATTGCGTTCCCACATTGAAACTCAATGAAGATGGATATGTCCAAGGAAAGCATTTGACATAAAATTCATTCTGAGGAAAGTTTTTTAAAAGATATATTTTTGACAAGGTTAAACATCATTCAGTTATTATATTGCTTTCAATATTACATATTTCACGGCGTATGTTTCATTATTATGAAAGCAAATAACTTTCAAATATCTGATATGTCTGGAAAATAAATCTGAAAAATCTATATCTAAACTTCTAACGAATACACGCATCCACAAGAGAGGAATAGATCATTGGGCTGACCAAAATGATGTCACTAACGTCAGTATGCAAATCGTATACCGTTACAATATGGCATCAGACTGTATAGACGTAGCACGTTTCGGATGAATGAAGGGGCGCACTATTGAGATTTCATCGGAACATAATTCTACATGGCTATCACAAATAGCATTATATAGGGTGGAAGCGATATATTTTTAGTAGGTTATTTTACAACGCTTTATCAACATCTTAGGTTATTTAGCGTCTGAATGTGATAATGCCGGTGAAATGAGTCCGGGGTCCAGGACTAATAGTTACCCAGAATTTGCTCATATTGGATTGAAGGAAAATCTGGGGAAGAAATCTCAACCAGGTAACTTACCCCAACCGGGAATCGAACCCGGGTCACCTGGTTTCGCAGCCAGACGCGCTAACCGTTACTCCATAGGTGTGGATTGGAAGTGATATAACCGTGCACACTGAAAGGAGGGATAAATTACACAAAAATAAACAAAAATCTACTATACATTTTGAGATTAAGTGTAGGCCTATGGTTAATTAAATAATTGCATCGAAAGTTTAAACTCGCTGGCAACGTCGCAGTGTCCAAGATTCTACGCGGAGGCATTGAACTCATCCGACGTGAGATGTAAACAAAAGGTTACGTATTGCACCATCGACTGCTTCGGCCCCGGCTTTTCTCGACCAAATTTAAAATCTCCTTTCCCTGTCAACGATTTCATCAGGTCGTTGTCGACCCCGATTGCGAAATGTTGGAATTACGCTGCCCGTGCCACGGACCAGCTGTCAGACAGCGATGAATGTCTCTGCACGGGATAATACCCTACCGGAAACCTTCCTGCATACAAAACGTTAAACGGCATGCCAGTTGTTTTTCGTTTCTCCTTAAATTAATATAATGTCCAGACAATCCGAATTAGAAAATCTCGGCATTGCGATGCATTAAGTTGAATGGCAATACATACTTCACTTAGGATTGGAAGACTTTTACACCCACTTCCACTGAGATAAGACGATCTTACTATCAATTTCCCCTACCTCTATCAAAAGAAAATAGAGAACAGCTGATCCCGTCTAGTTTTATTAGTCAGGCAATGAATTTGCAATAATTTTTATTTAATTTACCTAGAACGTCCATTCTATCGAAATATTCTTTATTATATTACCTATTGGTATTGACAGATATCAAGATCCTATGCTTAAAGCAGACTGTTGTACCTTTTCGCATTTTATTTTTTTTTTTTAATTCTGAGAAAGAAATTTTTTTAAATGAAGAAACCTTGAAATAATTATTGAAGATTCCTTTACAACTTCCTGTATGTATTTTCCTGTTTTATAGATCTATTAAGGATGGAAAAAAATAAACTGAAATATGTGATGTGTTAAAAGGTACAACAGGTTCATGTACCTTGGAACATACCCTCTTGTAAGTAGGAACACATGTAATATAAGTGGAATATAGCTGTAAAAACTGACAATCATATTTAAAATGTATTTGCCATCATAAACCAGAACAAGCTTCTCTCATTGAGATTTTATTTCCTAGAGAAGTAATAACAGCTTCAACAGCTTTCTTCAAGGCATCCGTATCAATTGGGAGCCTCTTAACTCCAAACTTACTTCGTGACATGTTCTTAAAATAAAAGAAAAACAAAAACCGATATTATCGTGTACTTTGGAACATGTTCCATGGTACAAGATGTTTTGTGTACTTTGGAATATGTTCCATGGTACAAGATTTTTGTATACGGTACTTTGGAACATGTTCCATGGTACAAGATTTTTGTATACTTTGGAACATGTTCCATGGTACAAGATTTTTGTATACTTTGGAACATGTTCCATGGTACAAGATTTTTGTATACATTGGAACATGTTCCATGGTACAAGATGTTTTGTATACATTGGAACATGTTCCATGGTACAAGATGTTTTGTGTTCAAAGGTACAAGAGGGTGCACTTTTAAACAAATATGGCTCCCAAAACTCGAGATTCGAATAAATCATGGAAATTAAAATATGTTATTACTCACCAGATGATAAGGAACACACCGTACTTGAAAAATATTAACAAATACAACCTGATTTTGTGTTAGAAAACATATCAATAAACGAAATGTTTACGTTTGGTATTAAAAAACTTATTTTGTCCACGGAACTCACACTTTGCAGTAAATCAAACCAGAACTACGACCAGAGCTACTTAGCGGCTTTCTCTACAACCTACTCCAGTTTAAGTCCTCTAGGTAGCAGCAAAAATTAAGAAAAAAATTTTCAAATGACCACTATGCTAAAGATACAACAGTCTCCCCTAGTAGTTATTCACAACGACGACGTTAACGAAAACTATAAACTTCTTACCGATATGGAATTAGCCATTTTTGTTACACTCAATATGACCAATTTTCTCTACAAATCTGCAGGGTAACTTTACTTCTACCCTGTATAACCGAGTAACGATATTAGTGGTGGAGTGTAATTCGAAAACCTCTGATTATGTGTCTGTGATAAGATTTACCGCTAATTCCGGCTGTGACTATATTTCGAAAATCACAACTCCGAGAAATCGCCATCTCTGATCGATATGTGACTCACAACTTATCGATATGTGACGGCGACTGATGTACTGTACGTATATGTGATAGCTCCAGACAACTGCAAGTGAAAATATTTATACTAACTCGAAGGATAGCAAAACTGGAATCTAATGAATTATCGTCCTATCCAAAAATTTAACGTCGGCAACTCTTTGATACTCGAAGTTATGTCCAAAGCTGTAGTATTTCACCAAGTTTATTTTTAATCTATATGGATGACATTCTTAGAGAATGGAGCAATAGATCACCTAATGGTATTAAAATTAATCCTAATTTTAGTATTAAGTAGATGTTATTTGCGGATGGCCAGGTTTTAATTAATAAAAGTGAAGATTATCCACAAAAATCAATATATCAGTTACAACAAATAATAAGCAAGATGTATAATTTTAAAATTTCAGCGCATAAAACAAAACAATGGCTTTTAATGGAAAATACAGTGTCACAACTAAAATTATTTTAAATGATACACCTATAGACCAGGTCACTAGTTTAAAATACTTATGATGTGAAGTCACTTATAAACACACAAGTGAAGGTAGAAACAAACTTCCAATGTTCCAACAGATATGTGGTACAATAAATAGAACACTGAAGGATAAAACAAGAAAAGACACACAAATAAAGTTTTATAATGTAACAGCAGTACCAGTTGTTATATGGATCAGAGACCTAGACTGTCACAAGCAATGACAGAAAGAAATTGCAAGCATCTGAAATGAAGTTCCTAAGATTGGTCAAGTGTTGCACTAGGCTAGACAGAAATAAAAATGACGACGTAAGAAGTGAACTAAACGTGGTATCACTGGAAGAAAAGATAAGTAGTTTTAGAGAGCAGTGGATTGAACATCTAGAGGGAATGGATAGCAACCGATTTCCAAAACTAATATTAACATATAGACCAAAAGGAAAAAGAGACCAAGGAAGACCAAGGAAACGTTTGAAGGATTCACTGTGAAGCCGGAACAGGCTTTAAGCCTAATCCCTGAATTGAAGAAGAAGAAGAAGAAGAAGAAGAAGCTACGTCCACAAATCGCCGAATGCACTCGCTATATTTTTCCACGAATTAATTAACCGAATAATAAAATAACATTCTTGGGCGAATATGCGCTCCCATACATCGCGATAACACAGCTTAGAACGTGATTGCTATATTCGCCGCTCTAATCAGTACTGTTGATATACTTACGGCACCAGTATATCAATTCGCAAACATAGACATCTGTCGGCTCTTGATCAGAAACATTCGCAATTGCCAAGAATCGTGCAAATACAAAAATCACACTGTGATAAAATCACTATTATCTGTCACAGCGATTCTTCCGAAGCTCTCACAGTTCGGAGCTGTGATGGCAAAACGCTGTCACACCCGAACATCTTAACTTTATCTACAAATAAAGCGGCCATTCGGACTTAAACAATCATTCGATAAGGTACACTAAATCCACTCAACGCTGCGGTGCTAGCTTTTGGGTCCCTGTTCCGTACAAAGGAAAAAAAAGAAAACAAGGGGCACACAATAGCTTTCTATGTATTAGGGGAAAATTATTATTTTTATTATTAATATTATTACTATTATAGGTAACATACAATTCCTATATAAACATATACATTGAGTTACGTAAGATATGGCCTATAACAATACAGATATGCACTTCATAGCAATAACCAACCTCCTCTAAATAACCGCGGTTTTATCGGTTTACACAAGAGCCACGACAGAGAAAACAAAAATATGTGTTTTGTACCATGACTACCGTCGAAACACTGGGTGAACATACAACAGACAATGAACCATTGTTTTATTTCATAGTAACTAGTGAAGAGGGAAGGGGGTTCCCTGGAGATGAGAGAGTCGCTAGGGACAGATGTTTCATCTCCACATAGGTGAAACAACACCCCCTCTCTGCATGTAAGTCAATTGTTCTGAACTCCTTTTCGTAACTATGGAGCTGCCTTTATTCGGCAATTGTTCAGATATATTTAAAAAAATATAATATTCTTCTTAAATTAATAATATTGTATTTATAATAAATTAAGTGTTACAAAAAAACTATGCAAGTAGTTAGATGTAAGATAGAGATATGCATATCATAAAAAATACACGTTCAATTTCCGTGCTGTATAGCCTACTGTAAATTAAATGATAACATATGCAATGGACACGGTTAGATTCCCAAAGGAGAATTGGGTATGCCTCGTAAGGAATTTGTGTTTTTGATCCTTTGTTGAAATTTAATATCTCCGACGTACAAAGCTACTTACAGGCTCCATTATCAGATCCATAATTCCATCAAACAAATATAATTAATTACTTTGCTTTTGTATAGTACGCCTTTCAACTATCTCCACAGGCAAAAATCTACAGGAATAAGGTTTGGGACCTTGGTGATCAATGCGCGTGACCACCGCTGCCGATCCATCGTTCCAGGAATGTGAGATTAGATTATGTCATCTGTCGGCTAAAATGTACAGGGGCTTAGTCATGCTGGAAGAACATGCCCATCTTTGTACCCAAAGAAACTATTCCTTTGTACGTAGTCAATAGTACGTCGTCATTTGTCGTTCCTTCATACCATTTCTAAGGCTTGTTATGCGTACATCCTTCTCCACACCCATTGAAAATTGGACACGTATGCTTGCATCAACCTTCTTACTCAGACTAGTTCATACTATCATCCCCTAAAATATTTACTATTCATCCTGAATCATCCAGCATAATAATAATAATAATAATAATAATAATAATAATAATAATAATAATAATAATTTATTTTAGCTGACAGAGTTAAGACCGTAGGGCCTTCTCTTTCATTTAACCAGCAAAAAGTATAGGCCTACATACATATGAATGAACTTACAAGCTACAAAGTATAATGAACTTACAAGCTACAGTACAACAATTTTGATTTAGATAAAAGTTATGAGCATTCAAGTGTTACTTATGAATTAAACAGCAAAATATTATGAACTAGTAATTAAGCAATGAAATACAAACTGTGTAGCAGAATTAAATTAAAATGCATAGAATGTTAATATATTTCAAATAATGTTAGATAATAGGAAGAGATTATTGACAGACAATTTTGAAAATACAGCGCTATCAGGATGCTTGTCTAAAGAAAGAAGTTACCATATAGTCGGTGACCGTTAAGTCAGTGTAACTATGTAGTGAATTGCTAAGAAGATTAACCTTTAAGCTATTTTTAAAAATGTTTGTTGTCTTGAACACTCTAATACTTTGTGACAAGAAATTTCATTGCCGCGAGGTTACTCGCAATAAGGATTCGGAGTTTAATTCTGTACTGTACAGGAATAAATCGAACTTTGAGAAGGGATAATTATTATGTTAAGGAAATAGTGTTATCACTTCAGACCAATATACTGTAGTTTTGTTAATTCGGCCACAGAAGATGGTGATATTGTGTTAGTCATACAGAGAATGAAATTTATGACCGCTGCTTGAAAACATCAAATTTGATTTGTTATATTGAATTATTTCAACATTACAATTGCTTGTTTGTTAAAATGTGTGTATGATAAAGTTCTGCAATTTATGTTCTTTTGTTTTGTGTATTTTTGGAAAATATAATTTCAATTAATGCGCCGCCATAAATGTTATAACTAAAACCTTGTGCATCCCTCGTGTTTATCGTACGGCTCGTTCTCCCCCCACACGTTACCTGCACTTTCTTTACATTTTCACTGCGCCTAAACGAGACTCTCTACTGTATTTGGTAACAAGTGCATGTCGAAACACCAGTCGTATTATTTGCATTCACCTTTGACATCCTGTGATGTTGAACGGTCGTTCTCAAAATATAAAAACTGTTTGAGTGATCGCCGCAGGACGTTTCAGTTCGCAAATCTTCGGATGTATTTTGTTGTTCATTGTAATGCCGGCAACGAAACCGAAGAAGACGGAACCTTGCATGTATAAGGTATGTATTCATGTACTTTATTTTCAATCATAACCAGACTGTACTACCTTTGTTTATGTCCGCAGTGTGTGCCCAGTACAGAGTGTGTAAAAGCTATAGTCAATGCTTACGTACATTGATTGCTAAAGTATCCCGGTTCCACTCTCTAGTAATCACTAAAAAAATCTAACCGTGTAACCATTTAGTATAACGAATGTATAACACCAACAAGAACAAGAATCTAATCTAGGTCGGTCGTAGAAAGAAAGACTCTTTCTCACGTTATGACATACATAACATAACTTCCATGAAGTAATTTCATCTTATTGTTGCGACATAATTTTATGGCATATCAGGTTGCCATGGAAACGAGAGAATCCCGTAACAACTGGATAACAGTGAGTTGCGAAGGAACATCTCTGCGCTATGTAAGAGGTTATTAAAGCTCTTAAGATCTTGAGACAAGCAGTAAAGGAGGGGATTAAACAGGCTAATATCCTGAAACATGCGTGTTAAAGTTTCTATTTCATTATGCTGAATCAATTCATACAGCCCTATAATGTGAGCAACTTACAGTATGAGGATTCATGCCGAAGGGCGTGTCATAATTTCCACTACCGACTGCGATTCTATTACCACTATGAAGAGAATACATACAAATGTCTTTGCCTATCTATCGGCACGTCCGATCTTCTGTGTCCATATGTCCACATCACTTTTTTTTTTAATCTGTGGTGTTTGATCAAAACATGGCAACTTCAAAAAAATCTGTTTCGATATACAAGCATTTTTATTTTCACTTTTCGTATAGAAATTATAATTCTAGTTTACATTCAAATGTGAATGAAAATAACACACGATTATATAATGAAAATATTTTGAGTTCAATCCATAAGATTTATCTATTTGCAAATGTTTATTAACATATCTGATGATCCCGAAAAGGCGAAAACGTTAATATTCTACACATGTTGTAGCAAATAAACATTTGCAAATAGATAAATCTTATGGATTGAGCTCAAAATATTTTCATTATATTATATTAGATTTATCTGAATACAAAATGAATTGTAAAAAAAAAAAACATACGATTAGATGAAGATATCACAGCTATATCAAACGAAAGGGAAAAAAAGCCATTTTTGGAGTTACCATGTTCTGACCACACACCACAGAATTAATTCATTTAATCTGGCAGAGCTAAGGCCAGCAGGCCTTCTCTTCCGCCCAATCTTTCCTTCATCAATTTACCTGGCTATTTTTCCATCGCGTTATACCCATGTGTGCCAGCCCACCTGGATTGTTTGTCTTTCTGAATGTACAGTAAGTTCAGAAAGTCTTGTCACCCCCTTATTTGTAAGTTGATGTGCATCCATTTTGAACATGTCTTAACAGATGTGTGACAGTGGTTGATACTTTACGTTCCAGCTTGTTTAGTGATCCAGAACATCAGATGTCGCGGCACAAAATGATGGGCGCCATGCTCTGTGTGAAATTTTCCGCAGCAAAGGCGGTGTGAGTTTCCTGTGGGGAATAATTAAGCAGCATGTCTCGAAACATCGATACCAGACAATTGAAGATTTGAAGCAAGCTGTTAGGGAGGCATTCAAGGAAATCACATCGCCTTTGCTGCGGAAAATTTCACACAGGACATGGCGCCGCATCATTTTGTGCCGCGAAAATGGTGCCCATACTGATGTTCTGGATCACTAAACAAGCTGGAAAGTAAAATTTCAACCATTGTCACACATCTGCTATGACATGTTTAAAATGGATGCATATCAACATACAAAAAAGTGGGAGTGACAAGACTTTCGGACCTTACTGTACATATTCTATAGATCTTCTCTCTTATGGTCGGTTTCTCTGTCTATACAAACTTTACTTACTCCGCCATTCAACCCAACATTTTTATAATTTCATTGTTTAACGACATGTATTAACTACTGGGTTACTTAACGTCGATGGAATTGGAGATAAGACTGAGGATCAGCCATGTAATTACCTCATATTGGCCTTACAGTTGGGGAAAACCGGGAAAAAATCCAACCACATAATCAGCCCAAGCGGGAAATCAATTCACGAACGAGCGCACCTCCGGGTCAGCAAGCAAATGCGCTGAATTGAACTGTGTTGAATTAAATTGAATTTGAAGGAAGGTTGCTCTGCGACCCAACACTGCAATCTTTCAAGATCAATTGTGCTAATCCTCAAAGTAGATGCATTCCCAAACCCGCACTGGCTGACTAAACTAAGGTTTCGAGCAGGGAACCTCGCTCGTCCCTACGTCCCTAGGCCAGTACCCTCCGTGCGTCGCCAGCCGGAGTTCGGGGAATGCTATGGAATGATAACGGAATGGAGAAATGTTAACGGAATGATGAAGATGCTTAATATATGAGGAAAACCCCAAATGCGACCTTGTCCGCTACAACTGAAAAAATCCCAAGCCTCACCGGGTCTCGAGCCAGGATCGCCTGCGTGACAAGCTGAAGATCTGATCACTCAGCATCTCAAGCCTAATGCCTGAGCTACACTGGTGGCCCGCCAAACTATGTACTTACTTGCTTCCTTGTTTGCCTGTTCTGCTATAATATTCTTTCGTCTGCCTTTCTTGTCTCATTGTTTATACACAGACCTGAGTTCAAAACTGTACGGTGACGGAGTTCTATTTATGTTGGACAAAGCTAGGATATGAGGTTTTTCCCGTGGATTTTCCGCTTTTTCTCTTGTCATTTCTCGAATCCGTAATCCGTGACGCGACCGCGACAGCCAATGAAGGATCAAAGCACAGTGGCGATTGGAAATACAGCAAACTACTGGTCTCAACAGAGGTAAACGATCATTCTACCAATACGGAGGTAACGTGTGATGACCACGATGATTATTCACCAGACATTATAGATAGTTTTCGCAATCGGATTTCTCTATCTATCGTAGCTTACCAAATTGTATCATTATGATGTGTGCTTACCGGTTCCATACTCTGGACGAAATTTCGTGAGAGAATTTATTCTCCCCCAAGAGAACTCGAACCTGCGTGCATTCCGTAACGCGAGTGTAAGCATGATGCCTTAGAGAAGCATTTTGCAACATTTTTCAGCATGTGACACACTTAAGGTGTGCATTCATACAGGGACATCATTTTATTTTTACTAACATTTTTAATATTAATCTGGCTATACTTTTATATTAACGATTGAAACAGGAAACACCGTTTGCTACCCCTTCCATGACTGGAGTAGGTATAGGAGGGAAGAAAAGTAGTTCATCCATATATGTAAACTAGGAAATATCGCAATTTTGAGTTTGATAATTTTCATTACGATTTTTGTTTAATCAAAATACAGCACAGTATTAACACTTAGTGTTTTTACTCACGAATTGAGCTATCCATGCGAACGTATTCATTATGCAGTGTATATTATACTGTCTACAGCACATTAGCGTACAATATAGAGAACGAAGTTAAATTGAAAAATAATCATAATATGGATATTTAAACACATTTTTGAAAATGATGGCCGTTCATTTCGATACAGGCTTCAGTTTTTTTGTGCATATTATCACACTCTAGACTATTGTACCTAATTCCAATTACCAGTTTCGTCCTTCGTACGAGTAACTCATGTTGAAATAATTCTATACCTACTCTATAAAAGAGTACCTTACGTACTGTAAATTCAATCTTCACTTCTGCCCGATCCGAAAAGATAAAATTACTCAGAAATGCTATCTACTGTCCGTTCAAGTGGTTTGGTCGCAGGGTCGTAGAAAGGGGGGGAGGGAATCACGTGACAGTTAATTACTTAACGAGACCCTTTCATTTAAGTTATTTTAAATACTTGTGTAATATTACGTAGACGTCCAATTCCTAACAGAAATTAATGTTTTCAGAAAAGAGCTAAGACAGCCCAGCTACTAGACTTTACAGAGGAGCGAACAGAAGCAGGTGGGGGAAACCGGGATGCGACGTATGCAAACGGACGACAGTACCTGTGCGAAAATATGATTCAATATTGAAAGCTCTTTCGTCACTGGAAAACGCGAATATATTTCTGGAACGTACTGTACTCACTCAGTACTGCTTACGCGCCCTCGGCTCTGTATCGTGAACGGTTGGAAGTTTACTAGTAGAGGGGGTGGGAGTGAAGTACATTCCAAAACTCAGGTACAATAAAAATTGAAGTAAAAATAAAATGATGTCCCTGTATAATCTAAACCAATGGTTCCTTACTAGAGGAGTTTTTTTCATAAAAACAAGCAAAAAACGATATTTTTAAGACTGGTCTATAGTGACATTTGTGGCAGAAAAGGTCACAGTCGGGGTTTTTCTCGGGGTTCTCCCGTTTCGCCATTATTAAGATACCTACACTATTGCGTCATTTCTCTATTTCGCCATCATTCCATAGCAGGGGCGGGAAATTCGTATTGTATATACAGCAGTCTGCGTAACAGCTACTAAGGTATGGAGAAAAGCTAAGCTCTCGAAAAGAGGCGTTTTTCCCGGTCCTATATCAATATCATTCCCCGAACACTCGCTGGCGACGCACGGAGGGGGCTAGCCTAGAGACGAGTAGGATTACCTGCTGAGAACATGGATACGCAGTGAACCTTAGTGTAGTCAGCCGGTGTGGGTTTGGGAATGCACCTACATTGAAGGTCAGCGCAATAGATCTAATAAAATCGCAGTGTTGGGTCGTTGTGTCCCCTCCCTTAAATTCGAATTCAATTCAATTCTTTGTATGATATTCTAATTTTACTGACCTGGAAACTCTGGCTGCTCGCCAGTCAATCTCTTCTCTGCGGTTCGCACACCTGCACTGTGTTACTGAATGTTGGCTAGTGCCGCTTTCGCTGAAACTTTACTGTCGTGGACTTCCTTTTTTTACTATTCTTTTCACTTTTATTTTTAAATTTTCCTACGACAACCTTTACATTTTCATTTTTCGCGGCACACCAGCGCAACATTCACGGCACACCGGTTGTAAATGTCTACCTTAGATCATGATGATCATTACACGTGGACTCTTCACAATTCCCCTTTCATTATCATTTTCATCTCCCTAGATCATATATGTAACAAATAGGTCATCGCTATGTTAAAATCGACCACTTCGAAGAGAATAACCACCAGAATCGCCACCCGTCCGTCGTAAATGAAACACGAGATGGCAGTACAGTCGCTAATGTAATTCAAACGGATTATGACGTGACTCCTTATGTAACAACTAGATGGCAGCGTAGTAAACCTGACAAAAGTTGTTAACGTCAAAGCCTATAAGACCGACCTATCTGGGGTATATATGATCTAGGCCGTCTCGAAAATTAAGACATCATTTGTGTTTACTTTACTCAGAATCGATAATCCGATATGAGTGTGTTCCTCGCGGTTTATCCAAAGATTGGCACATAACAGTAATAGTGGATTCTAAACAGGTCATAGATCTTCGTAAGACAGGAACATGGTAGGCGACTCATATAGATCTGTGAGATACTGCAGATCAACAACAGAACGGTAACCGGATTTGATAGCTGGAGAGGAATCCGTGGTGTGGCGAATGGTGGAATCGTCTTAGTCAGCCAACACAATCGATACGCGACTCATTCCATGACCGATGCACAAAAACCCTATTTGCGCTGAAGTGCTTAGGAATTCTTCATTCTCCGCCCTGTAAGCACCTCTATAACTCTGTATACTTCTATCTGCCTATATGCCACCCTCTTTCGTTCGTCTTATCGCCTGTCGTCCCTTTGTTCTCATACTTATGCCCGGTTTCTGGTACACCTCAGTTAACTGTCAGTTACTTAACTGCACTTATAAATTTAACTACCCTGATAACTTTCATGAGTTTCCGAAAAGTTAAATGTAGATTTATCAGCCCTTGTAACTAACAATTGAAGTGACTTCAAGTTCAGTATCTCTTGCTGTCCATAGATGTCTCCACAAGTATTTTGTTAGTGATTTTTTTTTTGTTATTTATGGTTATTTTTATTTGCAGAAGTTTTCAGTAGTAATATGGCAGTGAGCTCTGTACTAGTAGGAGCAAGGCTTTTTAATTAAGGAACCGTGTGATAAACGATAGTGTACATGTGCACTTCCATCTCAATCGTAATATGATTAAAAAGGCAATAGTTGTTGTTATTTGGCGTGATCATCGAGATAAATAATACAGTACTAATGGAGAGAGGGCTAGATGTAATTTCTGTTACAAAACTGTAACAGCAGTCAGCTGTGATGGTTATGGCAGCCATATTGGTAATGTAAAATATGTTACATTCGTCCATATGAATGCTTTCATATGTTCAAATGGACTTTTTGGAGACCAAAATACCATTGGCATTGGTAGAACACCCAAGAATAAAATATTCCTTGACTGACGATATAGAATCTGAAGTTTATGACGAAAATTAAGCTTAAGATATTCGAAATTGTTTTTACCAACACACATTATTATTCTAATATGTCATAGAAAGTAGAACATTTACCTAAGTTACGTGAATAAGACGCCAAATTTTTTCAATTATACCGATAATATAGTGCCTTAATTAATTCCGGTTTATATTATTTTGTAATATTAGTTATTATAGTTTACGAAATAGTAATGCAGTAGCGCCGCATGTCGGTATTTGTTCGAATCAGTATTAACAGCCAGATAACTGCAGACCGAGGCACAGTTACCAGTTGAAGCACAGATAATTGTAAAGATGACAACTGTTGTTTCGGAAACTCGTTTCAAACATATCAGCGCGTTAAATCGTAGATAACACTGTATGTACAGGTAACTGTCTTTCCAGAAACCGGGCATAAGAATGTTTATTTTATTTTTATTTATTCATTCGTTGTTGAACATAACAGGCAAAGCCCAATTACAATGTTCACGACTAACAAATTAATTTATAAAACATATATATATATGTAGTTCAGATGTAGTTCTACCCGACTATCCTTCCGTTCACCAGTTTGTCTTTCCACCCGTCACTATGCTCGTCTATTATTTTATGCTAAAATGAAAACAAAGTGAAATATGTAAAATAATTCGAGAATTTCGGAGTCAATCTACACTTCAGCCACTCGCTCAGACAAAAATTGCAAAGGATACGCCAGCTAACAAACAAATATTATCCTCGTCAGCCGAACCGCGACGTTGCTTGTGAGTCACCCTATGCAGGCTTGTAATGTAACCAGCTGAATGAATGACAGATAACGTTCTTTGAAAAGCCAATTTTACTTGGTTATGTTTTTTAATTTGTTGACAAATGATGGACTAGCCAGTCAAGTGGTGTAGGCTATGTTACAATTAGATCGATAAGGGCAGCTACTCGTGTGGGGGCAGGTGACAGGTGACAGTCTGGTTCCGCAACCTGCCACCAGGATCGCGAGGACTATCACTGTTACTATCATTACACGAATCGGACCGGTTCCGAAAGCTTGCGTTAGACATCAGGACAATTGTGTTTTTTCTGACCTATATTGAAAATCATTTTTCAGAGTTTTCAATCAAATTCACGAAGAGAAACCTCACCCAAAAGTGTGGAATATGAAATAAAATACTTTTGTCGTTTACGTAACGACGCTGTATCAACTAGCAGGTTATACAGCGTGGATTGAATGGGTGATAGCGAGACTGTATTTGCGAGATAATACCGAAGATTTATCATGTGATTACCTGGCATTCGTCTTACAGTTGGGGAAAACTGCGGAGGGGAAAATCCCAGCCAGGTAATCAACCCAAGTGGAAATTGAACCCACGTCCGAAGGTAGCTCCAGATCAGTAGGAGAATGCGTTTGCGTTTGTAAATTTAATAATCTGATTGGCTATGTATTGTATATTTTTAGTAGAGCCATCGATATAGCTCAGTCGGCAGACTCGCTGGGCTGCTTATCCGGAGCTGCGTCCGGGCTTGGCTTAGATCCCCCTTTGGTCTCATTGAATAGTTTCTTCCGAGGTTTACCCCCGCCGTGGGACTAAAGCCGGATGGTCTATGGCGAGTCCTCGGCATCACTTCATTTCACCTCTTTGATTTGATTACCTGGTTGGGTTTTTCCGAGGTTTTCCCCAACCAAAAGGCAAATGCCGGGTAATCTTTTGGCGAATCCTAGGACCTCACCTCATCATTGTATAAAATTACTAAATTGTAAAACTGTAAAAATTGTAAAATATTGTAAAAATTTGTAATAAATATTGTGAAATTTTAACTTGTTCCACATCTTAAAGCTTCATTGCTCATGTAAGATCTATGGCATATAATGAATGAATGAATGAATGAATGAATGAATGAATGAATGAATGCGCCCACCTAGTGAGCCACACCGGAGGCGTTAAAAATATGTTCGATACAAACGACATATGTTTAAATGTTTTGACATTTTCCAGTTTGAAGTCTATGATTTTTGTCTATTGTTCTGTCTTCAATCCCGTTTAAATCGTTGACTGTTTCAATTATTCAGTTCTTTTCTTTACCAGTTTCTTGCTGTGTGGAAGCAGTTCTACTGGAAACTGATTTTCCGGCGGAGTTCGAGAAAGAAAGTGGTAGTGATAAAGTTAATACAGAAGTGGTTGGTGAAGGTGAATTCAGTTCTATTTCAACAAAGAAAGCTGTTCACAATGCCACAAAAACCAATTCCAGATGTGGAAATTGTGGACTTAATTTATGTAAAAAACATTGAGATATCAAATTTATATGTACTGAAGCACTTTGCTAAAAAATTAATGTAGAATCACTGGAATGAAAAACTGATGTGCATTTTGTGAAGTAATGTAAACATTTTTGGCGACTAAATTTAATTCAACGTATTGTAAATTTAAAAAGAAGGTATTTGATAATACAGTAATAAAATAATATAATTTTTTCTTACACTAGAAGTAATATAGTATTTAAATTTAATTTAGTGAGCAATTTTTACCCACCCTTGGTAATCCGCGTCACAAAAAATATTTTTATAATACTAGGATTAAAGAGAAACAACCCACTAAAAATAATAATATTTTGAGAATTCAGTTCTGACAGAAGAAAAACGCCTTTTTCTCAGAAGTAATAATTTTGACTCTGTGTGTTTTGCTTGTAAACTGACGAAATATTCTCAAAAGTCCTAGAACAAGGACCTTGTTATTTTACGTGCCATAAATCTACAAAACAGGTCAGATACATTTACTCCCTTTCTGAGAAAAACATGTTAAGGATTATTATCAATTTTTCCAGTTAAGTGTGCTGTACTGCTTACGCAATCATATTTGGAAGCTTCTATAATTTACACCCTATATATGAAAAAAAAAACTGTGTATCTAACAGGACTATGAAACTAAATGAAGAATAATCTTTAGTAACTTTACAAAAGTAAAAGACAAGATACATATTTCAGCTGTCAGAATTGATGTATACGTACGCCACTTTCCACTGTGGTTCGACTTGAAGTACTGTTATTTCATTTTTATCGCCTCACTTGTTAATTGTAGCGGACATATGAAAGCTTTTAACATAATTTGTTATGAGTACTCTTCTGTATTTTCATACTGTATTAATTATTCATCCTGGAAACTCATACGAAATCACGTGGAGTGATAGGTTGTATCAATTATTAGAACTGCAGTTGGACGTGTTTCCACCCTGAGGTATCGATCTTCTGATTACAATTGTCATCGAGTGTGATACTCTTTTCCAAGCATTCCAGGTATATGAAGACAGCCAGTATTAATCATGTTACATAGCACTTTTCGCTGAAGTAATGTCGTTAATTTGGAACCACAATTATATGTGTGTGTTAAATATCTTACAATTTTGAATTCATTTACTACTCGCTACATCATCATCATCATCATCATCATCATCATCATCTTCGCTTAGTCAGATGGCCCGTTTCGTCCATGTATTCTATTATGTATCCTAGGTTTATAGTTTTTTATTCTTTTAGGGATTCGGTGATCTTCTATTCTATGTACATTTTCAAAGTATGATTGTTGATATTCTCTAATTTTTTCATTTAAATTGTAGATATTTTTTTCTTCACACAGACGTTCGATAAATATACCAGTTGATGAAACGTCGTAAAATAACCCTACGTTTCAGAATTATCTGTTGCCAATGCTAATGGAAGCTTGATGTTCGAGTCATAGTAAATTATGACAATTTTCATATTGTTCTAACAAGTGAGATATATATACCTGTTTTATTTAATTTGAACGATAATAATGGTACAATTTTGGTTGGTACTCCCGATGAAACAAAAGCTTGTGGCCGGGAGTGGAGCTTACATTAAATAATTAAAAAGTAATAATACAAGTTTAAGCCTACACTAAAATAATTTCGGAATATGTATTATATGTCTTTCTCGTGTTAAATTTTATCGTACCTGGTTAACATGTTTCGGCGTGTTATTGGCCTTCTTCAGAACTGGTTGTTGCTGGTCTTGGCGCCTTTTGTTTTGTTTGTTATGAGGGTGTGTTTGTGTAGTGTAATGTGGAGTCAAAGGGTGTGTGTGTTCTGAAATTGAGTTGTGTGTTGAGAATTTCATTTGGATGTGTTTTTGTGTCTGTATATTTCGTATTGTTCCAGTGTGTTTAGTTTCTGGCTTTTTGGTTGGATGTGTAGAATTTCCATGTCTGTGTTAATATCTATTATAGGTATAGTTAGCATTTGTGATGTGTTCTGCATATGTGGAAGTGTTTTGTAATTTTGTTATGTATGTGATGTGTTCTTTGTAACGTGTTTCAAATGATCTGCCTGTCTGTCCTATGTAGAAGTTGTTGCAGGTGTTACATTTGAGTTTGTATACGCCTGTGTGTTCTATTTGTTTATGTTATTTGTGTGTTGAGAAATTCTCACATCCAACCAAAAAGTCAGAAACTAAACACACTAGAACAATACGAAATATGCAGACACACAAAAACACATCCAAATGAAATTCTCAACACACAACTCAATTTCAGAATACACACACCCTTTGACTCCACATTACACTACACAAACATACCCCCACAGGAAATAAAACAAAAGGTGCCAAGACCAGCAACATCCAGTTCTGAAGATGGCCAATAACAGGCCGAAACATGGTAACCAGTTACGATAAAATTTAACACGACAAAGACATATAATACATATTGTGAAGTGATATAGTGTTAAAAGTTGTGTCATCAAGATGTATACTAAAATAATTATTTAATTTTAGTAATCAAATATATGTAATCAAAAGTAAGGTGATAAATATCAAAATAATAATACAAGAATTAATAATAAAAAAAACAATGAAATTTTATCAAGTAAAACACAGAAGAGTTGGTTAACTAGAAAGTAGGCTACAAGAGGCGATGGCCCCTTTAAACAATAAGAAAGTAGAATGAAAAAGTATTAAATAATACAATTATTGTAAAACACATACAAAATATTATGCAATAATACATTTGAGTAATAGATTGTATACATAAATGATATTTTGGTTCTATTTCATTTATTGAATTTTGAAAGATTCATAACATTATATATATATACATATATATATATATATATATATATATTAATTTCAGTTGAGAGAAATATCAAAAAATGAAAAATATCAAAAAATTAAAAATATCAAAAATGAGAATACAAAATTATTAGCATGCTAATCAGTATTTAAAATCAGTTGAAGTGCTTGCTTTTTAAATAATTTATTATTGGAAGATGCTAATTTTGAATGTTTTTAATGAAGTTAATATACAATCTCGGGCCGAAATCTGAGGCTTGCCTTAATCCTTCTTCAGAATTGCATTTGGGTTCAAACGAAGGATATGATATAATGTGTCTTTTTGTACTATAACCATGGTTATAATAGTTATGTTCTCAACTTTTACTTTTACTTTTACTTAATGTGCAAAGTGTAGTGGACTTTGATTATTTATAAGTACACACATGTGTACTTCACGTCTTTACCCTTTATTTACATCGCTTTGACACACTTCTGCATAATTTCACTTGAAGTAGCTATTAAAAAGAAATTTTAATAATGTACCCAGATAAGAAAATGTCAGTACTTTTATTGTTTTGTTTTAATAGTGTTTTTAACATTAAAAGTCGATTTCTGTAAAAAGATAAAGAGTGGACTTCGATTGTTTTTCTCCTGTAGTCTTCAGATGGTAAAGTACTTTAAGCTCACGTAGCGAGATAAAGCAAAATTCGTGTCAAAAGTCATTTTGCTGTGGAACTTCTAGTAAATAGCAAACATGCAAATATTGTATTTATTATTAGTGTTTATAATTCAAATATCTTGGAGCAACAGTAACAAATATAAATGACACTCGGGAGGAAATTAAACGCAGAATAAATATGGGAAATGCCTGTTATTATTCGGTTGAGAAGCTCTTATCATCCAGTCTGCTGTCAAAAAATCTGAAAGTTAGAATTTATAAAACAGTTATATTACCGGTTCTTCTGTATGGTTGTGAAACTTGGACTCTCACTCTGAGAGAGGAACATAGGTTAAGGATGTCTGAGAATAAGGTGCTTAGGAAAATATTTGGCGCTAAGCGGGATGAAGTTACAGGAGAATGGAGAAAGTTACACAACGCAGAATTGCACGCATTGTATTCTTTACCTGACATAATTAGGAACATTAAATCCAGACGTTTGAGATGGGCAGGGCATGTAGCATGTATGAGCGAATCCAAAAATGCATATAGAGTGTTAGTTGGGAGACCGGAGGAAAGAAGACCTTTAGGGAGGTCGAGACGTAGATGGGAGGATAATATTAAAATGGATTTGAGGGAGGTGGGATATGATGATAGAGACTGGATTAATCTTGCACAGGATAGGGACTGCTGGCGAGCTTATGTGAGGGCGGCAATGAACCTTCGGGTTCGTTAAAAGCCATTTGTAAGTAAGTAAGTTTATATCCTATTGTAATATGTACTGTATGCTACTCTAAGTAGCATTAACTATACTTATACATCTTAAGTTAATGGTAATAATAATTAGGATCAGATGAGTTTGATATATACTTAATTAGTCTGAAAATCAATTCATTTTTCTTCCCCACCAGAATAATTTCATTAGCAATATCAACTTTCTTTCCACACATTCTTCCACGTAGCCTTTAGCCACTCAAGAAGACTTTCAGCTCCCTTGCCGTTTGAGTCTTGAATTATTTGCCCTAGAACCTACCGAATCGCCAAAGACCTTCTAAAACTTTGGCCCTTATAACTTTCTGGTTGAGGTATTCCCAAATACTTGGCTATTAAGCTTGGAATTTTAGAATAGTGGTTCATTCCACTACTTCAACGCTGCATTTTCCATTTCTATGCTGAAGACAGAATTAGTACTGTTCATTTTCTAACTAAAGAATTTTATTCCTGCACATTTTTAAGGTATCCAATGCTATTTTCTCCATTATTGAGAATTGTGAATGTGCGTTCAGAGTTTTTTTTTTTTTTTCGAATGAGGTATTATCACTATTATATTGTAGTTCTCAACCTTACAGGTTCATGTCAGCGGCAATATAAAAAACACGACAACAGACGAAATAACTCTTCTCGGG
Organism: Periplaneta americana; assembly: GCF_040183065.1. NCBI lineage: Eukaryota > Metazoa > Arthropoda > Insecta > Blattodea > Blattidae > Periplaneta > Periplaneta americana. The sequence continues at coordinate 106,577,807 of NC_091131.1, read as the reverse complement.
CTCTTAGCCAGGTGAGTTGGATAGTTACTTCCAAGCTTTCAATGACTAGCTCTGTTATCTTCTCCAGGGAATGAAGTGTCGTGCACAACGACATTTCATTCCCTGAAGAAGATAGCGGCAAAGCTAGTCATCGAAAACTTGGAAGCAACTATCCAACTCACCTGGTTAAGACCCCAAGATGAGTTATTCCACATCAAACGCCGGGATAGCCTCAAGTCAAACGATAACAGGTGCTTCTAATAAAAATTGCCTTATCTCTTGCTTCTTAATTGTCTTTACATTTTCAGGTCTATAACCGTCAGACTTCCTTTCGTAAGAAACTTTGTTTAACAAACTTGCTTATATCACATATTTTGTTTAGTAGCTAGAGTATATTTTAACAAAAATTCTTAACCAAATACATGCCGACTTCAATACTTTTCAATTCTCAGAAAAACACGCCGAAATCACTGACTAACATTTTAGAATTCGGTTTTGCTTAAGGACACTGGGTAATTACAGGACTGCCTCGAATGCTTATAACTTATAAAATATTCTTAAGCTTTGTATTTGAGATATTACTAAAGGTAATTAAATTAAACTTTACCAAAATATGAACAATTTTAAAAATAATTTATGCATATAGTACAGTAGTTATATATAATAAAAGTAATATAATACAGTTATATGAACACTTTTTAATGATTGAATAAAATTAATAAAATCTGTTAAAAACCATACATGTTTCGAAGGGATGCTCCTCCATCTTCAGTGGTAGTACCACGACGCTGGTACAGATGTCCGACCGCGTAACGAAGCTTAAGGAAGTACAGATGTTCGACCGCGTAACGTAGCTTAAGGAAGACTTCCTTCTGTACCAGCGTCGTGGTACTACCACTGAAGATGGAGGAGCATTCCTCCGAAACATGTATGGTTTTTAACCGATTTTATTAATTTTATTCAATCATTAAAAAGTGTTCATATAACTGTATTATATTACTTTTATTATATATAACTATCTTACTCATGAACACTGTTGCATCTGACCTAACTTATGTAATTTAATCATATAGTACAGAATTTTTTCACAAGTTTATTTATGAAAAAATATTTATTCAGTGGATGAATTCTATTTTTTGCACGAATTTAGATGCAGTTTTTTTCAGGAACTGTTTGAAATACCTAAATGAAACTTCTACAAGTAATGTGCATTGTTAAAGTTAAATTATACAATTTACAACTAAAATTGTAATTCAGTATATTTTAGTTTTTTATTTTAAAATTATCATTTTTGTTACAAAACGTTAACGATTACTGAAAAAGATATTTTTTTTCAACTAATATGTGTATATTTGATCAAATTGTTGGTGGAAATTATCATAAATGTTGAACACCACAATATTTAAAAATTTGATAGTCCTAGATCAAACAGTTTCTGACAAGGTACATTCGCGAAGTGCCTGACTGAAAATGGTATAAAATCAAATAGGATGGAAAGTTCAGCTGTAATCAATGTTTATGGCACAAATTGTAGCTGCCCATAGCACTAATTATACTATGTTTATGAGCCTAGATAGATATCGGTATAATAATGAATACGGAAGGAAACTCATCTATAAATAATGATTATTCTACTAATTTAACTGTTCTTACATACAGGATACTTAAACATGTTTGTGGGTGTTGATGTAGAAATCTGTTAAGTATTAATGTAAATGACAATAAGCACATTGCATGAATGATGCATCTGTGGAGTTGGGAGTTGAGCAACTCGAATCTTCAGTGTCCCAGATAACATTGGCAAGACCTTCAAAGGCGTCACATTCAGCTGAAAAAGTAACTTTCTTCCAGGCATGCTTAATCATCTTAGTGGATATGGGGGCACTGAACTGATTATGGGTAAGTGTATGCAGGTTGAGGATAACGTTACGGCTCTGGAGGTCAATATCAATGTTGTCAAGTAAATCTCTCACAAAAAGGTTTGGTGAACTTCTTCCATTGACGAGAAAAGTATACATTCAACGGTTGAACAAGAGAAGTTGCTCCAGGTGGAGTGGTTGTTACCCTATGTGTTTATCCCCCATAGTCACTAACATTATTAAGCACGCCTGTAAGAAAGCTACTTTTCCAGTTGAATGTGATGTCTTTGAAGGTCTTGCCAATGTTATCTGGGACACTGAAAATTCCAGTTGTTCAACTCCCAACTGCAGAAATGCATCTTTCATAAAATTTGCTTATTGTCGTTTACATTAGTGCTTAACGGATTTCTACAACATCCACAAACATGTTTAAGTATATGTAAGGACAGCTGAAATTAGTAGAATAATTATTATTTAGAGATGAGTTTCCTTCCGTATTCATTATTATACCAATATCTATCTAGGTTTATAAATATTATATAATTGCACTATGGGCAGCTACAATTGGTACCATAAACATTGATTACAGCTGAACTTTCCATCATATTTTATTTTATACCGTTATCAGTCAGGCACTTCGCGAATGTACCTTGTGAGAGAAGTGTATCTAAATGAGGGCAAAAGTCCAAAATGCAGCCTCAGAGTTTTTTTCATAACTAAAGCTGTGAAAAAATAATTGCGTACTACATGTATTAAATACTTTTTTTGCTTTATAATGTAGCAAAGTTCATTTAATTACCTTCAGTGGTATTAGAAATACAAAGATTTAAAATATTTTCTTATTTATAACCATTCAGAGTGGCTTTCTAATTACTCAGTGTCCTTAAACCATTTCATGAAACACTCAATCGTATATCGTATAAAACTTTTGACTTTTGAAGTAACAGGTTTGAAATCTTGGCGCTTACTGCATCGAGAATGTTATCTGGTAAATCGTCTGAATGAGTAAATTCACTCATCTTTCATTAAAATAGAAGTTATTTATGTAAATTGTATGGGAAGTAGAACTATTTACAAATATTATACTTTCTCTAAATGCCTTCCATTACATACTACTATATCAAGGTCTTCTTTCTATCTGTCTGTTTTAAAATATACATCACTTAGCTTTTATATGTTTTTTTTTCTTCGGAATATGTATTGTATCTCTTTCTCGTGTTAAATTCTATCGTACCTGGTTAATGTGCTTCGATCAGTTGTTGACCTTCTTCAGAACTGTTTGTTGCTGGTCTTGACGCCTTTTGTTTTGTTTTCTGTGGGGGTGTGTTTGTGTAGTGTAATGTGGAGTCAAAGAGTGTGTGTGTTTTGGAATTGAGTTGTGTGTTGAGAATTTCATTTGGATGTGTTTTTGTGTGTCTGTATATTTCATACTGTACTAGTGTGTTTAATTACTGGCTTTTTGGTTGGATGTGTAGAATTTCCATGTCTGTGTTGATGTCTCTGTAGGTGTGGTTAGCATTTGTGATGTATCCTGCATATGTGGAAGTGTTTTGTAATTTTGTTATGGCTGTGATGTGCTCTTTGTAACGTGTTTGAAATGAACTTTTATATATGTATTCACTGTAATTCCCTTCATTTTCAGTTCTGCATAACTTTCCACCACTGCCTGCTGGAGATTAACACTAAGAAGCTAAATTTTCGATTATATGTGAAATCCAATTTATAAAAACTATAACGGCTGAAGTGACCATCGTAACAATCACGCAATCCTCGTGTTAGTTGAATGATCGTTCACCTCTGCTAAGGCATGTGGACGTGGGACCAGCAGTCGGCTGAAGTTGAAAAAATGGCTTTTAAAGAGACTATAAATATGAAAAAAAAATCCTTGGTTAACAATAGGTTATCTTTCACTTCGAAGGCCATTTCGCCGTTCAGTTTCAGATAAACTCCAAATTGTTGGCTGCAAGTGCCTTCTCTTACATTTTCTACTCACATATCCCGATTTATTCAACAAGGATTCCAAGGAATCTCTCAGGATATCCTACTGAGGTATCTGCTACTATCAATAGAGATGCTGTTCTTCGTTCCATAATATCTGACTGGAGACGTAAACATTGCCGACAGAGGAGAAGAGCAGTATAATTGCTATTCCACCAATGCCAGAGATCTCATTCCACGCTTGATTTGAAGTTGGACAATCTGAAGTTCCTAGCCCCCCCCCCAAACTTCAAGACAAGCATGAAATTAACCTTTTGCCAATGGTTTAATAGCAATTATACTTCTCTCCTTCTCTGCCGGCAATGTTTGCTTCACCTGTAAGACAATATGGAACGAGATATAGATCTGAGAGACCTCTGGAAATCAAGGAGTTTCTGGGACCAAAATAAGATGACTGTAAAGTTTGCCTGAAATTCTTCCATTCAGGGATAAAGTACGGTCATATGCCTTAAATATATCATAGGGTAACCGCAGTTTTATTTCTTTCTGAAGAACTCACATTATGGACCTTTAAAAACATTCAAATCTCAACTGAAGCCGCTAACTTCGAATGCAGTGAGAAATATGTTGATGTCTATAGCACCAAGGATTACACCAAAATAGTTTACTTCATGCCAACAGTGTAACTACGACTTGATGGTGTAATTATCAATTCGCCTTAACATTTCAAAATGGTGGCTGGAGTGAGAAAGAGGGAAAAGTCGCCGAGTGGCGTGACTACAATTTTTAACAGAGGGGACATTTATTATTGAGAAATGGGAGAGTCAAAATGATTTTTATATCGATTTAAGGAATAAAACTTGCCCATTTGCTTTAAATTTACTCCCACAGTCGGCGGTTTTCGTTCCTTCCCTTATACATTATTGCGCAGACTGCTGCAACAAGACCTTGCTTCCTATCTGCTTTGAACCTATTCGTTCTGCGGTTTCACACTGGAAGCACTTTTTCTCCGAACCTTATTGAAATATCTGCAGTTCTGAAGGGATCTACATAGACAAAAACAATCTTCACCCGTACGTACTATGCAGACTTTTCTGTAATATACGATGACAACGTGGAAGCCAGGTTAGTTCGATTTTTGGCATTTTAAAAATTAACTTATTTACAGTTCTAATGTTATTAATAGGCCAGCAAGTCGATAGCCTGCAGTGTATTCAGGGTTGGATAGAGGACAAGTCTTTGAAACAACAAAAGCGATAGCGTAATTCAGATACATATCCAGTAGGTCCAAGTTCGACTTCCTGGAGATCTTTCTCCTTTTATTGGTACTTTAAGCGGTGGTCTTATTCCACACCGACAATATGACCATGGAGTTCCTTTACTTGTGAACATCTATTGTTGGTTAAAATTCAGAAAATATGTCAAAGATGATCAGACATCATGCTGACCCCATGCCACGTGAATTCTACTATGTGTTTGTCTCCTAAATAAAAAGTTAAAAAATGTACTGTAAACTGAAAAGTATTTTTGTATATACTGTATTATAGTGTATTATACATTACACTACACTATATTATATTATACTACAAGGTACTTAAAGTCGTCAACGAAGAGGGGACAAGAATATGTTCTCTTTGCGGTAGAGGCGAAAGATCAATCATATTTTGTCGGCATATGAAGCCACAGAAACTCTGAGGAAACGATTTCTTGCCACAGTCCATTATATCTAGGAGGGGGCACCTGGCAACATATAATATATTAAATAACACTAAATTCTTTGGGAGTATGGGGAAATTTATGAAAAAATTCGACTACTGAGGGCGGAACTGGCCGAGGGGAAGGGGGCCGAGGAAATAAGGGGAAGAGTTATTTATCAGTGTTGCAATGGGTAGTATTAACACTGAACGCAAATAAGGTAATTGGGGGATAATGTTCTTCTGTATTTATTGTGTGTTTTTATTAGGAATTGAATTTAATTGCTTATATACAGAATGAGTCGTAATTGTGTACATGGCCTATATGAAAAAACATGTTTCATTTTTAGTATAGAGTACTCTGCACTACTTTTTAGTACACAATTACGACTCATTCTGTATATTATATACAGTTAAATTTGGCATGAAATTAGATTAGTTGTAATTGTGATAAAGATAATTATGGATGAGAATTGATGATAACTTACTGCTTTTAGAGAACCCAGAGGTTCATTGCCGCCTTCATATAAGCCCGACATCGGTCCCTATCCTGAGCAAGATTATTCCAGGCTCTACCATCATATCCTACCTCATTCAAATCCATTTTAATAATATTCTCCCATCTACGTTTTGATGATAACAGTAATAATAATAATTATTTTTTCTTTGAAGATTCAAACTGTGCACAATTACAGCACGAATAGCCGTACAGGCTCGTGCGAAGGATTTTTGTGTACATGTGTTTGTATCTATTATGTATAAATAGTAAATGCACTTCGTTCATTCACTTTATATTATATTACAGTATATTATATTATATTATATTATATTATATTATATTATATTATATTATATATATTATATTATACTTACAAATGGCTTTTAAGGAACCCGGAGGTTCATTGCCGCTCTCACATAAGCCCTCCACCAGTCCCTATCCTGTGCAAGATTAATCCAGTCTCTATCCTCATATCCCACCTCCCTCAAATTAATTTTAATATTATCCTCCCATCTGTGTCTCCGCCTCCCGAAAGGTCTTTTCCCCTCCGGTCTCCAACTAACACTCTATATGCATTTTTGGATTCGCCCATACGCGTTACATGCCCTGCCCATCTCAAACGTCTGGATTTATTTTTGTACGGATTAGTAACAAGCTCTTTTTTACGGTGATGGATTGTTAGCCCTTCGCCTAAGCCCCAAGCTGGAGACCACCCCTTATCGGGTGTCCACGACTGCTTATTTAATATATTCGCAGCTACCCTCCTCTATCCGCAACCTGAGGACGCGCCATGCCGTGGTGATAGGAACCCACAATACATGGATATTATATTATATTATATTATATTATATTATATTATATCATATATCATATCATATATCATATCATATCATATATCATATCATATCATATCATATCATATATCATATCATATATCATATCATATCATATATCATATCATATATCATATATCATATATCATATCATATCATATCATATCATATTATATTATATTATATTATATTATATTATATTATGTATCATCTGTAGTTACTGTAGTCAGCGTAGCAGCATTCAACAAAAAAATTAGCAAAGTTTAATAGTTTTTTTATCGCGTATGTATGCTGAAGCAACTTCTTCCCTTTTCAGTTAATTTAATTTGCTTCCTCGTTCTTCTAATTCCTTGAACACGCCTCCTCCATTTTTCACCGTCACATTCTACAAGAAAGCGCTACCACCACCAAGAGTTATCTGCCTTCTTCATGGTTTCAGGGCTCTGCGACAAAGATCAGGGGCAACGCGGTTGCCTGTAGCAACCTACGTGTCATGTACATTATCTGTAACTGAAATACTGTATCTGTTTACGACTTTATCTGCTGACGCGAGGATGAACATATAACATTCATAAACCTCACATTTCCAAATACATTGTAATAAATTACCCGTTTTTCCAAGACATTAGCTCTATCATTTCTTCAGTTTCGTACTCCTCACAATAGTCATCTCTGTCTTTAAATACCATGACGTGCGTATCAGGCACTTTTATATCTAATTTAGTAAGGTCCAGCAGAGATCTCAACAACTTCATTTGTGCATCTTCCAGTTTTCTTATACTAATTATTTATAACATAACAGAGAACCATTGTTACCATAACAGATAAATTCTATAAGACCAAAAATTAATCTTTACGTAGATTCTTCTCCCAACAGTGCATATATTGTGGAATCCCGGCCACCAAGTCACTCAATTGAGTGTGATTCTTGTATAATGGCAGTTGACTTAATATAATGTCATCATAATTATATGTCGTACATTGAGTAAGACCACAAAGGGGAAAAACACTAGAAAGGAATTCGATCCGGTACTGTGCATTGAACTTCGGCGTAGCTCAGTGGTTAGAGCGCTTGGTACGTAGAATCAAGCACTCGGGTTCGATCCCCGGCGTCGGAGCGAGTTTTTCTCCTCTAATAACCAACATTTTATGAGCTTTTCACAGTTTGCTATATTTTATTGTGCAAATAGTAGGTTTTACAAACAGATAACTGTAACAATAATAGAATTTTTTTCTTAAATTAGTATTTTTACTTGTATTAAGTCATACATTTCATATACACTCTATAGTAGCCCGTAACAAAAGTGAAAAAAGATATAATATTCCTAAATTATCTTCGTTGGTCCAGTGATTACCATGTTCACCTCTTGATCTAAAATATTAAAGCACAGATTAGGCGATAATTCCCACTAAATCTCTTTACTTTTCCTGCAAAAGAAATCTGTGCGTGAAAAATGTGTCAATGATATTCATATGATATTGGAAAACTTATTTCGAGGTATGGTTATTGTGGGAGACATATGTCAGGCTTCAGGGAAACCGTAACACATTGAAATTCTCAGTCATTCCAAGAGTGCAAGATGGCGAGGCGAATACGAGAATTTTCAGCGTTGATGAGAGACTTATGACTTCCATGCGAGTCTACGAGCGGCTACATAGTATCGAAAAAGCCATGAGTAACATCATGCAGGATTTCAGGACTGGTTTTGGTAAGGCGCCACCAAAAAGAGATAACTTGTTGAAGTGGGAGAAAAAAGCTTTCAGCACGGGATGCGTTAAACGAAGTGGGAGACCCTTCACTCGACGAAGAATTGGTGCTGCCGTCGCCGAGTCGGTGTAGCGATCGCCGATGAAATCAACATGAAAACTTTCCGCTCAGTTACTTGTGTCGCAATCTATAATGCGCGACGATATGAAGATAGTTTAAAATGAAATCTTTTCGCTCTATGATGTTATGTTTTATTTAACGACGCTCGTAACTGCAGAGGTTGTATCAGCGTCGCCGGATGTGCCGGAATTTTATCCCGCAAGAGTTCTTTTACATGCCAGTAAATCTACTGACATGAGCCTGTCGGATTTAAGAACACTTAAATGCCATCGACCTGACCCAGGATCGAACCCGCAATCTTGGGCATAGAAAGCCAGCGCTATACCAATTCACCAACCAGGTCGACTTTTCGCTCTATGACCAGTGAATTAACAGAAGGCATTTGGAAAGGCAAATGATATACGACTGCATGATATTCTTTTTTAAGTAGGTTATTTTACGACACTGTATCAACATCTTCGGTTATTTAGCGTCTGAATGAGGTGAAGATGATAATGCCGGTGGAATGAGTCCGGGGTCCAGCACCGAAAGTTACCCAGCATTTGCTCAAATTGGGTTGAGGAAAAACCCCGGAAAAACCTCAACTAGGTAACTTGTCCCGACCGGGATTCGAACCCGGGCCACCTGGTTTCGCGGCCAGACGCGCTAACCGTTACTCCAAAGGTGTGGACTGCATGATATTATTTACGGCTTTTCCTGTATGTGGGCGCTCGTGAAATCCCACGGAAACTACAAGTCTCTCCACACTGAAAACTCTCGTGTTCTCCTCGCCATCTTGCACTCTTGGAATGCCTGGGAATTTCCGCGTGTTAAGCCTATGGCTTCCCTCAGGTCCGCCAGATGTCTCCCTACATGATCATACCTCGAAATTGGAATGCCATACGAATATCACTGACCATTTTTCATAAAAATATTTCTTTTGCAGGAAAAAGCAGATGTAGTGGGAGTTTTGGTCCACTCTATACTATCTCACCTGATGAGAATCAAAGTTTTTGACCAAAAGTATTACATTCAATGCGTATAAAGTATCCATTTTTTCATGAAGGAAGAAGAATAAAGGGAAAGTTTCAGATCTAGGATACTGTTAAACATTTTAAACTTTCGATAAAAGATATTATGACGATACTGATTGGGAAGACATGTGAAAAAAATAAAACGTGTGAATAGTGCTATTGAAAATGTTGCTGCTCAACAATCTTACTCAAAACTCATCTACATACACACATATACGATGTAAACATTGTAAATGAATATTAATTCAGCTAAGATCAGTGGATAAACACTAATGATTTGCTGCAAAGAGATCGGGATTACTAACTAACCGCCAAAACCAGTCCGCCCGACTAAATTAGCTCTTCAGAAGAGACATATCGAGAAAAAAAATGCAAACTGTCCACACTGCATTAATAATACAGGCACGTTCGACTTGCAGTGTTACACATAGTCAACATACAGGGGTTGCTTGTTTCTTTAAGTTTGCTGAGTTGTTGAAAGGGCACGCAGACACGGGGGAATTTTTGCTCCTTGTTGGGGATGGAATCTGGTTATCGCGAAATCTCCACCCGCGCCTCGCTCTCTCATCAATCATACTTGACTCCTGTAGGGGCATCTGCCGCAACACGCCATGCGCCGTAGCGCCCAACACTGCCTGGCACTCTTTACAAACACTTACACAAGCCACCGCCAAGACTGCACCAGCAGGTGTAGGAGACCAGCTTCAAGATATATTTTAATGAAGCCAACGGGTTATCTTGCGTCATCTAAACACTACCACCTTCCTAGTCAGTATTTATAATTGTTTTGAAATCTTGCTCTTAATTTTTTTTATCAATATTTAATCTTAATTCGGAGAGTCCTGCCTTCTTAATTTCAACGTACAAATGTCCTTCGTTCATAATATTAATGCAATTAATTCAATTTATAATAATATATTAGCGAAAAAATCCCTAAATAGGCTATAAGTATTAGGTTATTCATATTATGGAGATAAGGAATCACAGTTTTTCGGGTGCAAGAAGTCAATTATTGATTTTTCTGTGACATAATATTATGATCTAATGGTAATTCATAAAAATAATAAATCTCACTCTTTCTCTCAATTTAGCAAACTTAATTTTTATTGTAATTATAAAGATTGCTTTCTTATTTTTAATTCAGATAGTTCTAAAATATCCGTCTAAATTTATGCATTTACAATTTTTTTTTTATTATTTACTTTAAAATATTCAGATTCATGGAAGTTCAAATTTAATTCCAGAACAAGATAAATAAGTTGCACCTTATTCTTTATTCTTAATGTAATAAGTTCTAAATTTTAGATCTTAATTTATATAGTTCTCACTTCTTAATCTAAGTAGTTAAAATTTTCACCATGATTTCATAGCGTATGCATTTATGGATCTAATTTTAAAATGTCTTCTTTTATTTTTGTTAACAAGTTTAAGAATCCTCTTTTTGTTAATTTGTAAAGTTTTAAATTTTAATCTTACCTCAAAAACTTCAGAATTCCTATTTTACTTCACAAAGTTTCTAATTGTTTCTGTTATGTTAGGAATGCCAGAATTATCATCTTACATCAGAAAGTTCAGAATTTTTTATCCTACTTTAGAACATTTTCAATTCTTACTACTCTAAAAATGCTCAATTTTTCATCTTACTTCATAAAATTCAGAATTTCTACTACACTTCAGGTACCGTGCAATTTTATACTACTTTACAATGTTCCAATTATTTGCTGAAATAATTAAGAAAGTGTAAAACTATTTGAGGAGCAAACTTTCAAAATCCGGCATGCCCATTTTCAGAAAATACAATTCAAAACCCAAAAATTACATCTCTGCAATGAAATATTAAAAGATTTTTTTCTATAGATTCTTATCAAATTTAATCACAGAACAAATAAGTTTATTACAGAGACACACATTTGTAGTATTTTCTGAAAAGTGAGGTTTTGAAAGTTTGCTCCTCATTCACTCTAATTTGAACATATTCTATTGATTCTAATTTAGAATGTTATAAATTGTTAACTACAATATTCATAATGCTTAAAATTAATATAAAGCAAGAAGTTTTTTTAATGATTTTTCTCAGTTGGAGATGTTTATTTAATGTACAAAGTTGTGAATAATTTACCATAATGAATTAAATCTGAAATTAGCCCTAATGTAGACCTGAATTTCTATCCTAAGTTATGACGACATTTATTGAACTCTTGAAGATAACTTCAACAAATCTGAATTCAAGTCTTTATCTTAATCAGGTATTTTCTAAGTCTCAATCTTAATTCATAAAGTTCTAATATGCAGATCATCTTAAGTCAGTTAAGAATTCTTGGCAAATTTAACGAATTCTTTCCGATTACCTAATATAGATATTTCTGAAATATGAATATTAACTTCGAAAATTGCGATTTCTTGGTTATAATGTACGAGTCCGCATTCCTAATCATAATTCACATATTTTATCCCTAGTTCTTAATCTTAAATATTGTATTTCTCAATTCTGACAAGTAATTGTAAAATTTATGAATTTCCACTCTTCGTACGAAAATACTGAGACTCTTAACCTTAATCCTACACATTTCGATTCTTTTATCATAATTCATAAAGTTCTCGATTCTCCGTCGCAATTAAAGTAAAATCTGAACTTTTATCTTGGTTTATAAGACTTCCAATTCACAAACTTTATATCTAAATTTCTGTCTTTCCTTGCGTTTCATCTTATTCAAAAGTGTCGATATACTGGTATGTATTTTAATATTCATTCATTCACTCACTCACTCACTCACTCACTCACTCACTCATTCATTCATTCATTCATTCAGTGTTCTGTCCAAGGGCAGGTCTTTCACTGCAAATCCAGTTTTCTCCAATCATTCCTATTTTCTGCTTTCCTCTTTGTCTTCTCATAAGATCCATATATCCTAATGTCATCTATCATCTGATATCTTTTTCTGCCTCGAACTCTTCTCCCGTTTACCATTTCTTCCAGTGCATCCTTCAGTAGACAGCTTCTTCTCAGCCAGTGACCCTACTAATTACTTTTCCTCTTCTGATCAGTTCATTCTTTCTTCACCCACTCTTTCCAACATACAGCTTGTCCAAGCCAAGTCTGCGAGAGGGGATATCGGGATGGAATGTAGAGGCAAAACACAGTTGCCACATAGGTCACTTGACGCTCAGATTTCAACGTGTGCACATCGTTTAAAATACACTACGGAGCGCATGCATTTTTTGTCCTTGTCCTCAGATAAAGGCAACAGCCTCCCCCCTCATGCAACTTTCTCTCCTACGCAGCTACGCCCACGCTTGCCAATCAGAACGCCAAACCTCACTGTCAAGCAGAGGTAGAAGTACAGTCTATTTCAAAGCGTCTTAAATTGTTACCGCTCTATGAACTGAAGCGCAGCAGGAAAAACTTTGCTTCATATGAGACTGTACTGGTCTCCTCTCGTTACCGCCTCCTTTCACCACATAACTGCCTCCAACTTCCCCTCTCGGCTCGCAGACTTAACTTGGTCGAGCTGTAGCTTCGTTTCTTATTCTGTCTGTCCACTTCACACGTTCCATTCTTCCCCATATCCACATTACAAATGCTTCTATTCGCTTCTCTTCACTTCATCGTAATATCCATGTTTCTGCCCTATACAATGCACAATCCATACAAAGCACTTTACTAGTCTCTTTAGTTATTTTTCCAGATATCCGCAGAAGATGTTCCTTTTATGTTAAAAGCTTCCTTTGCCATTGCTATTCTCCTTTTGACTTCCTGGCAGCAGCTCATGTTACTGCCTTTAGTACACTTCAAGTATTTGAAGCTGTCCACTTGCTCTACTGCCTCATTTAGAATACTCAAGTTTATGTTCTGTATTTTTCTTCTTATTTGGGTGTTACCCTCAACAGTCAGGCCAAATGTGATGAAGATATGAATAATAAGATTGGTCAAGGAAAGCGGGCCATAAGACAATTAAATACACTCCTGTGGAATGACAAGGTAACAAGGAAAACCAAGACAAGTATATATAAAACTATAATAATAATAATAATAATAATAATAATAATAATAATAATAATAATAATAATAATAATAATTTATTTTAGCTGGCAGAGTTAAGGCCGTAAGGCCTTCTCTTCCACTCAACCAGCAGAAAGTGTATATACATATGCATGAACTTACAAAGAATAGAAAGTATATGTACCTATGGCTCTGAAACTTGGGAAATGAGAGACAGGATGAAGAAGAAATTGTTGGCTTTAGAAATGGATTACTGGCGCCGTAGTTGTCAAATTTCGAGGATGGACCACATTAGGAATCAGGATGTCCGTAATATAATGCAAGTATCAGGAGATATCTTACAATCAGTGGAAACTAAACGCCTGATATGGTATGGGCATCTCCAGAGAATGTCAGCCGACCGCTGGCCTAATAAGGTCTTCAACTGGACTCCCCCGGAAAAAAAGAGAAGAGGAAGGCCAATGAAAAAATGGAGCAAGGAGGTTCAGGAGGATATGGTCTGCAGGGGTCTACAAATGGGCGATTGGCAAAACCGAAGTACCTGGAAGTTGAGAAGCGGGAGACGGCGACAGCCGTAAAATTACTCGCAATACATACATACATACATTTTTCTTCTTATGACCATGGTCTTCGTCTTATTTACATTTATCTTCATCCCACAGTGCTCACACCTGTCATTTAGCTCCAGTAGCATATCTTTTAGTATCATCTCCTCTTCTGCTAACAACACCACATCATCAGCAAATCTTACGCACTTTAAATAAATATTTACTTCATAAATATAACAAATGCTAGAACAATATTAAAAATGAAATATTTCTAATTTTATCGCACTGTCTGTCTTCAATTTAAACTAAATATCTATAATTAACATGCCACAAACACCCAAACTAACCCCTGTAAAAGTTGAAGTTGTAGCTGCTATACTTCTAGTCCTTGTTGAACATAAAGAGGCTCGAATTAGACGATCACGTTTATCCGCTGAAACACTGTTCTAAGCTGTTAAAACGTTTTCACTCGACAGCAGAGTTCAGACAGTCGCATCAATATATCTCTCCACGACACAAGCAGCAAATATCTGCGCGCTAACAAAGTCACGTCTTCAATTCCCATTTCTTCCGAGAGAAGTGAGCAAATTCTCGGAATCTCCTAGATCGGGCCATGATGGAGTTGCAAATCTTAACTGTATCATACAGAACCAACTTTAAAGTGTGAATCTCGTTGTTATAGCAACAGAAATATAAGTTCATCTCATTTTATAACCATTTCGATACATTTAGAGGTTAATACAAATGTTGGAAAGTAATAAATTTCAGAATAAAGTCAAACAAAAATTCTCTAGCGCTTATAAACTTATCAGATCAGTAAAACAAGTCAAAAAATGGCGAACAGCAAAACGAAAGGAACTGAAAAGTAAGACGTATAAGAAAAAAAATAATAAGGAAATAAACAAAGGACGAATAGGAGAAAATAAGAAACATAAACAAAAAATTAACAAAAAAATTCACTTTTACAAACATAAAAGCGAAATCAGGGTTACTCTACTTAAACAAGCAAACAAAAACAAGGATACTCAACAAATAAAAGAATGAAACAAAAAAGGAAAGAAAGGATTACGTAAGAAAGCTAAAAAATAAGCAGAAAGTGAATAAAAATAAATAAGAAGAAATAGATGCAAGGTAAAAAAAAAGAAATAAACAAAGGATAACTTATGCAGAGTAATTTTGGAAGATCTCGACACTTTTAAGAAAGTTAGCCATTGCTAGCACTGATCCTAGTCTAAAAGTCGATCTACATGAGATCTGTGTTGACTGTTTTTAATCTCTGTGTAAGTGACACTCGTGACCGCTGTGTTTTGCTTTCACAGAAGGCAATAAATACAATGAAAGTGAGTTACACTTTCCTTTTCGGTCATGCAATATAATATACCATTTTTAGTTTATTGTATTTTTACTGGATGTGTGTGACAATAATAATAATAATAATAATAATAATAATAATAATAATAATAATAATAATAATAATAAAGCCGTAAATCCCCAGCCTCCTGCTTGGGCAGGGTTGGTTCGTGTCTTGACCATCAGAAGAGCCGATCTTATGGTCTATTTACATTCCTCGTTTTTTTTGTCCACAATTTCACTAGCACTGGTTGTTGCTGCTGCTCAAAGTTGGTTGACTGCGTCCTTCCACCGTGTTCTTCGGCGTCTATTCTGGTCCACATTCCTCCTAGCTGCAACTTGAACTCGTCCCCCCATCTGGTTCTCGGTCGTCCACGGTCTCTCCGGCCAATTCTTGGATCCCACAGTGTGTGCCCATCTGGTAGGATGCATTCGTACCACGCGTCCTTCCCAGCGCCATTTCATCCTATTAGCGAGTGTGACCACGTCCTCTATGCCGCTTCGTCGTCGTACTTCTTCGTTTATGATTCTGTCCTTCAAGCTTATTCCGAGTATTTTTCTTTCCATTCTTCTTTGATATCTTCCTAATTTTAACGCCTGCAGTTTCTTGGTGAGTGACCAGGATTGCGCCCCATACAGAAGTATAGGTGCAATACAACTGTTGAAGATCTGACTTTTGTTCTGTAATTTCTGGTTCTTGGCCAATAGCATCGTGACATTAGAAATGTACAAATTATTATATATACATTTTACAGGTTAGCAAAGGCAACAAAGCTATTACTCTCAAACAATTATCTCTATTTCGACTGTGCTGTTACATGTGTCGAGTTCTCCCTGATTTCGCTTGTGGAAATTCTGAGGGGCTGTCTCTATAAAAAATTTTGTGTTTTTGGTCTTAGGAGAGTTCACAATCCTTTACAGAGTTCTAAAGTGCCACTATGTCCGTCTATCCTTAGTGCGTCAATTGACATTACAGCGAATTGCTTACGGGACATTTGACACACTACAATATACAGATACATTTAACTTTCACTTACTGGTGAACTGATATACGATTTATTTGGTGTAAGAGAAATTTGTCATGCGACTATAGTATATACAGTACTTTATAAAAGTATATGATTTAAGTCGTTAAATTTTATATAACAGAATTCACTCTCAAATTTATGTACAATATGTAACAAAGTCACTGTCAATATTACTTCAGGAAAATTACAAATTACAATTATAACCACATGTTCTTAGATAATCCATGATCCTGTTCTCTTCTTTGTATTGCTGAATTACGAATTGTAATTCTCTCTGGCATATAGGGTAGTATATCATCATCTACATCCTCATAATGTTGCCTTATTATTCTAATAGAAGGCTCTTCGGGCTGAGCAGATGCGTCTCTTTACATAGCCACTATTTTCTTTTTTACTGCTACCGCTTCCTGATCTGGAGCATGGTTGTGTTCTGTCTCTTAACAACTGTAGGATTGTCATCATTCACAGTGACCGCTCTTCCTCGGCATCCTCCTTTCTTCACACACAACCAATAAGTTCTACCATTATTTTCATTTCTTTCTCTATTTATGAAATAAAAACTCTTCATACGAAAGATGCGAACTATTTTTGTGGGGATCAATTCTCCTGCCATCATAAATACTTTTACACTGAAATTCTAAAACGAGGATACACAAAAAACTATGGTTAGGCCTATAGGTTTCATGGAAACAACAACAATTCATAATTTTGTATTATGTAATGAAAGTTCAAGTTCAAAATATGCTATGGGAAAATATGTCAAATTATATAGGCAAAGTAGGTGTAAGCAAGATCTACAGTGTGTCAATTCGAATATATAGGGTTGTTTCCGATCTCTAATAACGAATTTGAATGACGTCATGTGCGTCAGGAATCACACCGACAGATGAATTGCGGCGAGAGGTGACAGACCAGTAGTGAGTGGTTTCATAATCAGAGTGCACGGTGTATCACAGTAGCAATACCCAAGTAAACCGAGCCCTTTATGGAGGGGTACATAACTCTTTCCGATGCCAAGTACAGTTATATGAAAATCATAGGTGCCTGCAAAACACGTGATTTCGTTATTTCCAAGAAAGGCATTTATTTATTCGTTCATTCGTTCGTTTATTCATTCATTCATTCATTCATTCATTTATTCAATCATTTATTCATTCATTTATTTATTCAATCATTTATTCATTTATTTATTCAATCATTTATTTATTTATTTATTTATTTATTTATTTATTTATTTATTTATTTATTTATTTATTTATTTATTTATTTATTTATTTATTTATTTATTTATTTATTTATTTATTTAACCTGGTAGAGATAAGGCCGTCAGTCCTTCTCTGCCCCTGTACTAGGGGATTCCAACTGTAATATGAAGAATAAAATTACATCTTGTGTGTACTTAATAAGACTGGCAAAGCTCGGATGGGATTAATTCCAGAATGGAAAAAGCAAGCAAGTCCACTCCCCTGTCACAAGTCACCGTACCCCACGAGATGATACAAATTAATTCCATTCGAGCTTTACCAATCTTAATAAGTACACAGAAGATGCCTTTCTTGGAAATAAGGAAACTTCGTTTATTGCAGGTTTCTTTTATTTTCACTTAACTGTACTTGGCATTGGAAAGGGTCATAATTTACCCCTCCCAAAAAGGCTCGATTTTCTTGGGAATTTCTGCTGAGAGTCGCCGTGCACTCTCATTATGAAATCTCTCATTTACTGGTCTATCACCTCGCGCCACAGTTCAACTGTCATGTGACTCCTGACGCACATGACGTCATTCAACGTCTTTATCAGACATCTGAAACAACCCTGTATACCACAAGACAGTAGGTAAATTTTTTAGTATGTGAAGAAATTGTTATACCAGATTGTAGTAGCCTGTGTTAAACGGAGTACGTCGAACGACACACAATCCTCCTACTCGCATTGGTCACCTGAGAATTTTCCACACATGCCTTGTGAAACCATTTTTTGTATTCTCCAACATACTGAATAGAAATATATCTAGCATTGTCATCGTAGTAATGCTCACTACACGTAGCACAATAACTTCTTTTTTTTTTTTTTTTATTGTCCAGACTGTTTGATGAACTAGCTCTTTCCCACCAAACGCCGAGTATTAGACGGCATTCTTTTGTGGGGAATGCCTAATTTATTTTTGTTGTTTAGTCTCCTTCAGCTGTTTCCTATAGTTTTCAGACGTTATTAGTCTGAGTCTTGCAGTTTTCTCACTCTATTGCCACCAGATGGAAGTGTTAGCAGCGGAACTGGCGACGGTCCCTCAAAGGAAGTATTAGTAGGTGAGAAATTAAGCAAGCCTAAATGGCCTTGTGTAGATAGTGTCTGTGGCGTTTTTGGGGGCAGCGATAATGTTTTCTTCAAGGCGAATTTCAAATCAATTTTTGGCTAGAACCAGACCATACTCAAACATGTTATCCTGCAGTACGTCAGGACGTCAATTCCCTTACGACATTAATTGTTAATCCATACAGCCTTTAAAATCAAGGCGAAGGATATGCCGAACTAATTGATCTTTCATGTTTATATTGAGTGTTATGCCTTTTCCTATTTGTCCGGTATGAATGAAAATTAAAATATGAAGTTTGATTAAGACTGGTTCAATGGAAGATGAGAAGTTGCATACATGCAAACAGACGGACAGAGAGAAAAAAGCAGATAGATAAAATATTTATAAATATTTCAGGAGCAAGATTTGTGTTGTAAATGTGACTAGTTGCAGGAAATGGGACCTAAAGTCGGATTTTTTGTTTTTTGTAGTTTCAAAAAGAGGATGAAATGCTGAACATAAAAAATCATAGTTCTGGGTGTTATAGTTTTACTATATTACTTATTGAATGTTGATAATACATTATGTACTTTTAGAGAAAAATGCAATTAAAATTTTAATTTGTTTTCTTAGCAACTATAAGAAATATTTAAGTATTTAAGAAGCACTGTGTAAAACTACGTCCTAGTTTAGTATGTAAAAATGCCTACAGGTAGCGCAAGATATCAAAACATAGAAATGCAGTTTTTACACCGCAAATTCGTTATTTTATTTTCCTGTAAAATTTCCCTTTTCGCGCAACGGGTCACAAATGTCGAAATCTCTCACTTCGGCACCGATTTGTGTATATATATATATATATATATATATATATATATATATATATATATATATATAGTGATACAAATGATCTCAATGGCACCGGGTATATAAAATGTACGGAAAACATGTCCATGCATATTAGAAGAAAAAATTAGAATAAAATTTTCATAAATTGGTCTCAAAATTAACATTTTTCCTTAGCGTGCCGAAATATCCCTAAATGACCCTAAATAAACAAAGCAGTATAGGCCTACCGACAGGCAAGCACACTAACAAGGTTAAGAGCATCGCAATGAAAGCAGAAAAAGAACAAAGAAATACCAGAGAAGATGAAATAGAGAAAAAAGCTAATATCAAAATTCTAAGAGTGAAAAGAAGCTTTAAAGGAAGCACAAGAAGAAAATTTGTTTTCTTTGTGTATTCAAAACATATCTTGTCTTCTTTATTTTCAGTACAGTACTTATTGAAGGTAAAAGTTATAAACGAGACACTTCCTTTCGTCTCTGAACTGTATGTTTTTCAGTCATTATTTCCAACGTTTAAACTCCCAGCCTTATTCGTTTCCATTGTACATGTTTTTTGCGGGATTATTTACAGAGACATACAGCATATAAACATAACTTTAGTACACACGCCATGCATTTAGTACCGATGATATATTCCGAAATGTTATTTGTAGATATTTTTTGCTTTTCGGATTTGTTACATAATTATATTGCTAATAAGTGTACAAATGCAAAAGTTCAAACAGTTTTTATCTGCGCTCATAGACCTCATTATAAGATCTTCATTCAAAGCTTGTAATCGTATCTACGAGTTAACATCGTTTTCAGTGTAGCTATTTGAAGTTCACAAGTTAAGCCCAGTAAAGGTTGATAAAATGTCGCGAACCAGCATGTGCTCTAAAATAAAATCTTAGGATTGAAGAACGGCTAAATTGAGGAGAGGAGAGAGGAGAGAGGAGAGAGGAGAAAGGAGAAAGGAGAGAGGAGAGAGGAGAGATTCCGTACTATATTATTGGAAACTAGTTCATATTTACGAGTTTTTAAGATTTCACTGTATCTATGATTGGAATTAGACTTTTGGGCAATTAAGTATGTTAATATTGTACAGTAGTGGTAAAAAAAACCGAACCGACCCTAGTAGCTGATTTCAGAGCCTTGTTCACTCCAGAGCACGATAGACTGGTAACTAAGACTTTCGTGATTCGAATCCTGCCTGGGAAGGAACCGATTTTTTGTTCCTTATTCAAATTTATTCCCAATACTTCTTGATTGCTGGTAAAATTCATGTTCTGGGAATAATAAATTAATTAAGTAGTAAAATATCGCTGTAATCGAAAAGTGTTTGGAATAAATTTGAATAAGGAACAAAAAAAAGTTTCCGTCTCAGGCAGGATTCGAACCACGAAAGTCTTAGTTACCAGTCTATCGTGCTCTGGAGTGAACAAGGCTCTGAAATCAGCTACAAGAGTCGGTCCGGTTTTTTTTTTTTTGCCACTACTGTACTATTAGGGAGGGCCTAGCGGCTTGGCTTAATCTTTCCAGAGGATACAGTTACGTAAGTCGATTTTATGTCATTGTAAAGCAGGGATTCTCAATCTTTTGAAGATTGTGAGCACCGCTCACACGTAATACTAAGTGAGCGAGGACCATGAAATGGAATAGGTTTAATAGACTATATCAATACATAAATAAAATAAATCAACATAATTATATTTTTAAATGCTCACCAGGGTAATGGGATCCTTGAACTTTAATATTATAGGCCATTCGTTATCTCGTGAAACCTACCTGCGCGTGAGGGGAAGCAGAAAGTGAACTGGATAGTTCCCTCCTTCGCTACGCTTCTACTCGCAGCTAGCTATCTTCCTTACCCCTACTATAAGGTTCTTATTGTAGGCTACAGCGCACACATGCATTTCGTTTCACAAGATAACGAGGGACCTATACTCAGAATTTCAGTGACCCGAAGTCGCTTGTAGTTACACGTAAACAGTCCTGCCGATCTGAATTAGTTAATCGTGATTTTGCTTTGTTCTTGAAGTACTTCTTTTGCATATGTAGTTTTCCGAAGATAGCCAGAAATTTGAGGGAAAAACTGGGCAGTATTTGGAGTGTTTTTCTATTTTCTGCTGCCCAAGGGCTATGAATTTCTATTTTTAAAACAGAACTAAGAAAAAGTGGAGATCTATCAATTGAAGTTTCGCACGAGCAACGATATTATTCTCTTGAATAATCTTGATTATTCTGATTAAATTCAAACTGAATTGAGAGGCGTTATACGCTATGAAACACGAGAAGGCCTATTAGGTAGAGATGGGAACGATATATCGGTTTTTACGAAATACCGATAATAATTTCGTTTCGATATAGCGATATATCGATATCGAAATTTTGATTCAATATATCGTATAATATATCGGTTTTCTCATGAATTTATCGATTTTTTTGTGAAATTATTATCATAATCAACAACAAAATCCACACTAGACAACTCCAATAATTCCCGAGAGATGGCGCTACTGAAGGTGGACAGTTACATAATTGTGCAACCTCACTCAACACCTTTTTCTAATTGGCTGGACTGGAATTCGAATTCAAACTGTTTAATATGCGGCACCAAATTCAAAATGCAGCGTGCGCGAACGTGAGACAGACGGGAGGTTTATCTACTACTGTTTTAATATTGTTATTAATGTTCTCCAAGGCAGAAGCAACTCCCACCCTGAAAGGGAACCGTCTGACCTCAAAACGGTATCAAAACGTTTATTTCTATATTCTGAAATGGAAAGAGAGACAAGAATTTAATACCGATGTGACGTTTGTTTACGTCTATGATTCCTATGGACAACCTAGTGCTGGCATTCTGTTTTCTTATTATATCTTTTAGTGCATAAAAATTCTATCCCTATAATCATCATCATTGTTGTTTGGAATGTTGGAGTGAAGCAATAACTTGTATTGGGAACTTACTATAGAAGGATTGCATCAAATCAACTGTGACGTTTGTTAAAACTTGTAACATTCTAAGTACGGTTTACTTACATTTAAAGATAATTACAAGTAGGCCTACTGTTTACTTACATTTAAAAATGATTACGTTGTTAGAGCATTAGGCTATATCTGTGTCCTGGATTGAAACCTATATAACATTAGAATAATTGAATCGTTTTTCAATATCAAATACTCAACCATGTAGAGTTCACTTAACTCTTTCCTACTATCATTTAAGCTCCCTTGCGTCCACCATAATTTTGATTTAGGTTAAAACCTACATCATATGGTATTGGAAATGTATTGTTTATTGTTGAAATTTTGCATTTATGCTTGTGACTGTTATGATGTTAATTACAATGGTAAAAAGGAATATTAAAATTTAAGTAATTTTATTGCAATACAGTAAATGTACACCTGAAAATCCAATTTGCTTACGGAATAGCGATATATCGATAATCGTTCGAATTATCGATATATTTTCTGCGATAACTATTGTTTATCGAAATTAGGTTTGCAATACATTGCAATATCAATATATCGGTATTTAACTTATTTCCTCCGTCACTACTATTAGGTGTCTAAGATGAAGTATTATAATTGATGGATAACAACAACATCTGTTCCGGCTAGTATAAAAAAGTGGATTCAAAATATACCTCAGGAGTGTTCGTGCTCGCGAGCATTTTTTACTCGCATGTCGCATAACGAGAGCACCAAATATCATTAAAAAAGTACCATGCTGTTCACGAGCACCAGGTTGAGAACGGCTGTTGTAAAGTATAGTGTGGTTATTCGTTTCACCTTCCTTGCCTGAAGCTGGATTTATTTTAACTATCCTCTTTTACGTTATTTGTGGTTATCCACCCTTTTGGCAGGAAAGGTGGAATGGAACTGTGTGCATTGGAGTGTTCCCCTTATGAGTGTTTTATAGTTTGTATTGTAGTTTTGTTTGAATTCAACGGGTTTGTATTAAAGTTGGTCTTCTATTGAATATTGATGCTATGTATTTTCTGGTCTCCTTTTTCTTTGCAAGACAACCCGATAGGTTCCTTTCGATTTACTCTATTCCTATCAAGCAACCGATTCACGGATATATTCAAAGGGTGCGGATAGGCAACACGCGTCACAAAATTCAGCAAGCCAACTCGTCTAATCCATGGAGATATTGATGATGATTAGACAGCGTAACTCGGGGCCCTAATACGACGAATCAAGTTACCCGTGTTCTGATGATATCACGTATGACTAAGCCCTCCTCTCTCTCCCTAGTACAGTACTGAGCATCGAATGCAAGACAGAGTAAGTTATTTTATACTATACAGAAATTACAATGAAGTCACACAAGTCGTTCATGTATTAAATGCTGCAGATTCAGCTGATATTACAACGGCAAAATCCCTGATTTAAGAAAATGTGTTTGACAATCTGCAATTCATAAAGACCAATTATGAAAACTTGCCACAGCTAGTAAGTTACGTCCATTTTCGGCTTTCTCCCTCGAAATTTTCTAGCGCTCCTTCACTGTAGCAGCGAAACCCGAAGTGAGACAAGTGACCAACAGGCTTGGGACTCATATTCAGTTTTTCACAGCCCCAACTCCCTTGCAAGGACGTGTTTTCACGTACCTTTAAAGTTTCTGCTCCCATTTCCCCTCTCAATCAATCTTACCACAGGTTATAGCGCAACTGAAAAAATTTAGTCTACAAGTGTCCGAAGGTATTAAAATAATTGAGAAAGTATCGGAAACAATTATGAAGACACCTCATGGACCGTATCGATGGCTAAGAAGTGCAGCCTCGTATCTACAAAAATGGTCATTTAGTTTACTACATTGTTATTTAGATTAGCTACATTATTATTGTGTTCACGAAATTGGACAGTTGACTAATATTTCGTCCTCGAGTAGAAGATCTTGCAAAGCAGAAACATATATAAAAATTTTGTCTATTTTGAGGCATCACTTCTTAACCATCGATATACTGATAAGGTGCAAGGCAAATTCCATAGTGTTATACAAAAAAAAGTAGTTGCTATGCAGTTTTGTGCAATTCGATGAAAGAAGAAAACAAAATCGCAAATGACAATGTGGGACTTTTCACTTAAATTCCTTTCATCTCATGCTATGTCGAAAGAAACTTCTCGCGTTGTAAAAATTATTTAAATGATAAACGCACAAGTTTTCCTTTTGACAATCTACGTATGTACTGTTCATAGTTGTACAGTCTGATCCGTTTGGGTATGAATAATATTAATTTATTATTATAAAGCTATTATGATATTAGGAAAAATTTCTATTATGATTAAAAGATGGGAGTTTCCATATATGACAATCAACAATGCATAATCTCAAAAGTGCATTCTCTCAAAAGACAAATTAAAATCATAGATGATTTAAATGTTAAGAGTTCAAAGGGAATTTCGATGTGAGTATGGTGTGCGTAATGTAGCCTACCTAAATACGATTCCATAATGTTGTGGTATCGAACATTTGTAGAAACAAGTTCTGTGTTAAAAACATGCAGGAGGTCGCAGACGAAACCCAGTACGAGAAGCAGCTATCTCTTGTTTGGTCCCCAAACTTCCCAGATCTAACCCCTCCTGACTTCTTCGTGTGAGGTTTTGTTAAAGACATAGTCTATTCACAGAAACCTAGGAACATTGATGATCTGAGAGTAAAAAGTACTCAAGCTTTTCAACAAATCACCCCTCTTATGTTACAACGGACATGGGCTGAATTGCATCACCGTTAGGAGTTGTGTAGGGTGTGCAATGGGGGTCATGTTGAGCTCTGAGGAATCTCCCGTCATTCAGTGTTGTATGCACAAAGGTTCAACAAATAATGTTCAGTAGTAAATGTTTTACGGTGTTTTTATTTTATCCATAACCAAACGGATCACCCTGAATATTGTAATTCCTTATTATGAAGATCATATTGACATCGCTAGAAGTCAAGCTCGTATGAACTACATAGGTAGGTATAGGTCAGTCTTCAGCTCTTGAAACCAAATACTTGCGTGGGTCGTAGCTTACAGTAAGAACCTTGTGGTGGGGGTAAGTGAGCTAGCTTGTACAAATAGAAGCTTAGCGAGGGAGAAAGTTTCTAGGTCCACTTTCTTCTTCTCCTAACGCACAGGTAGATTACACGAGATAACAAATGGCCTATACGTAAGTACGAAATGTATGGTTTACTGTATCGAGGAATTTCTTACATTCCTCACTGTACAAAAAGAAAGCTTGATTCAGTGATTTTGGCCCCTGCAAAAAGTAAGTAGATAGACTAAGAGCGAGTTACTCATCACTACTGGTGAGCTGAGTCATAACACCCAACACTTCCTTCTTATCATGTCGCGGTACACTCCGTCTTGAAACACAATATTCTTCATACTTCACATTACTAACCACTACGTCTGTTGACTAAACAATGTCACGATGACTTATATTTTCTTCACATGAGTGTTCCTCAGCTGCAAGCATAGATATTTTCATTCTTTCTCTTCTCTCTCCACTCCTAAGCACATTTGTGATTAAATTTCCTTCTTATGACGCAACACACAGCTCACTCACTAGCCAAACAACCAAGGACAAGGGCCAATAACGTTGAATCAAGCTGTACGTCTGTGCTGCGGTCCATGTCTTGTTTACCTCGGGTTCACTATACTCGCCACGGAAACACCCCAGTCATGCTTAACCTAGATGATAAGGGCCCTGAGCCACGGTCTATTGATGATAAATGAAGTCTTTATGTAGCCTACTTATTTCTTGTAAATTGAAGTCGTTAATAAAACATCAAATTTCACGATTAAAGAGTCAGTTTAAAAACCTTGACAGCTCAGTTTGCAGAGCACTGGCCTAACGATGACTGTGCACCCGGGTTCGAATCCCGGCGATGGTGAATTATTTGTGGTGAACAAAGCCAAGTTTCCCGAGGGTTTTTGTTCGAAGTTTCCCCATTTCCCTCCGTCAAACCATCGTCACTCTCCATTTCATTATTCATTACCACACATTCAAAATGGTTCGACGTGTTGTAGTATTGCCACTTGGGTACATATGGCATCAGTCTGAGGACTCTCTTAATGTGAATTCATCGAAACCTTAGCCGCGTATGAGACTCGATCGTTAGCGCGCTGGACTTAGTTCAGGGTTCGATTCCCGGACATGTGATGGAATTTGTGGTGGATAAAGAAGACGTTGCAGTTTTTTCTCTCGTTATTCTCCAGTTTTTTCTATCATTGCCCCAACAATCTACATACATCAGGCCCGGTAAAGTCGACTTCAGTTGGGAGCGAGATCATTTCCTCGACGTTGTTTTGTCATAACATCCTACCGTGCTAACTTCGAATGTAAATTCACTCTACAATATGTCAGTAAGGTTCCAGTGGCGGCATATTTGCCATTGCTTTGTAGTGTATATGGTATTTCTTATATAAATAGTTATATTGTAAGTGCTATAAGTTTAATTATATTTAACAACATCATAAGCAAGTAATTCATTTCTAGTGAAACATTAATTCTATAAAACTGATCTTAAACTAAATACATGTTATTATTTACAAATTTATATATCATTAAAGAGAAACAACTACGAAGATGACCAGAAAATTCTGTAACATTATGGAGACGGCAGCAAAATAATCCATCCCAAGAGAACATCAATACAACTATAAACTCACACTTACATTCACTCAAGAAGTCAAGAGATGCAGCAAGACAAAAAGCAGAAATTACACATAAAAAGACATACTTGAGTGAAGAAAAACAGCAGTACAACTCCTTTAATTCTTTTCTACAAAATCTAAACTATAGAACAGACTCATCAAAAGTATTCCAGTTTATGAACAAACTAAATAACAAATTCCCACATAGAAGCCAACAATCTATAGTAATAAACGGAAAAGAAATATCGGATAATAAGAAGCTAGCAGAAAAATTTAACACGCATTATGCAAACCAGTACTCGCTTAGTAAAGAAAATAAAAGAAGAAACAAATTACTAAAAATAAAGATAAGTACAGACACGATAACACACAGTTCTAGAGCTGATGAAATATTTACAAAAAGTTTTAGTATTTAAGAACTAAAACAAGCAATATGAATTCTAAAATCCAAAAAACAGCCTGGTCCAGATAAAGTCTATCCTGAATTCGTAAAACATCTCGGAGACACTGCAATCTGGATGCTTCTATTTATATATAATACTATTTAGAAAAACCCTCGAAAACTCCCATAGAGCTGGAAAAAAGTCATAATAGTACCTACTATAAAACCAAACACGAATAAAGAAAACATCATCATGTAGACCAATAGCCTTAACATCAATGTTGGCCAAATTGCAAGAAAGAATGATTATAAACAGGTTAAACTGGTATTTAAAAGAAAAAATCTACTAGTAAAAGAACAAGCTGACTTCACACCAAACCGATCTACATCACACCAAATAACATATATTATAACTCAAGAAATTAAAAATGCCTTCAACAAAAATGAAAGTATCTTAGCTGTATTTGTTAACCTAAAAGGTGCATATGATACAGTCTGGAGAATTAAATTAATCCAAAAACTAATTGAAATGAATATCAACGATAACATGCTTGAATGGTTTAAAAAAATTTCTTAGCCAACGGTGGTTTGCAACAAAATATAACAACTATATTTCATCTCATAAACAAACAAAAACTGGTTTACCACAAGGCGCTGTAACAAGCACAACATTATTCAATATATGGAAATAATTTACCAAATCGACAAAATCAATCGAAGACATAAACAACATCCTACTTATTTGCAGGTGACAATCATATAGACAATATAAAAAACAATAAAAAACAAGTTAATTTAGAAAATAAAATGAACAAAGCCCTAAAAATACTCCAAAATTGGAAAGAATAAAATAATATGCAAATATATACAAATAAAACTATCAATGTTTCTCCATAAGGCACAAAATTGAACATTTCAATTTAAACATACAAAATAAAAATTGCAGAAATCTGAAAACAGTAGATATCTAGAAGTTCTGTTAGACAATAAATTAAACTGGAACCACCACGTAGAAAATATAATAAATAAAGAAAACAAAAAAGCATCGCTGATAAAACGTCTGAGCGGGATGACATGCTGTAGTTCTCAAGATACCTTGAACAAAACATACAGAACTTATATCAAACCAGCCAATAAATATGGCAGTGAGGCAATAGTCACGGCAAGCAAAACAAGACTAAATAAATTGGAAGAAACACAAAACAATATATTAAGAAACATAACAGGAGGAGTAAAAACTACTCCTTCTACAGCACTACAGTTGTATACACAAAACAAACCCATTGTTGAAGAAACCAACAACAAAGAACCTAAAGACACAAACAGATATAATAAAATTGAACACAGACTATCTCAACAAATTAAACATAACAAGGGAAGTAGAAAACGCTGCACCACTACAAAATCCACTAGACTACCACTCGTACAACATTAACCTCGATTTAATAGAAACAGTAAAGAAAGATCAACATACAAAATAAGAATAAGAACAGATAACGTTATGCACTATTACAGAGAGATACTCATCATCAGAATGGCTACACATCTACACAGATGGCTCATTAATAAACAGAGGAACAAATGCCGGAGCTGGAGTACACTCATCTCTTTTTTTCACACTATATAGCTATAGGTCAGGGCTGGGCATCGGGAGCGGAACTAGACTCTAAACGGGGACGCTTAATATTCATCCGTCACTAAAACAACGCTGCGGGATGAAGGGAAATCATATGGCTTCCCTTGAGAGAGTAGAATCCGCTCTTGCTGCCCAGTCCTGCTGTAGGTGAAAACAAATAAAATTTTGATGCAGAAACTGAAGCAATATTTTTTGCTCTAGGGAAATTAATATTTAGACCGAAAATGTTTCACAATGCTGTCTTACTAGTCGACTCAAAAGTTACAATACAAGCTATAGCATCAAACAAATTGACTCTTACAAATAAAATTGATGAAATCCGAAAACTAATAAAAGTACTAGAAATCTTACAGAAGAAAATACACTTCTTCCAATGGATACCATCACATGTTGGCATAAGTGGGAATGAAACTGCTGATGAATTAGCAAAATAAAAGGCACAAAATTGCATAGACAAAACAAAGTTTTGAGTACACACACATTAGGCATCAAAATTAAAACCAAATCAGAAGTAGAAATACTCCATAAAATTGATCAACAATCACGAGGGAAAAAATGACCAGATATCAACAAACTTTGGAAAAAATATAGCTTAAAACAAGGACAAGAAGCTGTTGCCGCATTCAGATTGAATACCGGTTATGACTGCCTTGCAGCAAATCTCTGCAAAATTGGAATCCTTAATACTGAAGAATGCCCCGTATACAACTTACTAGGTTCATGTATGGGAAGAGAACACCTATTCACATGCACTGCACTGAACAAGGAAGCACAACAAAATAAAAACTTTTCTCAACTTTATTGGGAAACAAGAAGCAAAATGGGTTAAATGGTCCCAAATTGCGGCCATTAGAGAATAACAACAACACAACTATTTTTTCAAGTTCTTTATGCTCTGTGCCTAAGTCGAAAAGAAAGTAATTAATGAAAACTTATGAAAAATAAATAAATTAAATAACCGTTTCTTATCACATTTTTAGTTACTTCTTCTTCATATTCATGCGCCTGTGTGTTCCGAAAATGTCTCCTGATATTAAAATGAGACATATAAGTTAAGCAATTACTGTTGAAAAAATTAAACTGCGAGCCTTTTGGTCTTCTGGCACAAAAAAAAAAGATATTTTTCTTCCCACTCACTGTGAAATAATGGTAATTTACTTCGTGCGTTCATACTGACGTGCCGTCACTGACTCGGATTCGTTTTGATTTTGACTACACTACCACTCTCTTTCTCCACGTGCAATGTCGCTGCAGAGGAGTGGGACAAGGAGAAACAAATCGCTCTGAAAGCGCCTCTTTAGCGAGCCTGATCTACATCTTCCAACCATTTCACCTACAATTCGTAGTAGTTAAAAACAGACTAGGTTGTAGCCTTTGGAGTGATACGGGTTTCCAGTACAGATGTAGGAAGGGCTTGCGGCTCCAATCCCTAGAGTTTCTCAGGTATTTGTCTGAGGGTGAGATTTGGCTCTGTCAGGGGTGAGGCAGGATGGCCCATATGATAGCGTCGGATTCACGAATGCCACCCGGACCACCTGTCGGACTTGGATAATTATCACTAAAGGGCGGAAAAATGTGCGTTATGCCTTAAGTTTAGTGTCAACGGACTATACTGTTGTCATTCACTCACGTAAACAGCGGCAAAAGAGTACAGTCTGGTAATGAGAACCTCATCACTCCATTCAATAAATCTATAAATACTAGAATGAAGTTATACTTATTATGATTTAAAAACTTAACTGCCACCGTCTGAATGATTAAAGGATGCATTACACTGAACCACAATATACATCCGTAAATTATCGAAAGAGAGAATTCGACATCTTTCTCTCAAACGGTTTTTCAACATCGAAAAGCTTCTTTCCGTGTCACAAGATGTTAGAGGTGCAAATGAAAAAAGCGCCGTAGCATGTCGTTTTTCTCTCTACTCAAAATGTTACACATAACTGTATAATCGATTTTTTTTTTGCAGAATTTGTGGAATTTTTCTTTCATATTTTTACCTCTAAAATGTGAATTACCAAGTTTATTGAACGGAATATTTGCAGAAATCATCATATTACATAAATCCACATTAAATTGAGATCGCGTATGTTTTCCATTATTTGATGTCGAAGACGTTTTCGGTATGTTTCTTGCTGTTACGATGCCGCTCTATGTAACATTTCCTAAGTATTTTAATTTTACATTTGAGGAATAACAATCTTTCTTCCTTGTTTATTTCTTAGATTGTTTAATTCCAAATCCTTCGACTTAAGTATTTTGAATCACTTTTACATAACACTACCACCTGTACAAAGGCAATAAACAGTATTGTAAACACCTGGCTTTGTTTCCCATATGACTGAAAGTTGACATTGAACGTCATTCGTAGGTTCCTACTTGTACTGCAGTCCTCTCGTAGTGCATATATGTTATCGCGCATGCACCTGTGACGTCATCCATACTTCACACCAAACTAACCTGTATCGCGTGACAACGCACATTTTTTCGCCTTCTAATCATCACATATATAAAGCGTACGGGCTATTCCATATGAAATCGATCAGTAAAAAACCTCACATATTTTTAATACTCTAATTTTTTTCCCTATTTATACAAGGTGCTGAGGACTGTGCATTTTCAAAAATATACTATCGAAACTCAAACGGTTTTCGTACTGTTGAGCGACAAATTTAGCGTATTTTATAAAAACAAGCCTCTTTCAGCGTTCAGAACTCTGGAACCATTTACTGCAGAACATTGAACGAGAGCTTATTTTGAAGCTGATATTTGGTAGATTATGTTAAGAAGTAATCTTTATTTTTATTGTATACAGAGAGAGAGATAATCTGATTTTACTTACTTTAGACTTTTTGCCAATTTGTAAAACTGTAAAAAATATTGAGAAAAAACCTTGCATTATTAAGAGGTATTCGGCATTGTTTGCTTAGTAGCTCGGCAATAAGTTTCGAGGGTATTAAATAAATTATTTTCACACGCCTATGCTTGAACGGCGCAGTACCGCAAGCACTGGCCGAGAGCTGAAGATAAGCGAGAGTTGGGCGTCATTTTACTCCTGTGTTTATGAAAGCTTGTGATAAAGCTAGCCCAGCTATCCGCTACTAGACGAAACATCACGTGTTTGTCTCCTGGCCTTGCTTGTCTCGGCTAGCTCCCGCCTCACAGTCAGCTGGTTACTTCACACGCGTACTATTTATTTTCTTTATTTGATATTTTCAATACTTTCTTATCAACGGTGCACCAGTAAAAAATATGTTTATTTGTACTTTCAATGCGGAATCTAATCATATATTTGAAAATATTTTTTCGTGGTCAAAGGCGTCTTAATGAAGAAAAATCTAAATGTCTCCATTTCCACAAAAAGTAAGAAAAACTGTTTACATATCAATATAAACTTTAATTTCTAAGCATCAAAATAAACCATGATTTTCATTATTGGGTGAAAGGATTTCGTAGCCACAACAGTTTAAAGTTGCTAATTTTATGAAAATACTATAAATTTAAATATTTTTTAATTTAAACACTATGAAGTTCTGATGCCTCAAACTTTGCACAAAGCATTGTATCACAGTTGTCAACGGACAGAAAAAGTTTCATTGTATTTAAAAATTGCAAGGTCAATTTTCTCTATATTTCGGTCGATTTGAGATGGAATAGCCCGTACAATGGGCCAATACAAGCCTAATTGCAAGAATCCGTCCTGGATTCGACTTTCAAAAAGCCAAATCACTGAAACCTTAAGATGTGATGGCACCACACATCTCGGTCACGACATCTACAGAAATACAGTCAGTCGTACTTAAAAAGTAATTTCCAACATAGGAGTAGCAAGGCACAATTAGCCCAGTAGAAGCTGCAGTGCTGACCTTAGGGCCTCTCCTCCCCACCAAAATGTAATTCGATATCCAGTTCGCCTGCTTTTCAACAATAAGGACCGTACGTATTCAATAATGTCACTCTAACTTCACTTTCACTTACATTCGACTTCAGTAAGTAGAAAAGGCATGATTTGTATTAAGACTCATAACTTTGCAGTTTAGTCGTAACTTTGCTAAAAGCTAGTAAGATTCAAGATACGTGAAGACCAACCTTATATCTCACTTAGCACTATAGTTTGCCTCAACAACACTTAATGAAACGTTTGTTTACTATATAAAGTTAAATAAAAGAAATCTATTTAGTAGATGGAAATTTCAAAGAAATCATGGATTACTAGTTATATGTCATATTATTTGCTTCTTTATTCTCCAGTTATGTCTAAGTAATCAAAACCTCAATCTTATCTGCAGCTTTACTAGTTTATTCTAAAGTTACGTGGCTATAAAGTGTGTTTTAAAATTCTCATTACTCTATCATCACCATCATCATCATCACCATCATGTGAAAGCCAATGGAAAAGGAAGATATTTTAATTAGTTAACTTGTGAATGTTTATACAACATAATAATAAGAAAAATATTTGCAATAGACAATAGTGCTTTTAATCTTAGAATAAAATTACTTATAATCTAATATTGTTATACGTACTTTATTCAACATAAGCTTAAGATTCTAATTCAATTTTGATGTAATAAATATCATCAGTTTTACTTGCATGTTTTGTGCTCTAAACTTCTCGTTATTTCTTCTTCTTTGCCGAAACCTAAACGACGTCTGATTGTTTATTTTCCACATTGTCTTTATATTTGTAAGCAAGTTCTTTGACATAGGCCAACCCGCATGGAGCAGCTGGGGCTTCCAGCACTGCGTCATTATATGATGACGTCGAACACAAATTTCAATTGCTTTTTACCTGAATTTGACTTCGACAAAGAAAAGATAAGTACGGATCCGGCACTTAACTTTATATGGCCTAACTTCAAACATGAGAAAGTGAAATCGAATTGAAGTTGAAGTGATGTTTTTGAAAATAGTTGTAATTATTACATGACACGGATAATATACTTTATTTTTATAAAAGCAAAAATTGTCTTGGACAGCGACCATTCATTGCAATGAGAAGTGTTCATCATTCACAATCCATATGAACTGTTGTGAATTTTCGAATAGAAATAAATCTAGAAGAATGTTAAGCCTATCTTGAGAATTTCAATTTCCATGCAAGTGTTCTGCTGTTCACGAAAATGTTCAGACCTACAGTTTTTTTTCTACAGTTCAATTTCACTCAAAGAAGAATGCAAGTATAAATAAAATGTGGGCGTGACTTTCACTGAACACTAAGAACAGTGCCTGGAGCGCGGCATGAACCCGATCTGACACATTTTTGCTCCCCTTATAATACAAACGCAGATGTTTAATTCGAGGAGCAACAAAGCGCGCAGAGTGATTGATGAGTTGTGTTCAACAGACAGGAACACAATCAGAGTCTGTCTTCATAACGTGCTGCCACCTGCCAGGCAAACGCTCAACTATGCACCATATTGTTACTACATTCACACCTATACATTGTGAGTGAGGGATATCTATATCTGGAACGTACAAAAGCAAATTCTCTTAACGATTCCAAACCATATCAATATTATTAGAGACTGAATGAAATGTCGATTTGAGCATTTCTGAATTATTGTTCGATACGAGGTGGCAATTCTTGCGTCAGAAGGCAAAACGAATTAAGCATCAAAACATGGCTTTTCAGATTGTGGTTGGTTCATACATGGTATTTTATGTTTGTTTTGATATTTGTACTCTCGAATTCCAGGGATCGATAGTTGCTTATATATTTCGATATTCAAAGGAAGCAAGTCATAAAGCTGTATACAAGCCAGTCATCGGCAGAATTGTACTCACGATGACATCAGGCAATGCAAACAGCAATACACATAACGAATCATGGTTGTGCGTACGGTTGAGGCCCGCTCAGACATCAGTGGCGTGCAGCCATCACAAACTTCATATTTACTGTACCGTAACTTTCAAGGTGCCACAGAATTCTAAGCTAATGTCACAAGTAGCCAATCTCAAGATAGCGAATAAACTTTCATCTTTCAGCCGCGATCTTTGTTTTGATTTTGCAAGTTTCAATTTGGAAAAAAAATGTTCGCAACTGTAAGTGGAACCAAATACAGCCGTTATATTGGCTGCAAATAACCTAAGGGAAGCATATTTTTCCGTAGACAGAATTTTAAAGAAATTTAAACCATACATGTCTTTGCATCGTGTTTGTAAATACATATCACTCTCTAAATCAGCTACTACTTGCTGCATTTCTGACTTAATCTTGTTTATGTCTATGGTCAAAGGATTCGCAAAAAGTAAAAAATCATTTGCAATATTTTTAAAATCACCGAATCTCCGTTGTTGAAATTCTGTCTTTAGATTTAGATGAGCATAACTATTTAAATTTGATTCAGAAATATCATAAAGCGGTTGTAAGCATGGGAAATGATAGAACTCATTTTTCCCTCATATTTGATTTCCAGATATCTATCATTGTAATGAATAATCGCACCATATCGCACATATCTACTGCGTTTTTCTATTGCCCTTCGTACTGCAATTTGAATTTAAAATGTTCATAAATACATGTGATCTTCTGATTTCTTTATGAAATGGGCTACATTATAATGACGTTCAATATTACATTGATAAATGCCTTTTAAAACTTTCGAGCACAACAAACATATACTATTGTTTCCAATAAGCACAAGAAAAATACGTCTCCTCCCATTCTTCTTTAAATACACGTTTCCTACATTTGGACAGAGCCATGCTTAACTAGCTATATGTTACGCCACTGGTAACTGCTTGTACAATGTACCTGCAAAGGGTTGGTTAGGATAGGGGATGTTGCATGCCCCTGCAACTCCACTTAGTAACAGGCATCGCGATGACATTTCTGCCGACGGCTAATATAAGGTGTAAAATTCATCACGCCATATCCCAAAATGGAGATTTATATTTACTTCCTTCCGATTTCTGAGGTAATAATTGGAAACTTCACTTCATACTTTTTAGATATAATGTTATATGCATTATTAACATGTATTTTGGAGAACATGCAGAGCTTCAGTAGGACTATATGAATTTCCTCGAAAATAAAGTTACTGTCTCATAACTAGGCCTAATGTAAGTTGGAGTATGTTGCGACAAGAAATTAATCTAATACTTAAAGTAAAGGTCATTAGATTCTATGGTCTTAAGCCACCTTTCAGCGAGGTTTTTTATTCCGCGACGGTAACAATTTCTGAATTTTGATGCGAAGAATTTGGTGATACCTATTTCATCAGCTTCCAAGTTTTGGAAATTTCTTACACGTAGGAAGTAGGTATGGATCGAAACAAACGGTAATCTGAAGGCACAAGATCAGAGTTATATGCCGGGTGTGGTAGCAGTTCGATTCTTCCCAATTCCTGGATTCTCTTCCATGGCTGTTCATGCGGTATGGGATCTCGCATTGTCCTGTTGCAAGAGAATTCTATTTCGATTAATGCCACGTACCTCTCTTTAAGAACTTCTACAACTCCTAATTGTTGAGAATAAAAATCTACACTGATTGCGAGTCCGTTTGGAACAAACTCCCAGTGGATCACACCTTCAAAATTCATGCTCATAATATTTTGGGGCCGAGCCGATTTTGTTTGACGACGACTTTGGCACGCTGACGAGGATCGAACCACTGTTTTGAGATGTCAGAATTGTGATAATATACCCATTTTAATCACATGTGAAGATTCTCCTGATGATCGTATCATCCATGAGATTAGTGAGAAGTTAACTACAGATAGACTCTGCTTTGAGCTTGTTCAGGTATCAGTTCATGAGGTACAGATCTACAAATTCTGTATGATTTTCTAAGCATCGATATATCTTTAGAAGCACCAAGTTCTTATAACAACTTACGAGTACTTTTTTGTGGATTTTCTTCTGGAATAATCGTTTTACTACACGCTCACTAACGACACCTTCACCCTCGACTTCACATATTCTTCTAGCTGCGGCAGCAGCTTTATATTCTTGTTTCCAGTAATGCTTTAGAAAGACCTTAATCTCGTCTGTTTCAATGTTCTTTTCTGTAATTATATATTTCTATTAAATGTTATTTTCTGTAATTATGCATTTCTGTTGAATTTTTTTTGTAATTATTTCTGTTAAATGTACTTTTCTGTAATTATACAGAGTGTCCCATTTACCTTGGGCACCTATTATAACTTTTTTGGATAGGTATTGGAATGTTTGTTTTTTAGCGTTATGTTAGAACGAGGGGCTAACATGAGTGTGGAGATTTGGTGCATGTAACTACATTATGGTACAAGATACACGTGACGTCATCAATTTTTCAAATAGCACTACATACTTTAATCATGTTACATTGATTACACACATTAAGACGAGTTCAAAAATGTATCAAAATGTCACCTTCTAATCAATAACAACAAAACGAAACAGAAACATACTTCCAATGTGATAATGTTATGCTTTGCCAGTCACAGAAGATGTTCCAAATGGTGACCATTCACATTAATGCACATTCGAAAGCGTTCCCCCAGAGAGACCGTATGACTGCCCTGCATTTTGCTGGCTGAATGGACACACAAGCCTGTCGAATGCATTGCTGCATGTCGTCTGGTGTTGTCAGAATGTTCTGGTACACACTGTCCTTTACAGTTCCTCGCAGGAAGAAGTCGAGTGGCGACAGGACCGGAGAACGTGCAGGCCACTACGTAGATTGTGGCGTCGACAGTTGTGGTTTGTTTACATGTTAAGACAGAAAACACACAACACACGATGTGTACGGACGTCAGTCGTCTTTCGTTTTGTGTAAGTTAATGCACAAGATGAATGGGACACCACAACAAACGGCACATTCTGATGGCATTCATTTTGCATTTTGTTGTTGTTATTGCTCGGGAAGGTGACATTGTGATACATTTTTGAACTCGTCTTAATGTGTGTAATCAGTGTAACATGATTAAAGTATGTAGTGCCATTTGAAAAACTGATGACGTCACGTGTATCTTGTACCATAATGCACTTACATGCACCAAATCTCTACACTCATGTTAGCCTCTCGTTCTAACATAACTCTCAAAAACAAAAATTCCAATACCTATCCAAACAAAAAAGTTATAATAGATGCACAAGATAAATCGGACACCTTCTATATTTCCTATCCATAGTTTGATAAGCAGTATGTATTTATTTGTACATTCAGTCCTTCTGGGCTACCTTCAGTGGAAGGTAGTTTTCTAAATAAATAAACGATGGCAGTTTAACACACATGAATAATATTGAGTTCAGGTGTTATTATGCCAACTGGCATACAATCGCAGTTCTAGAACACATGAAAATACAAAGAATAAAAGAAAAAGTTTGGTAAAATTCGGGATGTGATTCCACACACTTCAAGTTAATACCAACATTTCCTTCGCGTTTGGCAGCTGTGACCCCTTCTACGATTCCTTGTTTATAACCTGCGTTCGTCTCGTAGCATACGCATGGATCAGTGCAAGGGTGTTATGTATCTGAATTGAACGTGCTGCTTTTTGGAGCAATTTTTTCACTTGTGTTGTTTTTGTGATGATAAAAAAGTATAAAATTCCCATCGTAGAAGTCTCTAGAAGTGTGTACGTGGGACGGATGAAAGTTTTACCATTTCAAAATGCTGAATTATAGCGTGCAAACGACGTAAGATGTCAAACTAATATAGACCACTGACTAGAGAAACAAGTTTATCATAATACATGGTGACTACAAAACGACCGGCATTTCCAATTACGTTCCTATATGTGGTACCTATATGAATTGAGGAGCTTGGTTCAATAACAGTATTAATTAAAAAAAATGTTTCTGAGAAACATTAGATGTTTTAAAATTGTTAAGAACAAAATCTTTACATCTGATAATAATTACTCTGACGTTAAGGTGTTATAAGATTAATAAAATCCGAGATTTCATAATGTATAATATTTAGGAACAGATTGTATACGCAATAATAGCGTTAGGAAACTAAAGCTCTTATTGCACCCAGCTCCTTAATTATTTTGGTGTTTAATGTGTAGGCTAACCAGCGCATAAGGAATTACAAGACTTCAAGTCGGTACCTTTGATGTAACAGGACTGATTTCAATGACCTTCAAACGATCTTCAGCGTGAGATTCTGCTTTTTCCCTAGAGTTGGCGCTGACATCATACCAGTTAGCAGTCGACACAACGGAATATGACAGACATACAATTAATACATCTAGGTACAATATGTACTCAAATAGAATAAATTGGACCGATGAAATAATAAATCCGTCATTATCTGCAATGTCTAGATTCTAGAGTTTCATTATAATGAGAGTTGAGACGTTGACCCCCATCAACAATTAAGATATGTAATGATTTGATAGCACTGAAAATTAAAAAAACAAAACTCCTATGAGAAGTAAAACCATATACGTATATATTTTATAGAAATATTAAACGAATTTGATACATAATTTATAATGTGTTATATTATTTTATAATATAATTTATTATATATAAAACATAAAAAATCATTATTACAACTAGTTTGTCACTGAGAGATAAGGAGAAGCTCTTAACTTGAATTTATTTGAAGCAAAGCGTTACTGGATTATGCAATAAGGTAGGCGATGTTTGGATCCTGTGTCTCAACTCATATTCAATAATTATTGTCTTAGAGTATGCTCGATTGCACTAACCTCTAGCGCTTGAAAGTGGAACTAAATGCCGGCGCACAGAGAAACAAAATAGGAAAATTCGCTCAGTGTCCATTCTACGAGTATATCACCCCTATTCGCTGGACTAAACTTACAAATTCATTCAACAACTGCTAATAAACAAAATGGCGTTCGCTGCCGTAAAAAGAGTGTTTTGTATGAAACGTTTTTATCGATCTGGCGGTACTGTCGTTGTGGAATGTGAGTTTTAAGTTTCAAGTGAAATTACAGTGCAAGAAGTTCCACGACGATCGAACATTGTAAGATTGGTAGAGAGATTGGAAAAAGAAATGCGTTTTGGACAACATTAAAGATGTTGACCAAAGTCCATTAGAATATCTGAAAACATTGCACGCCATACACTAGCGCTTAAGGCTGGTTCATAATAAACCGGGAACGAAAACGACAACGAGAATGAGAACGGAAATGTTGTTAAAATGATTTTTTTATATGATAGCATTCACAATTAACTATTGTGAATGCTCGCATTTAAATACATTTACTATAACATTATTTCCGTTCTCGTTGTCTTTTCCGTTCCCGGTTTATTGTGAACCAGCCTTTACTCGGAGCCCAGAGAAATTTATCAAACGTCTGGCGCAACAAATAATTTAAAGAAATCATCCATAATCTGTCATTTGTCCGCATTTCCGAATTATTTCAAATAGTGTTGTAATTTACCGATAGAGACCATTATTTCATTGTAGTGTTCTAAGCTGAACCTGGAAATTAAAGAGTTCCGTAACATAAATAAATTATGAAGGGGAAACCAGGTTAATTTAGTGTTTTCCCAATCTGATCTCATATGTTCTTTCTCCATATTATTACATTGCTATGATTCTAATTTAATAAATTATAAAGCTCTTCACACTGTTAAATTTAATCAAATAAGCTTCTCGTCATCCATTTCATTATACCAAATACCTTACTATAATTTTATTATACCGGAGTTCTGAGCGCGAACGACGCTAGTGCTGCTGCCTAGGAGGCCGGTGTGGCGATACTCGCGAAACAGGCTGTATCAACTGCAATGTATTTTGTTTT
The DNA here is from genome assembly GCF_040183065.1 of Periplaneta americana. Classification (NCBI taxonomy): domain Eukaryota; kingdom Metazoa; phylum Arthropoda; class Insecta; order Blattodea; family Blattidae; genus Periplaneta; species Periplaneta americana. The sequence goes on along the minus strand of NC_091131.1, from coordinate 106,536,743 downwards.
TGGGCTAGTTAATAGTTTTATTAATTAGTGCTGTGTTAAAATGTCAGAGTGTATATGTGCTGTTTGTAATTTCTACAAAATTACAGCATTACAAACTGCTCCAAATTGTACTTTCGATTTCCGAGGGATCATAAAGCGTGAGTCAATAACATTTTTAGTAGGCTTAATTCCTTTGTCGATGTGTTGATAGAAAAATACAAATTAGTTTTTTTTTATTTAGATCTAATAGATGAATTGGAAATTTTAAGTTTTTATCAAATTAAGTTTTATTGTTGTCCACATGCCTTTACTACTTATTACAAGCATCAGATTACTATCAATTTTATCTTTGCAGTTGTCAACAATGCGTATATAAAGCATTATTGTAAATTCATTCATAATGTCAGAATTGATTTTGTCTCACTAATGCAAAGAAAAAATATGTAGGCCTAACAATTAATTATGGAAAGTAATATGAAGTATGCAATATTTCTCATAATATGCAGCTTTGATATAAGATAATAATTTTACATTAAATACTATTGAACATTTGTTAAGTGTTTCATATATTATTCCACATTAGTAACTCATGCTATGTCAATATTTGTATTTGTGAACGTAATTCCACGCCGCTCCGCTAGATTTCAGGTCCGCGATATTTCGCACTCACGTCAATGCTGCTAGCATACAGCTGTCCGGTATTAGGCCTATTATAGTAAGTTATTTGATTATACCTTCAATATTACCGCTATTGGAGGCCTTGCAATCGATATATTTGCCATGACATTCTTTATTTCGATCTTGAACCTATGGAAATCCGTTCAGAATTCTCTGGTCAGAATCCAGTCATGAGGGCAGAGGCGATACGGCCAAGTGAGCGCTGCACCATTTAAAATAGTGCAAAGAATAAAAATCCGAACGGCCCGATCGAATATTTTCCTGTAAGTGGGCGCCTACCTTCAATTGAAAATCCGCGTTGAACCTTACAGAGTTTACTGTATGTATATCGCCGTTATAATGATAATTCCAAACGAGCGCCATACAGCCATTCAACAGCTCATTGACACTCGATTGACCTTGAATCTGATTACATTGATATTATATAGCATGATGCTCTCGGTGGCTTATAGATTAATATTTAAATGTAGTTACTGCTATTTAAAATCAATTCCTTAACGCTTGTTGCTAAAACATTTTACATTTCATTGTAATTGTTACAAAGAAAATTCACCCTATTTACCATGATATTTTGAGTTCTAAATTATAATTATTATTTCTTGAAACAAATCTCTGAGTAACCTATTTTAAATATATGTAAATTTTCCATAGTTAACATATTCATCATAATATTATTTATAACGTAAATTGTAATTTTGTACTGTCTGTGACCAGCAAACTCTATTGAAAACATATCTCCTTGCAACCTTTATTCGGCCGCTCAATTCCAACGCTACTTAGGAAATAAAAAAGAACTAGCTATTACCACAGTCTAGTATATACAGTCACGAAGCTTGGGTTGTGAGGGTGCTAGAAACAATAGACTGTGCCGGTACTATTTCCCATTGTCTGTAATGAGGTGATATTAGCGATCCTAGTGGTTAGTAACTATATATGGATGCATATTTACTACGTACTGAGCTTCGTGACTATATATACTATACTGTGCTATCATAGAGTTCGAACCCATTCCCTTCCGTACGACGCTCAGTCGCACCGACCGTCCGAGCTACTGGGACAAGACAAACACTTGCTTCTGCGCACCATATCAATCTGATCACGAATATCAAAATTGTTACGTTACTGTATGATTTTCATGATTTACCTATTATTTACAACACATTAACCTTTTACTTGCAGTTTTCAAGGAAGTTTCGGAACTAGGTCCAACAACAACCAGAGTGAATTTAAAAAACTCAATTACGCGTTACCTTGTGTATCAGTGCCCTCGGTCACGATCATGCGTAGTGTCTTGTATCTGGAACTTATAATATTCCATCGTCCTTTACAGATGATAGATGAATCAATGCGGAGGTGGAGTGTTGGTGTAATGACAGAAAGAAACGAGAGTACGCCGTACACCGTGAAAATATCATACAACTCTGCTTTGTTTTCCACAATTCCATCACGACCTACCCAAGAATCGAACGGGGCCGCCTGAATAGAAGACCAGTGTACTAGCGCTTTAATCACAGACACGGCATATTACATTGGTATTTAGGCAACAAATCGGTTTTGTACAATGTACAAACTGCAATACACAGAGAGTAAGGGTTTAATGCCTAATAAGCCTATTTGGATCATTCTTAACGATTTAGCCTAATCCATTATATGATATATCTCAATTGTTAAAAACAAAATTGCGCGAGAAAATTTAGATCTTTTTTAAGCTTTCGAATATTTTATCTCCAATTTTGGTACATGTAATACACAACATGAGAACTGTTAATGATCTACACTTGAATCATATTACTGTTGATAAGTTACACAGGAAGTAAGGAGTATAAGTGCCGTCCTTTTCACAGTCTTCGGGACTGTCTACAGGATCAAAAAATGTCCATACAACATAGGATCAAAACTTGATAGTTTTCCCAGAAAATATATTATATATATATATATTTCTTCTCTTATTTTATTCGCGTTATACTGCTTATATAGTTAGTAAAATTACAAAAACAATTACATCAGGTATATCTAGCAAAGCGTTAATATTAGTTTAAATACATATTTGTGTGTTCTATTACGTTTTCGTGAAATTAAATAAAAATGCGTGCTTAAATTTGTTAATATTCTGGCGTGAGAGACGTGGCAACGTGTTCAGCAGGCAGTACTCTGCATAGACGTATTTACATGTCAGCTGAGTTCAAGCTCCCTGTCCATAGGTCTACTGCACAGCGGAAGACAGTTCGGTCGGCACCAGGTATTCGATAAACAACTTCCAATGTTATTCACAGTTTAGGATTATCGTATATTATTAATTTATGGAGAAAGTCGTCGTAATTCAAGTGAGGCAAGAAGATGTACCGTCAATGATACTGCTTTATGGAAGCGGGAGAGATTAAAAAGTTCGTGTGATTTTGTGCAGTAAACCATTATTATTTATTTTTTAGACGTAGACCTACAATAAAAAATGGACCAATATTGCCAATATTGTTAAATAAAATGGAAATTAACCATAAAGTTCTATTAATGAGACTGAAAGTTTGTATTTGCTGTTCGTTTTATGTAAACAACGGTCCGCCCCTGCATTAGAACAGAGCATCTGTTTTGTACCGATGTCCGTATCCGCTTGAGCTGTACTGTGTACTTGTAAATTCCCTACTCCCCAAACGCATAATATTGTAAACTTTAATAATTAGTTAAATATTGCAATTAGAAAAAAATGTGAGGGCATTTTTTCTTCCTTATGACATGAACAATCATCAGTTAAAATAATGGAACTTATACCCCTTACACCCTGTATATGTTACCGTTACGAAGAACGGACAGTATTTGGAATATTTAAGAAAGCGTGATATATTTCCACGGTTCTTTTCGTAATTTATTTCACTTTAATTATTATATCTGTCCCTAATGTCCTTTTGAATACCTTGGGTACTTCTGAATATCTGTTCCATAACAAATGTCTCATAAATTCGAACTTACTGTATAAATAAAATTATCTCATCAACTTATATTTTTATACACATATATTGGGTTGAATTACAATAACACCAGCCGAGCAAAACATCCCTAACAAACCAGCATTAATCCGATACAGACTACATACAGTACAACGTTTTATACGTAGCCTATATCCCCTACTACGATAAACAGTTTTTGGATGATAGAGAGACGTAAAGCGAGAAAACATATTTTAAACTTATCTGTACGTACTTGTTAAACTTACGGAAATTCTTTCTCATTTCATTTCTCTCTCTCTCTCTACTTTCCTTATTTTATTTCTTCCTTCATTCAGTCTTTCCTTCCTTTATCTTTCATTCATTCATTGATTCATTCATTCATTCTTTCGTTCCTTTATCTATTCATTCGTTCGTTTCTTCATTCATTCATTCATTTCTTTACTCATTTGTTTATTTTCCGCACTCATTAGTCTATTTCCTCACTTATTCGTCTATTTTCGCACTCATTCGTCTATTTTCGCATGCATTCGTCTACTTTCGCACGCATTCGTCTATTTCAACACGTATTCGTTTATTTCTACAATCATCGTTTATTTCTTCACACATTCATTTATACCTTCTCCCATTCGTTTATTTATTAATCCATTCGAATATTTCTTTACCCATCCATTTATTTCCTCACTCACCTATTTATTTCTTCTGCTACCCATTTATTTCTTCACCCACACATTTATTTCTTTACCCAGCCATTTATACGTACCAACTTATTTCTTCATTAATTAATTTATTTCTTCACTTATTCATGTATTTCTTTATTAATTCATTTACTCCTTCATTCATTAATTTATTTCTTCACTCATTCATTTCTTCTCTTATTCATGTATTTCTTTAATCATTAATTTATTTCTTCACCCACCCATTCATTTCCTCATGTCTACTTTGTAATGTATATTTTTGTATAGCTTAAGTAAAGTAACTGTATAATATTATGCTGTTCAATTGTATATGCTGTAAATAGAATAATAGTCTGTATAGCTCAACTGATGAATTATTCATGATTTTAAACTGAATTAATATAGGCCTACTTGTTATTAATTGAACAAATTTGTGTAGCTCAACTAAAATATGCTGTAAATTGAGTAGTAATCTGTATAGCTCAACTGATGGATTACACTAGCCTGCGAATTTCAACTTTGTGTTTGTTGCCTAAACTAAGTAATGTGATTTTATATAATGTCGATGTGCTGAATCCAAATTTTCAATCCGTTTGCTTCTATCACGTCAGGTTTGTTTCAAAAATCACTTTAAATGTATTTTATAATTACGTGAATTTCATCACCAACTTTTTCATTTTACTTTTTTATTTCAAATTCAAAAACAATATTTAAAAGACACAACTTGCTGAAATTATGTGTAGGGTTGTTCATACATGTCACTAGAGTGTTTTTGCTTTGTTTTGTCTTGTTTACTTCACTATTGGATGTATAGATTAGCACAATGTATCACACAAAAAATTACACCACTTGTTTCTTAGTCGAGAAAGATCTCCTGTTCCTCTTTCTTTTATGTTTCTCTTCAGGTATTTCACGCTTTAACATCCAACAATAATCACCAAGCATAGGCCTACTGATGCTCCCTCGTCCCAGGTACCTTCTTTCGAACTCCTGCAGATCCTTGTGAAATAGTTCATCTTACTCTTAGCTGAATAATCCTAGATTTTCGGCGAAATAATCTAGCTGAGAAAACAGAAAATTTTGATACTCACGTTACAACCAAATTCCTTGTATGCTGCAAGTATGTTAGCCACAATGTTTCGGTAATTAGAATCCTTGTTGCCAAGAATTTTAAAACAACTTCACAAAAAAAAATCCATGCTGATTTCTCCTCTTCATTCATACTGTTTTTAAATGCTGCACCAGACATGTACTTAAAACTGCCTCCTTCCTTATTTAAAGCTTTTACAAGCTGTTCCATTAAGCCACGCTTGATGTGGAGAGATTGCAGCAAAACTTTAGAAGAACTCACAAGGCTTTGGCGCACAACATTCTTACAACCGACTTCCAAATTTTTTCGAGGTGGCCAGTCTTTCATAGTCCACTGATCAACTCGTACCCTACTATCCTATAGGCAAAGAATGCATGGAAATTTGGTAAAACCAGATTGTTGACCCAGGAATATAGTAAGAACTTGTAATCATCACAAACTTGCCACTAGTGTTCTTATAGTCTAGTCGCAACAAGAGTAGTTGCAAATTTGTGTATGATTTTTTTAGGATCACTGAATAGGCAACGGACACTGAACCAAAAATGTTACCGTTATGAAGGGGGAAATCCTTTAAACTTCGCTTGGAAGCATCAATGAACAGTCTCCATTCACTTAGGTCATAGTTTGGAAGTCCAAGTTTTAGCATAAATTCTTTCACATTACTGCAATATACAAGATTATCATCTTCGGGGGAAAAGTATAAAAAAACCTATTTCACGTTGTCAGTACCAATAGAACGATGTTTGTTTAAGATTTTCTGGTCGCACAGGGATTGGTACATTAAGCACAGGTAAAATGGCTGACCGAACAACTGAATACATGATTTGATTTTTATGTTTAGAATCGTACCCCTTCAAATCACACGAACAGAAGTAGCAGTGATTACTATGGTTCGACTGCTCTGTCCAAACCATAGGTACTCCAAAAGATAGCAACTGTCTTCTCCAATTGATCAAATGACGAAATTCTTCAATGCATACTCTACATACTTTGTGTGGTGCCCAAGCTTTACTTTGGTCTCCAAGTTTGATTCCAAAATAGGCATGGTATGACTTTTTCGCAAAATCTGTAATAATACACCTCTGCTTAGGCAATGTGTATCTCCTACATAAGTTATATAACAAAAGTGGTCTGGATTATTTAGACATTCTCGATGCAACATGGTAAATACTTTCTTACTGAACTAAAAACTTTCAACATTCTACTCCACAATAAAACCGCAAACTGATTTCGTTTCGTTTCTAGATGAAACGCAGATGAAATGTGAGAGAAACTACACGAGTTGAGTTCAGTCTCTTACCAAGGAGTGGCTGACATTTCTATCTTCCACAAATAAAAATAATGACAAGGCTGCACGTTATTTCGCCCTAACTTCCTTATGTGCTTGCACCCCCTATCTGCTAAGAAACATCCAGTGTCCTTGGTTTTCAATATAAACACCTTAAAAATATGTTGAATACATTTGGTTTTCATATCCTAACATACTAAACCTGCATATGTTAAAGTATTACAGTTTAAATAATTATGCTATAAATTGTCGTAATATATTATAAGAAAATGAAAATAACAAAAAAATGGTACGTGATAGGAACTTTTTGGCCTTTAATTTGATTTCAGCATGCTAAAAATTCCCTAAAAACATTAAAACTTTGGAGGCAGGAATTTCATCGCAGACTAGTGTTATTTATGCTTGTAAATTGACGTAATTTGCGTGATATATCATCTTTCTTGTATACCTGAACTGATTAAATTGTTTATGCTTTTAAATAGAATTAACTTAGTTGCTATGTGTTATATTTTTCGAGCTCAACTGATGAATAATCGTTTAGGTTAGTAAATTTAATCATCTGATTCCTATGTATTGTATATTTTTTGCAGAGCCACCAACATAGCTCAGTGAGCGGACTCGCTAGCCTGCTGATACGGAGCTGCGCTTGGGCTTGAGTTCGATCCCCGTTTGTGCCGATTACTTGGTTGAGTTTTTCCGAGGTTTTCCCCAACGGTAGGTGAATGCCAGGTGATCTATGCCGAACCTTCGGCCTCGCTTCATCTCGCGAAAAAATGGGTATCTTGTAAAATTTTGACCTGTTCTACATCTTAAAAATTCACTTCTAATGTAAGATCCATTGAATACAATAAATGAAATAAATTTATTCCTTATTTTTCGATCGTTTATTCATTCATTTATTCAATAATTTATTCATTTCTTCAATAATTTATTCATTCATTTCAATAATTTATTCATTCATTTATGTATACGTATATAAATGTGAATATATTATAATATGTAGCTACAGTCTTTCAAGGAATATACAGAAATATATTCTACCTTTTTTTTTATTTCCTCGCATTAGTTCGTAGACGCAATTGAATTAAGTAATATTCTCGTCTCTACTCATAGTGAAAAACTAGTTCCTTCACCATTCTGAAGATTACATAATTATATTCACATTCATATACCCTAGCTTTATAGAAAAAATATCTCCGAGACGTTAGATTGCATCTGCAATATTTATTGTAAGTCGAGTAGATCTTTTTTGTCCTATTTCCATGGCGACGCGACCTTTATTAACACAGAGCAAGTATAATAAAAAAAGGAGTAAGAGGCTTTTGGCAACGAGAGTCTTCGACAGAGATTAATTGTAGAAAGTTGATAAATCCATATTTCATTAGTTTCTGCCTCTATTCCACTTTTTCCCTCAAGAACATGTATAAAAATTCGCAGTAAAATCATATTCCACTCTAGCACATAGGCCTCTTCAGACACTTACTAAGACATTCGAGGAACGGTAGCCTACACATTTTATGAATTATCAATAATTTACAGTACGAATATTGAATGAAATATTCGCGTAACATTTCGAAATATATACTGCCGTAGAAGTAGCAGTGTTTCATTTTACGATGATTTCAACTGAAAAAGTTATTCACAGTTTGAATTCAAGGTTGACGAGAAAGGGCCGAAAAATTTTCCTGAATCACTATCAGAGGCGTGCCACAAATCTATAATTGGGACCCAAAACATTACTTTCCTTCCGAAGCAAATCTTGCTAAGTACTTGACTTTTATAGTCAATCGTCCACGGCCGGATTTGAACCAGTGAACCTCGGATTCATCAGCTAGCATAGTAATCGCAATACCACTGAGGAAGAAATTGGACTATCAAGTTGTTCTGTTTTTGGGCATGTAGAAACGAGTACAAGCATTTTATCTAGGCTCTAGTTTCAGTCTATGTTTACGATATGGTTATATTACAGTATTACCTGAGTTTGATGATTATTCATTATACAGTGCTTTTCAAGTACGAGTTGGCCAGTCGCGCGGAGGATCTGGCTGCTGCAGTCAGAGTTCTTACTTCAGAGCAACTGGATAAAATATCTACACAACTAAAACCACTAACTTTGTAATGATTCTCACAATCACAAACGAATCGTATATAAAAATCCGTTGCAGTAATGTGTACTTGACTTCTGGCACCATTATAACACAAAATCCAAAACACTTGTAAAACGTAAACACTCAATCACTTCCGAACTCAACATAAGCTTTGGTAAGACTGAAGAAAAGTAAACCAAGGTCGCGGAGTTAAGGCTGGTTCACAATAAACCGGGAACGAGAACCAGAATGAAAACTAGAAGCAAAGGACGTGAATATGAAAATTTTTGATTCACAATAAACTGAGAACGTAGACGACTATGCATATCGATATGCATGTCAATAACGATATGTAAAGTCGATATTACGCATTCTGATGTTATTTGTGTATAATTGACCAATGACGTTCTCTCATGAGTACAAGGCAGCCAACATAAACACAGGTTAACCAACTTCGAAATTTCAACTGAAACATTTCATTAGGTACGGTACTATAAATATGCCCATGCATCTTTATTATCACAACCTATTTTAAGTCTACCATAACGTAAAATAATTATAGAAGAAACATTTGTAATAGAACAAAAATGAACACAACAGTAGTTATTGAATTGAAGCGTGAATATGTAGTGTGTAATACAACCAATACAGTAATAAAATATGATTCGCTTCCGATCGGTGTTCAAAGATGCAGATATTGAAAGCCACGTATTCTCCATTTTCTCATCTTTATACGAGGCGCCCCGCTTATCGTAAACGTGAGGATTTTCCTCAACAGATTAGAATCTCATCAAATAAAACTTGCTCCATGATGCACAGCACAGAACAAAATAATGCATAGGTTATGTCACGGTCTTCTTGCTACAAAATATACGACGACAAAATAGCTTTTAGATGGCAATAGAATGAATCTAGTGGGCTGTGATCGGAAACGTGAACGCCAAAGTTGAAACTTGGCCAACTCTCCGTTCCCGATCCCGGGCTCCGGCAAGCTTTTCGTTAATTGTGAATGCTCACATTTAAATGTACACATTTTAACAATTTTACCGTTTTCGTTTTCGTTCAGATTCTCCTTTCCGGTTTATTGTGAACCAGCCTTTAGTTGGATCACCGCTCCGTGGCGGGAATGCACTGTACAGTGTTGCCAGTAAGTTATAATTATTATAAAATACTGCCTTGGCTTTATACAGAAACTAACGTTTTAACTGTTGATTAACAATAGGGAAGACTAATTTTCTAGTGCAATTTCGGTATTTATGATATCATGACTGTTAGTCCTTATAGAGAATTTATGGGTGCTATTCACAGACAATTCGCTAGCCCGGGCTACGAGCGTGCTAAACAGGATTCATATCATATCGCTGACACTGGTTTATGAATACGAAAAACGTTAGTTCGCTGATCATCCACCGAAAGCCCCCGCTAAGAATGTATATGAATACGGCCCTATATGTTTCTCAAACGAAATAAAAACCTTACATTTTCAGTATAAAGTTAAAAATGAATGAGTAATTGGTGCACGATTTTTAACGGTTGCTGGATGATGTAGGATATATTAATTTTTAAATTAGTAAAACTCAGATATTTGTAAAAAAATTTCTTTGTTAATGTCCTAGCAGTTTCTGAGGTTTTAAGATTAAACAAGCCACCGGCGTGGCTCAGTCGGTTAAGGCGCTTGCCTGCCGGTCTGAAGTTGCGCTCGGGCGCGGATTCGATCCCCGCTTGGGCTAATTACCTGGTTGGGTTTTTTCCGAGGTTTTCCCCAACCTTAACGTGAATGCCAGGTAATCTATGGCGAATTCTCGGCCTCATCTCGCCAAATACCATCTCATTATCACCAATCTCATCGACGCTAAATAACTTAGTAGTTGATAGAGCGTCGTTAAATAAATCACTGGAAAAAATTAAACAAAAATGGAAAAATTTTGTTATTGGTAGGTTCATCTATAACAGTTGCATGACGGCAGTTACAGATGTGAGGTTTGCGCAGCTATGTTCCTTAGGATCACAGTGGTACGGGGAGGACGTGCTGCAACTATAACTGCCTTCATTCAACAGTTACAGATGAACCGACCCATATCAAAAGTTCCCAATTTTTTTTTTTAATCTTCAAACCTTAGAATCTGCTAAGACATTCAAAAAGAAATTTGATTACAAATATGTTATCTTTACTAATTTAGAGAGTATTACATCCTACATCATCCTCTGATTGAGGTTCTGGCTGATATGTAGGTACATCTATTATCAGGCGGTACATCTCACTTGACGATATGTCTCAGAGGAAGAACAATTATTATTTGTATGCATCTGAAGTCTAACTAGTGTAATATATAGTTCCGATATATGCAATGGAGGGGGAAAGGAACTAACCACCCTACCCTATTATCTCCTGGCCTAGTTACCTCATAATGGTGCCTTCTTGGTATCACTTGTTAGGTTCAGACCTGTCTTCGGACAGTGATTAAAAAATAACTCCCTCTGAATGGTTTTTTATGCCAAATACTTTTTCTTGAACCTATCAATCTTCAGGCTTTGAGTTCCAATGCAAAAGCGCAAGTAACAATGTCGGGAAGGTCAGTGGGTTTTCATATGGGAGTAGCTGTTTCAGGTCATTCCGGATTATAGGTTAGAGTTAAGAAAATGTCAGGTTTTTCCATGCTTTCCAACAATAGTCACAGCATCTTGGTATAGCTGCATGTTTCATGAACTACCTTGAAATGTAGAACACAGAATCACTTTTTCCTGCTAAGAGAGCTTGCTGAAGTGATCGGAAGACTACAAAATCTTGTAGACCACTTTTATCAGTAAGTAATACCTTTTTGTCTTTCCTTAGAAACTGTAATTTTTGCGCTTCTTCCAGACAATACTGATCTACCAAATATTGTTAGATTAACTTATGGCACTAATGAATATGTGAGAAATGGCTATGAACAGCAATCCGAAATGGTACAAACTGAAGTACAATCATTCTAGTGAGTTTGTTTTGCTGGCGTGGGGCACTGTGTTGCAATTGTGATTCATATTTGGCCACGTAAAACAGCATTATTGTTGAATCAATGGTGTAACCCATAAGCTCGTAATGAATTGTTAATGGCGGAAGATCAGAGACGTAAGTTAAGTATGTATTATCCCATATATTCAGCAGTATAGCCTGTTGTAAGGAATCTATTTCTGAGATGCCGAAAATAAGGCAAATGCTAATCAAAGTTGTAGAATTTTATACAATATGCGTCCTAAATAAAATTGTTCATCGCAAATCATTAGCAATTTCAGTGTTTCATTCGTTGCTGGTTACGGGAAATTAATTCATCATGGCAGCAAGAAATGAAATGGCTTGCTATTCTCCCTATAATAAATTATTATATGCTTGACAATGATCACAAATCTGATCGATTAAACCAATGCAATATGAAATTAATTTTGATGTAGTTTAAAACGCAGCTAAAATGGGAAGCATGACTCAATTACTAATGCCTCTTCCGTAATACTCCACTTCTACTTAGAAAAAACTAGAGAATCATACATATGAATATCTACATCACACCGTCATATATAAGGACCCACATCACTTGATTAATAACTATAAATATCTCACTTTTAATAAGAATATTATTTTACGTACGTATATTATATATATATATATAGAGAGAGAGAGAGAGAGCAGTCACTCGGTAAATTATACTTACACAGTGGAGTCCCTTCGTTGTTTATAAATGGGGAGTAAAAACTATTAGCCAATCAGACGTCATTTTATACGTTTGTAAGTACTGTCTAATACATTACTGGTATTCTGTCCTCGTTCCTACCTAGACGATGTAACCACTGTCTAACGATGAACTCAGTGACTGGTAGGCAGAGAACGTGGTGCAAACAGCAGGGTGAGTACAAACACTGTACATACTTGTCTCTAAACTTGCACCACACAGCAGATCCTCTACAAGTTTCAACTTAATTTTTTGTCATAGTAAATGTATTATGAAAAGGTATCAGTCTAAATGACTTAAAATATTTTTGTCGTTAACGTTAACACGATTATTGTATTATTATTATCATTATCATTATTATTATTATTATTATTATTATTATTATTTGATCGTATATCTATATGTGTTATTAAAAAAATTCTCCTTATATTTGTATGTGTACAAATTTAGATGCTAAAATAATTCTTATTTAAGTTTGTAATATTTTCATGCAAAGTTTAAATACATTTCTTTCTTCTTATTTACTGTATCTTTTGATGTCAACGTCGAGCATGAGCAAAGCGATCGCCTTACAGTAACGTACTGAGTGGTGTTCCTGTAGTGGTCGGAGTCACCTAGCTTTCCAAATTAGAAGTTTCCATAACAGAAAATTCCAACCGAAGGACTCCACTGTACTGAGATATTCTGTACGTCTGTTTATATAATCCCAAAAGATTTCTATTTCACATCATCAATATAGCATTAATGTGTATAATTAGTGACAAATACAGCATGTCATTAGCTATAATAATATTTAATTTTTAATCGTCATAATGTCATCAAACCTTCTTAAATTTTGTAGTTTTTAATATACAATACACAGCTGTATTCAAAAAATTACACACCAGAGAATCAGACTTTTAAATTTCGTTTCAGTTAGTGTTTAAGTTTGTAATAACCAAGATAGAGACGTTCGCAAAAAATTACACAAATGAAGATCGACATATTGGCATCATGTCGTCAGAGAATATGAGCTCTAAACATATCAGTAATCATGCAAGGCACGGCCTTCGCGTATAATGTTTATTGTAGTGTATGTTTTGTTTTATTCTGAAAAGCCATTAGTTGTCAAAACTGACGACAGATGGTTTTTCAAAAATAGGAAAATTATGTAGGAAAATTGACATTTCACTGAAAACTACTATTTTTCCACATATCCTTGGGTGTCAACCTTCAAAATGACGGGTCATTCATTAAAATCCGTTCAGCCGTTTTCCGGAATTTTCTATTAACAATTCAAATTATACATGGTGTTTCAGAAATAGTTAGACAAACCTTGGGGGCATGTTCCTCACAAAAAAAGAAGAAAAAAGTTCATCCTTAATTTTTTAGTTATTAATGAAAGAAAATAATGAAACATCTGTTAGATATTATCAGCTTAGCAGCAAGTGTTGCAACTTTAATCAATTCAGAAACTCATAACAATGAAAGTGGAAGCAAGAGAACAGTTTGAACATTTTTTATGAGTTTCTGAATTGATTAAAGTTGCAACACTTACTGCCAAGCTAACAATATCTAACGAATGTTTAATAATAATAATAATAATAATAATAATAATAATAATAATAATAATAATAATAATAATTTATTTTTTAGCTGGCAGAGTTAAGGCCGTTAGCACCTTCTCTTCCACTCAACCAGCAATTATGTTCTTTCATTAATAACTAAAAAAACTAAGGATTTTCGGACATATGTTTATAAGAACTTTTTTTTCTTGTTTTCGTGTTAGGAACATGCCGTCAAGGTTAGTCAAAGTATTTCTGAAACACCCTGTATATATAAATAGGTACTCCAAACTTTCTGACAACACTGCACCTGTATCCAAAACTAAAGCGAGAGTTTATGGTACGAAAGCTTCGTGAAACGGTTACACTTCTTTCTCCTTTATTTCTAATATCTCCACTTTCCAACCTTTTCATTTAATCTTTCATGTGAGATCTCTTATCAACTCACCTACTCCTACATTCCATTTACCTTGCCTCCACTATAACCACCGCTTTTTTCTATTTTTCTATCACTTAAAGCTATTTGACTTTGACCTGAGATTTCGTTTAGGCTAGTACGCCATCTTGGATATCAACTGCGAACCGGGTAAGTGACTCGTGAACAATGTTTTTGTTTTTATTATTATGGATTATCACGTGATTGAATTCAATTCAATTTATTAAGCTATTAAACATACAGTGATAGGCTTTGTCACAAATACTGAAGGGGGAAAAATAACATTTGAAAATATACATATATTTCAAAACAGTAAAGTTTAATTAGAATGAAAACACGGAACATTTTGAAACTTCAAAAATTAATTAATATTAAAGGAGAAAAACTGTAACTAGCTGTAAATAGCGTTATTTATTAAAATATAAACTCATCTACAGAGTGGAAACGATTAATTAAAGCCAATTATAAAATCTAGTTTTGAAATTATTTGTTGGTAACTTATAATATTGAATGGGAAGCTTATTATATAATTTCATTCCCATGACAGAAAAATTTCTAATAATTTTATGTAATCTACAGTATCGGATATTAATTTGTTCACTATTTCCAACTTCATAATCATATATATTGGCTTCCAATGAATAATTGTCTATATTATGTCGAGTGTAAAGGAGTAAGTCGTGTGTATATATATATATATATATATATATATATATATATATATATATATATAAATTTATGACTGTTAATGTCTGTGATTGTTGAAAAGTGGTCGACAATGTTAAAGATAGTTTGATTGACATAGAATTCCAATGGCTTTCTTTTTCAAAATCAAGACACACTCAATTTTGCTACCATTTTCCCAGAAAATTAAAGCATACCGGATTATCGACTGAAAGAACGAAAAGTAGGCACATCTTAAATATACAGGGTGTTTCCGGGCTGGTGTTACAAACTTTCAGGCATGATGGAGAAGGGCACATGTATCAATTTGAGATAAGGAACCATGGTCCGAAAAAGACTGAGTCGAAAGTTATAAGCAAAAATAATTGTGTGGAAATGGAATTATAATTTGGCAACACGTGCCCTCCTTCCTTTAACCTTTGGAACAGTCGTGGAAAAATTGTATGGGCCGGATATCTCCTACGTGGGTACTTAGCCCGATATGATCTGTGAGCTTGTCTACTGTTCCCATTGGCTCATCCGTATTCGAAAATCGGGTCTGCTTATTCCTCTCTCGTGTTCCTCCATTTCACTAGAACTGATCGACTGGACACTGCAACTTGTACACATACACTGCTGTCTACAGACGTGCATATCAGGACCGACCATGTCCGTTACACATTACGCTATCTGCATTGCTTTAGTGTAGTTTCCTGTCCCCAACTCTCAGGCAGCGCACTGAATGGAATACTGTAAGTAGACAACGTAAACAACGTAAGATGAATACAGCATGTGTAAGATGTACAGATAAATACACATAAAAAGGTGTATAGAGGAATAAAATTATTTCACTTCCACACAAATATTTTTGCTTGTAACTTTCGACTCAGTCATTTCTGGACCAGGGTTCCTTATCTCAAATTGATACATGTGCCCTTCCCCATCATCCCTGAAAGTTTGTAACACTAGCCCGGAAACACCCTGTATATATATATATATATATATTACATATGTGTGTATAATGCCTACCCACTTCACTTACGGATTCGGATTCCGCATATTGCGGATAGAAGTCAGGACTGATCTATTTTCATGTTGCACACCACTTCAGCGGGCCACGCTGTGCATGATGTGTATCTGTGAAGAATTGCGTTGTATACTAGGGTGAGTGTAAGTATAAGTTAGTTCTCCCAGAGTCTCCACTGTTCTAAATTAAAACATTTTAAACTTAGCATTGTTGGTGTATTCAAGTCCTTCCGCACAATCAATACCAGCGTTTACTGCATAGTCCTAATATTACATATTGTTTAAGCACAAGCATTTTAATATAACTGAGCTCTGTACATAGTGTTATGTTGGTTATATTACACAAACTCATTCAATTGTTTGTATAATGCAAATTACTCTTTGTTTTTGGAATTGATAGCTACCTGATCCCTCGTATGAATAGATATAATATTTCGTGGGATACAATTATGAGAATATAATATGTTTTACCGCATCGGAACGTAATAGCATATTTTTCTCAACAACTCTATTACAAATGATCTAACACCTCTGACAATGGATGATATTGCATTTGTAAATGTCGAAATTCTTGTCACCAACACCACAAGCTTCGCTTCAGTATGGACATTACTTGAACCACACAATCTATCCATTATAATGTAAGACTACTATCAACTAGTTTTACTTTAATTTTATTAACAGTGTTGGTAGAAGAAATTGTGACGATAATATTGTATGATACGTTCAAGTCTATCACATAAGTAGTAACTACCCCTACACTGCTATGTGTAAAATATATGCAGAGTATAGGCGAAGGAGCGATGTGTCTTAGCACTGGTAACACACTAGACATTACATTTTTCTATTATGTATGCATCTTTTCAATAAATTTGAAAAGTTATGTATGGATTTTATAAATAATGAAAAATTGTAAATTTATAATTATATATTCTTATCGCGTAGTAGACACAAGACAAATTTATATTATATATAGAGTGAATATCATCGAAATGATAGCCGTCCAAATCTTGGATTTAAAATATCGGCATCCTAATCAATTCAAATGAACAAAAAAGAAAATGTAAATTAATGTTAAAAAATACATAATAAAATTTAAAAGAAAGAATATTCTGCGACAAGATGTGGTGGCTATCAAAACGATAAAAATTTATTGAAAATAAATAATATACATTGAATATTATAAAGATGAATAGAGATGGTGATTGATGATGTTCAGTGAAGATTTTAAAACGGTTGATGCAATTGTCTGAAGAGTCTTATCAGGAACCTTTAATTTTCTCAGGATCTCCAATGTAAATTTGGGAATTGTTCCTCGCGCACCAAACATAAGTACAACGACATTCCAGTCTTGAAATTATATTTATGACTGAGATCATCACAGCATGGAAGGTAAATAGCGCGTTTCTCTTCATGTACCTGCTTTGGTTGATCTTCATTAATTTCGAACCTTACAGTGTTTTTTTTTTATCTCGGTCAATTATTATGATGTCAGCACGCTGTGTAGATCCTTCCGTAGAAAGACATTGAAATTTCAATTCAGGAATCCCCCCCTGAGCACGAGTTCTCTCTTTCGGGGGTAAGCTAAAGTTTTTTCTGTTTTTATTATATTTTATGTTACAATTATTAGCAAAATAAATAAATGAAATTTGTTAAGAGCAATTATTAATTTTTAGATGTTATTATATTGTAATTTATACATGTAAATTTATTATGTATTGAATCCTCTCCTGAGCACGAGAACACTCTCCTTCCAAATTTTGTAAATTTACAATAATATTGTAAATCGGGTAAGAGAGGGAGCTAAGCCACAATTTTGCAAAAATTGAGATTTTGACATTTTCATATAATGTATATGCGTATTTATTTCTGTATAAAATATCAACAAATTCTGCAGCCTTCTTCCCGGGTATTTTTCGAAATATAATTTTGACGAATTCCTTAAGTCAAGTTTCTGGTGCGAGAGACGGAGCTAAGCCAACCGGAACGCAAAAGCGGAAACAGCTGAAGCTCATACCCACCAGTAGCGTATCGGTCTTCAGTCACGTGACAGTGTTGTGTATAACATGGCTGACGGTGAAGGTGAGCTAAGGCTGGTTCACAATAAACCGGGAACGGAAACGACGAGAACGAGAACGGAAATAATGTTAAAATAAATGTATTTAAATGTGGGCATTCACAATAGTTAGTTGTGAATGCCCACATTTAAATACATTTATTTTAACATTATTTCCGCTCTCGTTCTCGTTTCCGTTCCCAGTTTATTGTGAACCAGCCTTTAGTTGTGAGCAGTTGCGAAAAGCCCAAAAAAACGTGTAAGAAAAGAAGAAAACTGGAAGAGGAAGAGATCTAAAGTGTGTAGAAACTTGGGCTTAGAATATGTAAGTGACAAAACAAATGTGTCAGTTCCCGCTAAACAGCAAGGAGCAGGTTGTAAGTGCGTGGAGAAAATAGAAGTCGCTAATCTGAAATGGTGCAAATACCACGTTCTGACTAGTGAAGAAAAAGAAAGTATATTTTGTGAATTTTATAAGATTGGAGACTACAATACGCAAAATGCTTTTTTATTTGTCCTAATAAGTAGACAAGAGTGTCACAGGTTTTACAACAAGGATGATTCAGTAAAAAGGAAGGTTCCTTTTACATATTCTGTGAAAAATTCAGGAGGGCAGCTGATCCGAGTATGCAGTAAATCATTCTGCAATTTATTTGCCATTTCAAATAAAAGGCTCTCTACAGCCCGAGGAGACAGAAATTTACATGAAGTTACTAAACGCAGAATTTTGAAAGCAACGACGATGTAGTATTGCAGGATGAACAAAAAGATGATGATTTAATTTTTCCAAAGAGTCACCACACATTTATAAGCGAGGTCTGCATGGATACTACAAACACAAGTTGAGTCCTTCAGTTGAAAATGGAGTAGTGAATCACATTAAGAAGTTTCCACTGTACGTTAGCCATTACGGAAGAAGCAAGTAACAGAAAAAGTTCATTAAATCTGTTAAATCTATTTCTGAAATGTATAGATTGTATAAGGAAGAGAAATTGAAAGAAGGTGTGAATATTGTTAGTGAAGTATTTTTAATACTCGTTTCAATATTAGTTTCAAAATGCCGCATACCGATACATGTAAAGTTTGTGATGCATGGCTTTCGAAAGAAGATGATGTCATTCCTTTACAGATACGTTTACATCACGCACAAGCTACATCAGCTTACAGTCTTCTTTCAAATTTCAAATCAGAATGCCTGGATGTGAACTGTGACTATTGCTTAATATTTAATAGCATATGATTTGCAGAAAGCTCTGCCAACACCCAAAATACCAACAGAAGTTGTTTTTTTATTTAAGGCAGTTGTGGGTGTACAACCTGGGCATTCATATATGTAACAAAAAGAATGCCATCATGTGTATGTGACCAGAATTGTAGCATCACGCGGAGCTTCAGAAATAGCATCATGCTTTTTAAAATACTGAGTGTCCCAGAAAACACAATGAACAAGCGTAAATTACGATTTTTTTCTGACTTCTGCTCTACACAAAATAAAAATAACATTTTGTTCATGATGTATTATGGTTTGGTTATATTAGGGACGTACGATTCAATTGAACGCTATTATCTTGTTCCCGGACATATTTTTTTACCTTCGGACAGTGACTTCGGTGTGATCGAGAAGAAAATAAGAAAGACTGATTATGTGTTTACAACTGAAGTTGGTACCATCTGGTGGAAAATTCAAGAGTCAGAAATCCATTTCAAGTAGTGAAGATGACTAAAGATGATTTTAAAAATTTCCACGATGTTGCAGGACAAATTGTGTGTGGCTCAATAAAACTGTGTCAGGAATGAAAATGCAGCTAAGAAAAATTTCAGTATTTAAAATTAAAAAAAAAAATAACCTGATGTGCTACAATATAAAACAATGTATTCTGAGTTCTGCCCATGGGAGGAAGTTCGTGTGTTACAAAAGGCGTCTAGAAGACCTCGAAAGGAAGTTAGTGCACCAAGTGAGGACGAAGTGAAAAGAATATTTCTGCATACCAACATGAAGTGCTTATATCCAGCAGGAAGAAAAATACAAAGACTTAATGACCCTGCTGCCCTACATACCCCAAAAATCACCACTCCACATACAATGGACTTCAGCCAGATACTACCTCAGATGATACGGTAGAAGAAGATCCAGACGACAACTGAAGGTAACATATTTTATTTCCAATGCCTTGATTTTTATTTATTTTTTAATTTTTTTATTTTTAAATTTTAGTAACAAAAACTTGGCTACAAAAATTTTACTGTCCATTAAAAATAGTGAAACGATTTTATTTCATTTTTTTCAAATCAATAATGATGTTTTTCTGAAGGAGGAAATATTTACACAGCTGATTTCTTTCTTTTTTCAGAAAAATGGTATTTGCACCCCTAATACTAAAATTGAAGAAGAAAATTAATTGTTAAAAATAATTTTCCTGTATAGTTTGAGATGTGTACTGAAATATAAGCGACATTAAAATGTGTGTTACCCTAACGGTTTTCTTACCAGAAGCATAAACACAAAACTCAAAATATCTCAGTTCCAACTATTTGTGGCTTAGCTCCCTCTCTCACCCGATGCCTCAATTTCTTTGTATTGTATTTTCTGGCAATAAACCTTATCCTAGTAAAAGATATCGATGATGTATTGAATTTCTGCAACTGTCTAAACATGTTCAACTAGGAGAAATGAAAATGATAAGCATAGGAAATTTCATCCCATTTTTATTCGGATAAGTATTTTGAAGGAACTTATAATGTTGCATCACGCCAATCAAATGGCACGTGGCTTTTTATAATTATTTTATCGAACTTTATTTTGACAGACAGATAAATAGATAGTTCATTCATGTAGTTCGCATATCATATTCTTATGACATCGTCAGACAGTACACATTACCAGATTAAGACATAAAATTCATTAATTTTTAGAGGGGCATGGCATGTGATAAAACAGTCATGACCGTTCTCCTGAATGTTAGAATCGTTAGACTTCTAATGCCATTCAGTAGACTATTAAATAATTTAATTGACATATACTGGAAACTGTTTTGAGTCGAACTGTAGTTACATTTACTTATATACACATTTGAATTAAAACCAATACAAATAATGGCCAGTTTCTCCAAGTAATGTTTAATTTGACTTAACAAATATTGAATTAACAGCCTGTTTATTTTTAACATTTTGTTAATGTGTTTTCCATTTCTTCAAGATAGAAACCCTTGGCCACGTGTTGGGCTTTTGTTGGAAAGAGGAGTTATTGCGTAACAACAGCATCAGAGTGTCCGCGGAGCTAACGCTGTCTTCTTCGGAATAAGGGTTGGGAAGTTCACGAAAAGGTCCACTGCATTTCTGAAGATGACTCTCACAGAAGAATAGATATAACAACATTAAACAGGCAACAATGAAAGGCTATTATCATAGATCCAACTATAGGCAAGGAAAAAGATCTCAACCCAGCTCATCAGATTAATCATGAAAAGAGGATAATTAATGAGCCTAGTATTCTCTACCTTAATGCCATCCCTCTTTTCAATTGGTAGTAGCAGGTTTACTTCTTGGTGCTCGGGGCTCTTTGCCAAAATTTACATTTAGTTTTTATAACAATTATCAATACCATCTTTTGAAATTAAAAAACTCATCACCCAAATTCTTAAAGATTCCCTGCAGATTATAAAATTTCAATTATACCACTCAGGAGGTCTTAATTGCGGATATGCCGTATGCGAATTTTAACTAAAATATTTTATTTGTAAGTTTTATTTTAAGGTTTTCTTTTAAGAATTTATTTTATAAACGATATTAACGGTGCTTAATTATTATTATTACAATTTATTTTATAACAGTATTCATCTTTAATTAATTATATTTGCTGTTAATTTCCGGATCCTCGAGGTCATCCTTAATTAAGGCTGGGCGATTTATTTTTCTTTATATATACAGGGTGATTCAAAACTTATGTTATAGAATAATATGGTCAATAGAGGGTACTAAAATAAACATTTTTCATTCATCAGTGCGTGTCCTATCTCGCGCTGGTTCGATGCTGCACTTAGTTTAGTGTTATGACTGTAAGCAACATTTACATGCGATTTTTACTGCAACTCATCAATGGTACTTCACAACAATCTGTAACAGTTGCATTGGTTTTTAGGGTACGAAAAAGTTGAAGTATTAATTGGTCCTATTTTTATTTCAAGTGGAATTATTATTTTAACTGTGTGTAATTTAACAATTGAATGCGCTCCATTTTCTTAGCGCCACAGTTAAGTTTCCGACTGTGACCAGCAATATTTTTAGTTTGTTATTTAGTCACGTTGCATCAACTGCTAAGTTATTTAACGTCGATGAAAATGTTAGGTTATTTAACGTCGATGGAAATGGCGTTAGGAAGATGGCACCTGGAGAGATGAGACCAAGAATTCGTCACAGATTATGTGGCATTCGCCTTATGGTTGGGGAAAACCTCGGAAAAAATCAGCCAGGTAATCAATCGAACCCACAAACCCGAGTGCAACTCCGTATCAGTAGACATAAGCGACTGTAGCCTGAGCTACGCTGGTAGCTTTCAATTTGTTCCCTTAGTACATACACGTCGGCTGGTTAGACACACAGATAGATACTTGTAAACCTGTGAGATTTTTAATCGAATGTCTACACGTATTCTACAAGAGGACTCTACTATCGTTAATTAACATTTCTACAGTAGCATTTACAGTGTAAACAATTTTTACTCTTATATATTTCAAAATGTGTACATATTAATATTGTTCTAATTCGAACATGATAGCGTTTTGGAAGTGCTACTCAGCTATCCACTCTTAAACTCAACTAAGATTTGTGGTGACGTCACAAGGAAGTAGTGTAAATATAAATATATCGTACACCCAGTCGATCAAGTTTATCGCTTGGTTATAACCCAACATATACTTGAAATCGTTTTAAGAGCCAAACCGATATCTACAACTTTGAAGAGCTGCCAACTTGACGTCGTTTAAATATGATTTGTGATTAAGCATGTAAAATCAATTCAATACATATCTTTCTTAGTTTTTCTAATGTCTTCCATTTACTTTTAAGCATAAAATCAACATCAAAAGTAGTCACAGCTGAACAAGTTACTTAAAATTCATGTTCGGATTTTCCAGATATGTCAACAACTTCTTAATATTAGTACACTGTTGTTTCCGAACTATATGAATTATCAAAACAGAACTTTAACATTAGAACTATTTAATGCTTTATATTATACAATTTGTTTTTATTAAAGCTAGTATAAACATGAACGTTTTCGCCTGATGACATCATCAGACGTATTATTACAATATCTAAATAAATTGTGGTTACTTATTAAAATGCTAAAAGTCTAAAATACATTAATCATGTGCTTACATATTAAGGTTAAAATATTTGTGCGCAAACCTAGGTTCAAACATAAATAGTACATAAATTGTGTTGTCTTATATCTCAATTTAGTCAATAGGCCTATATGTGGACACTGATTTTTTTAATCATTACTTATTAGACTATAGGAACAAGTTATTTTCTTCTTCTTTTCTCTCAGAGTTTCGTCAGGAATTCAAGACAAGGCGGCCATATTTTACACCTCATTCCAGGCTCTTATTAGGCCTATATAGCCTAATTATTAATTAACTTCTGTGGTTTGGGGATAATTTTTGTTTGAATCAATGTCATCTGTTTACACGTTTACAAGACAAGTGTGACTTCCACAGGCTGACACATACAGGGCTTTCATTTCGAAACTTCCCAGTCTAAATAATTATTTAAATTGAATTCTATTTAAAAAAGACGTCAATTTAGATTTTGAGGAGGGAAATATGAAACAAGGCTTAATCGCATTTTAGATTTCACCCCCCCCTTCACCCCAGCTTCCTCCACTTTGAAATTTCAAATGGCATCCCTATATTCTTATACTTAAATATGAAAGAGCATTCAATTGTTTGCACACCTCATTAATTTGTTTTCGCATCTTTTGTTTTATATCGTCGTCGCCTGGCAACCTGGATTATTGTTATTGTTGATTAGAGCTGAAGAGAATAAAGCTACAAAACCTTATTGAGCATTTCATGTAATAGTTGTGTTTGTGTATTAAATTATTTGAAAATGGTGTATACCCTTCAAGAGAGAACATAAATAATTCTTATTGACTAAATTTAGAAAAATAAGCTGTGTTTTCATCCCACAACCAACTGATAATAACGAAAATGCAGGTTGCCAGGCGACGATACAAAACAAAAGATGCGAAAACACATTAATGAGTTGTACAAACAATTGAATGTTCTTTCACATTCGAGATTTCAAATTGGGGGTGGCTGGGGATGAGGGATGAAATCTAAAATGCAATTAAGCCTGATTTCAGACTTCCCTCCCACAATACCTAAATTGTCGTATTTCTTGTTTAAATTTAATTCCGTTTAAGTAGTTATTTAGACTGGGAAGTTTGAAATAAAAGTCCTGTATATGTTTAAATAATTAATTATATACTATACTAGTAGCTTGTGCAGAAAATGCTGCAAACTAATTCCATTAGACGTTCAAATAAAAAATTTTCAGATTTATTTTCAATGAAGAACACCAGACATTTTGAAAGACATTTGCTTCCATAATAATGAAACATACTCCCTCTGAATGGTTTTTTTATGACAAACACTTTTTCTTGAACCTATCCACCTTCAGGTTTTGAGTTTCAACACGAAAACGCAAGTAACAATGTCAGGACGATCAGTGGGTTTTTCATGTGGGAGTAAAGCAATACAGCAATAGCTATTTCAGATCATTGTGGATTGTAGGGGAAAGTTAAAAAATAAATGTCAGGTTTGCTATGCTTTCTAACAATAAACATAGCATCTTGATATAGCTGCTGCATGGCGAGCTTCAAATATAGAGGGTGAAATCATTTTATCCTGCTAAGAGATCTTGCTGAAATGATCGGGGGCCTACAAAATTTTCTAGGCCTCTTATTTTATCAGTAAGTAATACCTTTTGCTCTTTCCTCAGCAACTGTAATTTTTGCGCTCTCTTGAGCCATTATTGAAGAGAATGACGCATATAAATATCTACACCACACCGCCATTAAATATATGAAAAAACCCAACTCCACTTGATTAATAACTATAAAAATATTTCATTTTAATAACAATATTATCTTACCTAAGTTTTAAGTTACGGGTGTGTGTGTATATATATATATATATATATATATATATATATATATATATATACTACATAGCCGCCACTCAGTAAATTATAGAAATGAAGATCTAATTTCAGATATTCTCTACATCTACTTAAATAACCCCAAAACCTTTCACTTTCATATCATCAGTATAGCATTAATATGCATAATTAATTAAAAATAATCATGTCATATGGCATTAAATATGATAATATTTAATTTCTAATGGTAATAATGTCATCAAACCACCACAAGTTTAGTAGATTTTAATATCAATACACAGCTGTACTCAGAAAATTACACACCGCAGAATCCAACCTGTAAATTTTATTATTTTAGTAAGTCTTGAAGTTTTTAATAACCAATTGAATTTGAGCTCTAAATATATCAGCAATTCTGCAGGTCATGGCCTTCGTGTAATAGCCTATTGTTATTATAGCATGTGTTTTGTTTTATTCTGAAATGCAATCAGTTCTCAAAACTGACGAAAAATGGATTTTGGAAAATAGCAAATTTATTTATTGTTTTAATGTGTACATTTTTTGTTATACTGTTCGAAGAGACAAAAAAAGTTTTGTAATAGAGTACTTAAGTTTGAAGTGTTGACGAGAAATTAGAAGTCAGTATGACACCCGCCAAATTCAAAACGAAAAGAAAAAATTTTCACGAATTTGTTTTAATTAAACAAATGTATTATTTTTAATCCTATTGTTTTAGTACATTTCGACTTAAGCAATGTGCAAATCATATTAAATATCTATTTACTGTGATCGAATAAGAATTATTAGCAGAATAGCAGTTCTGAGGATGATCCATAATAGGTCGAAACATGTAAACCAGGTACAATAGAATTTAACACAAAGTCATCTATACTAATAATAAATCTGTAGCCAAAATTTTTCTGGTAATTTTCGATTTTCCAAAAATAATTGGTGTTCAAATGTAGGCTATAACTAACCATCCTGAAACCGAAAATCGCTTTTTTGACATTTTTGTTTGTATGTCTGCCTGTCTGTCTGTCTGTCTGTCTGTCTGTTACCTTTTCACGCGATAATGGCTGAACCGATTTATATGAAAATTGGAATATGAATTAAGTTCGTTGTAACTTAGATTTTAGGCTATACGGCATCCAAAATACTTTATTTAAAGGGGCGGTTTATAAGGGGGCCTGAATTAAATAAATCGAAATATCTCGCTTATTATAAATTTTCATGAAAAATGTTACATAACAAAAGTTTCTTCAAAAATGATTTACGATAAGTTTTATTCTATACAAAATTTTGATAGGACTGATATTTAATGAGATAAATGAGTTTTAAAATTACAATAACGCCATCTAAGGCGCTGTATTGAAATAAAAACAAATGAATTCGTCTATAAGGGGCCTTGGACAACAACAATCGAAAGCTATTAAACACAGCCTACAGAGAATGTTTCTGTGTTTGTATGAAGTAATATCGAAAGCTAATTATTTTTTTTAATTATTATTTCATCTTTGGAAAGTGTAGTTTCTCTAGATGAACATAATTCTATAATGTTATTACAGTAACTTCTGAGTGATATTGAAGGATATACAAGACTTTTAAAATAACAATACCATACATTTTCACCGCCGCCTCAGATTATAGCGTTGTTGTTCCTACAGTAACTCCTATGTGCAAAATACAAAATTTTTGAGTAGGAAGAAAAAACACATTTATTCATTCCATGGCAATGGTACATAGGAGATCGTGAATTCTTACATTTTCGAAAGAAAGAAATATAATTACATGTCACTGTTTATGCTGTATCACTATTTAAGTTATTTGAAGGGTTCAGAACCATGGTGGGCCAAGCGACATTCACTGAAGACGTAGAAAACAAGGGTTAAAATTAAGTTATTACCATAATTCAATGGAAACATATAGCAAGTAATATGAAGTATACACATTAAAACTAAATGATATGCCAATCTTCATTAAACTATGGTTGCATGTAATAACAATTAAGAAACATGTTAAAGGAATTGTCATTGCACCAAATGAGTGCTCTCTGGACCAAAATGATCGCATTTTAATTATTTAAATACAATTTAAATTAAGTAACATATTAAACGATTTATCCTTCTGTCAAAAACGAATGTTCCCTGGATCAAACGTCCTATTTTAATTATGTAATTACTTTATATTTATTTCTAACGGGTGCAGCGGAGCGCACGGGTACGGCTAGTATAATATACATTCCGAAGTGATACAGTGTTAAAAGTTGTGTAATCATGATGTATAAGAATTATTGGTCTTGTTATATTCTATTGGTAAAAAACTCTAAGTTCTTGTACTTTAATTTCGTTTGCCAGAAAGATTCAATTAATTTTCCTTAAGTAGTAGGTAATCTATATTTTTCGAAATAAAATATAAATTCATACGAATAAATGCCTTGTACACGTACAGACAGGTTTATTTCTACTACTACGATGCTGTAAATAAATGAGATGGGACAAAATTTGTTTATTTATTGAGATTCTTTAAATAATGAAGTTATTCCTGAGCCCTGTCACGTATGACCCACCGCCACTTATTGTTCAATCCTTGCTCTGGACACTCATCCCTCCATCGTCCTCGGTACGAAATACGTATGTAAAATCATTGTATGTAGTGTTTCCTTGAAAGCCCGGGACAAGTACTTAAATATCTGATAAATGTTCATCATACTTTTGAACCCTATTAGACGAGTTCTTTGTTCGTCAGTTAACTATGCATATTTAAGGTCCTACGTGTATATAGCTTCGGTCCACAATAAATCTTTGCTAAAAAAAAAAAACTCAACAAGCAACGGAGATGAAGGCATGGAAGTTAGCCCAAATCGTCATAACTGCAATAAAGAACCTACAGCAGCCCGGCCGGCGGTTCTACCCTTGGCAAAATAGCAGAGTAGGCCCTACATCTCGGCATGCTTCCTGACAGTTGGAAGCACGCTGATGCGGCAGTTAGTGACAACACTGAAACGACGCGTCATGTAGAGCATACTGAGGATAATGAACGGCCGCCGGTACAGCTCCTCGAGTATCTATCCTAAGATAGATCCTCGAGGAGTTGGTACCGGCCGTTCATCATCATTATCAGGTATTTAAGTACTTGTCCCGGACTGTCAAGGAAACACTGCATACAATTATTTTAAACAGTCTTGAACAGTGTGCATTCCTCAATCAACGGATATATATAGAACTAGCCGTACCTGTGCGCTCCGCTGCACCCCTTAGAAATAAATGTAAAGTAATTACATAAGAAACGTAAAACATTTATATATTACAGTTATATGAACACTATAACTGTAATATATAAATGTTTTACGTTTCTTATCAAATCTATGAACACTGTATAATTGACCCAACATGTGTGGTTTATCTTTGAATATAATAAGTAATTACATAATTAAAATAGGACATTTGATCCAGGTAACATTTGTGTTTGATAGAAGGATAAATCGTTTAATATGTTACTTAATTTAAATTGTATTCAAATAATTAAAATGCGATCATTTTGGTCCAGAGAGCACTCATTTGGTGCAATGACAATTCCTTTAACATGTTTCTTAATTTTACATTATATTATATCATATATCATATCATATCATATCATATATCATATCATATCATATCATATCATATCATATCATATCATATCATATCATATCATATCATATCATATCATATCATATCATATCATATCATATCATATCATATCATATCATATCATATCATATTATATTATATTATATTATATTATATTATATTATATTATATTATATTATATTATATAAAAAGTGTGTTGATAACGGATGTACTCCGATAAGTAAGTTTTTAATTTGTTATGGGGGCCCTTGAATCTCAGGAGGAAAAACTTTTACAATAGCGCAACAATCTGCTTGGCTCATTACACAATTTTTTGCATTGCATTTAATGCATATCTATTTTAACACGTTTCAATTGAGCATAGTTAAAATTTGGATTATAAAATAATGGAATGCTAAGCTAACATACTATTACTGCGTACTAAAGCAATACACTCTCGTTGTTCGTTAATTCTCTGAGATTTAAATGAATGTGTACATAAACGCTATTTTAAGAAATACAAAAAACGAATATACAGAATAGCCTATCAAGTTTTCTGTGCATAAGAAGCTATATTAATCTTACCTATCCTCAATTCACTCACAAGTTACTGTAATAACATTATAGCATTATGTCCATCTAGAGAAACTACACTTTCCAATGGTGAAATAATAATTAATTATACAAATTCGTTAATTTAGCTTCCGATATTACTTCATACAAACACAGAAACATTCTCTGTAGGCTATCTTTCATAGCTTTCGATTATTGTTGTCCAAGGTCCCTTATAGACGAAGTCATTTGTTTTTTATTTCATTACATGGCCTTAGATGGCAGTTATTTTAATTTTAAAACTCATTTATCTCATTAAATATCAGTCCTATAAAACTTTTTCAAAGAATAAAGCTTACCGGAAACGATTTTTAAAGAAACGTTTGTTATGTAACATTTTTCACAAAAATCAATAATAAGCGAGATATTTTGATTTATTTTATTTTATTTATTTTATTTTATTGCGTTATTTTACGACGCTGTATCAACATCTAGGTTATTTAGCGTCTGAATGATACGAAGGTGATAATGCCGGTGAAGTGAGTCCGGGGTCCAGCACCGAAAGTTACCCAGCATTTGCTCGTATTGGGTTGAGGGAAAACCCCGGAAGAAACCTCAACCAGGTAACTTGCCCCGACCGGGATTCGAACCCGGGCCACCTGGTTTCGCAGCCAGACGCGCTGACCGTTATTTCACAGGTGTGGACGATTTATTTAATTCAGGCCCCCTTTTAAAACATGTATTTTGAATGCCATATAGCCTAAAATCTAAGTTACAACGAACTTAATTTATATTCCAATTTTCACCGAAATCCGTTCAACCATTATCGCGTGAAAAGGTAACAGACAGACAGACAGACAGACAGACAAATAGATATACAAACAAAAATTTCAAAAAAGCGATTTTCGTTTTCAGAGTGGTTAATTATATATGTTAGGACCAATTATTTTTGGAAAATCGAAAATTACCAGAAAAATTTCGGCTACAGATTTATTATTAGTATAGACTAGCCGTACCCGTGCGCTCCGCTGCACCCGTTAGAAATAAATATAAAGTAATTACATAATTAAAATAGGACATTTGATCCAGGAAGCATTCGTGTTTGATAGAAGGATAAATCGTTTAATATGTTACTTAATTTAAATTGTATTTAAAATATTAAAATGCGATCATTTTGATCCAGAGACCACTCATTTGGTGCAATGACAATTCCTTTAACATGTTTCTTAATTGTTATTACCAATTATTTTTGGAAAAGCGAAAATTAACAGAAAAAATTTTGCTACAGATTTATTATTATGTTTATATTATATAATATTATGAAAAAGTGTGTTGATAACGGATGTACTCGAATTAGAAAGTTTTTAATTTGTTGTGGGAGCTCTTGAATCTCAGGAGGAACAGCTTTTACAACAGCGCAACATAATCTGCTTGGCTCATTACCCAATTTTTTTGCATTGCATTTATTGCATATGTATTTTATGTATTTTAACACGATTCAATTGAGCATAGTTAAAATTTGAATTATAAAATAATGGATTGGTAAGTTAACGTACTATTACTGCATACTAAATCAATACACTCTCGTTGTTCGTTAATTCTCTGAGATAAAAATGAATATGTTCATAAACATTATTATAAGAAATACAGAAAATGAATATACAGAATAACCTATCAAGTTTTCTGTGCATAAGAAGCTATTTTAATCTTACCTGTCCTCAATTCATTCACAAGTTACTGTAATAACATTATAAGCATTATGTCCATCGAGAGAACTACACTTTCCAATGATGAAATAATAATTAATTATACAAATCGGTTAATTTAGCTTCCGATATTACTTCATACAAACACAGAAACATTGTCTGTAGGCTATGTTTCATAGCTTTCGATTGTTGTGTCCAAGGCCCCTTATAGACGAAGTCATTTGTTTTTTATTTCAATACACCGCCTTAGATGGCAGTTATTTTAATTTTAAAACTCATTTATCTCATTAAATATCAGTCCTATCAAACTTTTTCAGAGAACAAAACTTATCAGAAATCATTTTAAAGAAACTTTTGTTATGTCACATATTTCACAAAAATCAATAATAAGCTAGATATTTCGATTTATTTAATTCAGGCCCCTTATAACCACCCTTTTAAATAATGTATTTTGAATGTCATATAGCCTATAATCTAAGTTACAACGAACTTAATTTATATTTCAATTTTCATCGAAATCGGTTCGGTCATTATCGCGTGAAAAGGTAACAAACATAGACAGACAGACAGACAGACATACATACATACAAACAAAATTTTCAAAAAAGCGATTTTCGGTTTCAGGGTGGTTAATTATATAAGTTAGGACCAATTATTTTTGGAAAATCGAAAATTACCAGAAAAATTTCGGCTACAGATTTATTATTAGTATAGATTAATGGCTTGCGCAGCAAATGCTGCAAACTAAGTTGATTAAAAGTTCAAATTAAAATGTTTTAATTTATTTTCAACGAATGCTTCCATAATAATGAAACACACTCCTCTGAATGGTTTTCTTAATGCTAAATACTTTTTATTGAACCTATAACTTATATCTTCAGTTCTTGAGTTTCAATGCGAAAACGCAAGCAACAATGCCAGGACGATCAGTCTGTTTTTCATGTGGGAGTGCAGCAATGGCTATTTCAGGTCATTGCGGATTGTAGGTGAGATTTAAGAAAATATCAGGTTAGCCATGCTTCCCAACAATAGACATCGCGTCTTGGTATAGCTGCTGCATGTTTCGTGAACTACCTTGAAATGTAGATGGTAGAATCATTTTATCCTGCTAAGAGATCTTGCTAAAGTGATCGGGGCACTATAACATTTTGAGCCTCTTATTTTATAAGTAATAACTTTTGTCCTTTCCTTAGGCATTATAATTTTTGCGCTTCGTTCAGACAATACGGAATAGAAACACACATATAAATATCTATATCACTTACTTACAAATGGCTTTTAAAGAACCCAAAGGTTCATTGCCGCCCTTACATAAGCCCACTATCGGTTCCTATCCTGAGCAAGATTAATCCAGTCTCTACCATCATATCCCACCTCTCTCAAATGTATTTTAATATTATCCCCCCATCTACAAACTAGAATATTCAACTGTCAGTAACAAAATGCCAAAAAAAACTTGTTTGCTTATTAGAGAATCTGTCTCCCTCAAAGTCTTTTCCCTTCAGGTCTTCCAACTAACACTCTATATCCATTTCTAGATTAACCCATACGTGCTACATGCGCTGCCATCTCAAACGTCTGGATTTAATGTTTCTAATTATGTTAGGTGAATAATGTAATGCGTGTAGTTCTGCGTTGTGTAACTTTCTCCATTTTCCTATAACTTCATCCCCCTTAGCCCCAAATATTTTCCTAAGCATCTTATTTTCGAACACCCTTAATCTCTCTTCCTCTCACAAAGTGAGAGTCCAAGCTTCACAACCATAAAGAACAATCGGTAGCATAACTGTTTTATAAATTCTGACTTGCAGCTTTAAATATCTACACCACACCGCCATTAAATATATGGAAATGACTCATAGCACTTGATTAATAACTATAAAAATATTTCATTTTTAATAACAATATTGTTATCTTACCTAAGTTTTGTATAGAATACTATATAGCCGTTACTCAGTAAATATTATAGAAATGAAGATCTAACTTCAGATATTCTCTACGCCTACTTATACAGTAGCGTGCAAATTAATCAGAACACGACATATTATTACATTTTCTGTCATTGTTGGCTTCACAGCTGCTCATACCGCTTTATTTGACATCTGTAGTACGTGTAATTCCATTGTTGAATGTCTGTCATTATTTTTTTATAATATGGACATTTTGCTTGTCGTTTTGTACTTTTAAGCATTTCAGTTGTGTTGAAGACTTAATACTGCAATCCTGTGTACATTCTGTCGTCTTCACAAATTGATACAACTCCACGAAAACGGTCTAAAATTATAACATTAGCAGAGCATTCTTCTATGACACAGAGGCAAATTGCTGCAGAATGTCACATCGGTTTGGCTACTGTTAATTCGATGATAAAACGATACAGGCAGACTGGACCCATCACACCCCAGAAAAAAGGAAACTGTGGCCGGAAAAGGAAGACTTCACCTGCAGATGATCGTTTAATTGTCAGGAAAAGTAAATTAAATACTAGACTAACTGCTGTCGACTTAACCCGCGAGTTAATGGCTACCACTGGGGCGAATATTCACGTCACAACAGTGCGGCGTAGGCTTTTGGAAACTGGACGAAGGGCTCATAAGCCTATTAAGAATGAACTCCTAACCCCTGTTATGTGCAAAAAACGCTTAATGTGGGCAAAATTACATCAACACTGGACAGTGAATGACTGGAAGAACGTACTTTTTTCCGATGAGTCTCATTTCGAGGTCCACGGCTACCGTGTTTCTTACGTACGGAAAGGATCCGAAAAAGTAACAGCAGCTCATCTCCAACAAGCACCAAAATACCCCCCCTAAAGTAATGTTTTGGGGTTGTTTTACACATGAAGGGCCTGGAGCATTAATACCTATCAAGGGAATGATGAATTCTGACAAATATATTCACTTATTGGAAATCAGAATCGTACCCCAGCTGCAAAAATCATTTCCGGATGGCAGAGGTGTGTTCCAACAAGACCTGGCACCATGCCATACGTCTCGAAAAACTACAGAAATCTTCAACAAGAAGAATATTCAGGTACTCCCCTGACCAGGCAACTCACCCGACATCAACCCCATTGAGAACTTGTGGTCAATTTGCAAAAGAAGAATGCAAAAAATGGATTGTTCTACAAAGGAGAAGATGATTTCTGCCCTCATTGGTGTATGGTTTCGCGATGAAGAAATGAAGAATATTTGTGGTAAATTAGTGTAATCCATGCTAAATCGTCTCAGAGCTGTTATTAGGAACAAGGGAGGCCACATAGATTACTGACGTATGTCTTAGATCCTTTTTTTTATCCCGTTTGAGTGTTTTTGCATAAGTAATTACGTTGTTCGGATTAATTTGCACGCTACTGTATAACCTCAAAAGGTTTCACTTTCATATCATCAATATAAGCATTAATTTGTACAATTAGCGACAATACTCACATCATGGTATTCAGTATAGTAATATTTCATTTTTAATGATAATAATGTCATCAAACATTCTTAATTATTGTAGTTTTTAATAACCAATACACAGACAGCTGTACTCAGAAAATTATACACCAGAAAATCTGACCTGTAAATTCTTGTCTGTAAATATTACAGAAACGTTCTGATCGACATATTGGCATTACGATGTCAGAGAATCTGAGCCATCTGAACTCTAAATATGTCATCAATCCTACAGGTCATGGCCTTCGTGTGATATTGTTTATTGTAATGTGTTCGTGTTTTGTTTTATTCTGAAAAGCCATTATTTCTCAAAACTGACGATAGATGGATTTTGGAAAATAGGAAAATGATGTAGGAAAATTGACACTTAATTGAAAACTACTATTTTTCTGAAAAACTTTGGTTTCAAGCTTCAAAATGAGGGGTCATTTATCAAAATTCGTTCAGCCGTTTTCCCATAATTTCCATTACCAGTTCAAATCATATATATATAGATGTGTTTGTATTAATTTTTTTTTGGGGGGGGGGAATGTACTTCTGTACGTTCTAAACTTCTTTTTCTTTGACGTGATCCAGTGAATAACATAATGCAAGATAATAAGTGAATATTGTGACTATTGAAGTTGAGGGATGATTCGGGAGAAAAAAGATAGGATGTCTCAAGGCTTCTCACTCAGAAACAGATTTTTAAGTGCCTAAAATTTACTTTCATTTTTATACCAAGTTAGAATCTTCTAAATTCAAGACTCAGCATTGGAAACCGTAAAACTTGAACCTAGCATCGCTCATAATAAGCAATCAATCACAGAAGAGAACATGGAGGTACCGTACGCTTTACCTTAACATTGGCAATACAATAAGGATTTTTAAGTCTGTACGATGAAAAAGTGAAATTAAAGGAATGGCGAAAGGTGATAGAGATACGGTAATCGAAATGCGAGAATAAATATAGCTCTCAGCTTCTTTGCTCTCTTGCATTACACACAAACTCGAACATTCATTGTCATTTAAAACAAATAATACCGAAAACCTATTTTCCTATTTTACAATAGTAAGAGCAATCTAAGTGCTGGGATAAACCCTGCTTCCAACATCTCTTTATTTGTATGGTGTACAAACTAGAATACTCAACTGTCAGTAACAAAATGCCGAAAAAATATTTTGCTTATTAGAGAATCTGCACTATTGGTGATCCTACGGTGTAGTGATAATGATGTGGGTAATCTAAGTACTAGGATAAACCTTGCTTTCAACATCTCTTTATCTGTATGATGTACAAACTAGAATATTCAACTGTCAGTAACAAAATGCCAAAAAAAAAACTTGTTTGCTTATTAGAGAATCTGCACTATCGGTTTTACGGCGTAGTGATAATGATGTGAATAATCTAAGTACTAGGATAAACACTGCTTCCAACATCTCTTTATTTGTATGGTGTACAAACTAGAATACTGAACTGTCAGCAACAAAATGCCGAAAAACTTGTTTGCTTATTAGAGAGTCTCCATTATCGGTCCTACGGCGTAGTGATAATGATGTGAATAATCTAAGTACTAGGATAAACTCTGCCTCCAACATCTCTTTATTTGTATGGTGTACAAACTAGAATACTGAACTGTCAGCAACAAAATGTCGAAAAACTTGTTTGCTTATTAGAGAATCTGCACTATCGGTCCTACGGCGTAGTGATAATGATGTGGATAAGCTAAGTACTGGGATAAACCCTGCTTCCAACATCTCTTTATCTGTATGGTGTACAAACTAGAATACTGAACTGTCAGCAACAAAATGTCGAAAAACTTGTTTGCTTATTAGAGAATCTGCACTATCGGTCCTACGGCGTAGTGATAATGATGTGGGTAAGCTAAGTACTGGGATAAACCCTGCTTCCAACATCTCTTTATCTGTATGGTGTACAAACTAGAATACTCGACTGTCAATAACAAAATGCCAGAAAAACTTGTTGCTTATTACAGAATCTGCACTATTGGTCCTACAGCTGAAGGCATGGCGTAGCGATAATGATGTGGATAATCTAAGTACTAGGATAAACCCTGCTTCTAACCCTTGTTTGTTTTTATGGTGCAAAAACTCTAATACTCGGTTGTCAATAACAAAATGCCGAAAAATTAGTTTACCTATTAGAGAATCTGCTCTATAGGAAAATTGGGCCCCTTCCTGCACTATTGATTCTACGATTGAAGGCATGGCGAAATGATGATAGCCTATAGGTAATATACGTACAGCTCATGCATTTTGTTAAGACACTCCCTCACTCTTCCTACGAGCTGCGCACGAGATCGGATGAGTCTACTTACGAATTATGGAGGAATGGGTTAGTTTTTGCCTTGAACTCAGTAGACACACGCCCGACCTTCCCTTCTACTCCTACCCCCTCGACAGAAACATTGTTCTCGTATTGCACATCGCGAGTGTCTTGACAAATGCATGAGCTGTAAGAGGATAAACACTGCTTCCAGCCTCTTTCCTTGCATGTATGGCGCATAAAATCGAATACAAAATTATCAGTAACAAAATGTAGAAAAACGTGTTGTCTATTAGAGAATCTGCATTGTTGGTCTACGGCGGAGGTATGGCGCAATAATAAAGATGTGGATAATCTAAGTACTAGAAGAACTCTGCTTCCAACCTTTATTAACTCGAAAATTCAACTGTCAGTAACAAAATTCCGAAAAAAATTATTTGCCTATTACAGAATCTGCACTGTTGGCGGCAGGCATGGCCCAATAGTAATGAAGTGTGTAATCAAAGTAAGCCTACTATCAAAAACATGATTCCAAACTCTGCTTGTATGGGGAAACTCGAATAGTCTATTATCCATAATAAAATGCAGAAAAACTTGCTTGCATTACAGAATCAGCATTGTTGATCCCATGGCAGGAGGTACGGCGCATTATTAATGATGTGGATAACCTAAGTACTAGGATAACCCTGCTTCCAACCTTTGTTTTTATGGTAAACTCGAATAACTGTCAGTAACAAAATGCCTAAAAAACGTATTTGCCTATTAGAGAATCTCCAATGTTGGTCCTGCAACTGAAGGCATGGCACAATTATAATGAAATGGGTAATCTAAGGACAGTATAAAAGGATAAATCAACATCTCTTTATCTGTATGGTGGACAAACACGAATACGCACTACAAAAAACAACAAACAAAATGCCGAGAAATTGATTTGCGTACTTCAAAATCTGTACTTTTGTTCGTTCTGTCTCACGTCCCTAAACTGGTTCGATTCCGAGTCACTTTGAATAGCGAAGAAAGAGGAAACGTCCTAGTAAGTTATATCCTGCTGTAATTACTTAAACTGGATGAATTCAGGTATAAATACTTGGTATACTAATCTACCATAACAGATCAATTCTGTAGGACCAAAAATTAATGTTTAAGTAGATTCTTCGCCGAACAGTGCATATACTGTGGAGTCTCGGCCACCAAGTCACTCAATTGAGTGCGCTCCTTGTATAACGACAGTTGACTAACATGGAGTAAGGCCACAAAGGGAAAAACACTAGAGGAAGGGGATTCGTTCCGGTGCTCTGGATTGAACTTCTGCGTAGCTCAGTGGTCAGAGCGCTTGGTACGTAGAACCAAGGACCTGGGTTCGATCCCCGGCGCCGGAGCGAGTTTTTCTCCTCTAATAACAATTAATAATAATTAATAACAATTAGTATACTATTTTTTTAACGACTGAAGATTTAAATGATACCAAATCAATAAATATAAGGACGTGCATATGGGCTTTCTACTTCAGGATAACGTATTGCCTCGGCAACAACAATCGATTCTGTCAGCCGCCAATATCACTCTAGAACCAATAGTAATTACTATTCCTCAAGCATAGTACGATTTTTTTATTCTGAATGTTAAAACCCTGTTTCTCACACTCGCACTAAACATACTTCACTATATTCAACCTTCTGCCCAGGTGAGATACATTGTTCCAGCCAGGCGAGGTTTTCTAGCTGCGGAACACCTTTAAAGACAAGGAGTATCATAAAACCACTCTAGAATAATAGTAAGAATAGAGAAACAAAAATTGTGGAGTATTTCCTGGAGCATTTCTCTTGTTTCTACAATCATTCCACTATTTCTCATTTCACCGTCTATAAAACATATAGCTGCCCAAATTTGTAGTGCAATTGTAATATACTCGTAGACAGACACCAAAGTCAGAACAATTCCCTAAAACTCTCTCCTAAAAAAACTACCTATTTGATGATCAATTTACAGTAGAACAGTAGACCTATAGTTTTACTAGGCACTACTTTTAAATTAACCTCTACCATTATGCCAATCAATAATTAATTGATGTCAGCTTTCGACTACAGAGACTAACAAATAGGTGGTAGAACAACAGTGGCAGAGAAAGCGAAGTACTCTTAGAAATATGGTCCAAATCCGCTTAATTTGGTTCCTTGCATGGTGCCATACTCGAATACTCTGGAATCAGCGGAAACTCCACGAGACCTCATTGCTCTTGCTTCATGACTTTGGCCACACGAATTTTAGAGTTGTTTGCTGGAGAAGGTACAGTACAGAAGTTTCTCTCAGATTTTTTAAAATTTGGTTATTTAACAACGCTGTATTAACTACTATGTTATTTAGCATCGAAGTAAATTGTGATAGCGAGTTGGTATTTGGCGAGATGAGGCCGAGGATTAGCCATTAATGACCTGACATTCGTATTACAGTTTGGGAAAATATCGGAAAGCCCAAGCAAATAATCAGCCCAAGCTGGAATCTAATCCACGCTCTAGCAGGCAAATACGCTACCGCCTGAGCTACGCCGGTGGCTCCCTATAAAAGTTTAACCGGTGAAAGGAGAAGTGATTATTAATAGACCGTAATGAGTAAAATGTGTTAAAATTATGCCCTTCTCCACTGCTAAATAGCTAATGTTTGAAGCTATAAATTCAAAGGATCCGAATTTAACTTCTCATAAAGAAATCCATGCGTTGTGGGTCCTTATCACCACGGCATGGCGCGTCCTCAGGTTGCAGATAGAGGAGACGGCCTCCAGATATGGAGGGTAGCTGCGAATATATTGAATAAGAAGTCGTGGACAGCCGATAATGGGTGGTCCTCCAGCTCGCCAGTTGAGCGAAGTGCTAACAACCCATCACCGTAAAAAACAGCTTGTTACCAAACCTTACAATATGCCTCGGAATGTAATATGTTAGGAGAAAATCCACAAACGATTAGGGAAAACACGGAAATTTTACTTGAAGCAAGTAAAGCAATAGGTTTGGAAGTAAACTCCGAAAAGACGAAGTATATGATTATGTCTCGTGACCAGAATATTCTACTGGATGGAAATATAAAATTTGGAGATTTATCTTCCTTAGAGTAATAAATATAAATGACACTCGGGAGGAAATTAAACGTAGCATAAATATGGGAAATGAGTGTTATTATTCGGTTGAGAAGATTTTGTCATACAGCCTGCTGTCAAAAAATCTGAAAGTTAGAATTTATAAAACAGTTATATTACCGGTTGTTCTATATGGTTGTGAAACTTTGACTCTCACTTTGAAAGAGGAACAGAGATTAAGGACGTTTGAGAATAAGTTTCTTAGGAAAACATTTAGGGTTAAAAAGGATGAAGTTACAGAATGGAGAAAGTTACACAAGGCA
This sequence comes from Periplaneta americana, assembly GCF_040183065.1. NCBI lineage: Eukaryota > Metazoa > Arthropoda > Insecta > Blattodea > Blattidae > Periplaneta > Periplaneta americana. The sequence continues at coordinate 106,496,453 of NC_091131.1, read as the reverse complement.
GAACTGCAAGCATTGTACTCTTCACCTGACATTATTAGAAACATTAAATCCAGACGTTTGAGATGGGCAAGGCATGTAGCACGTATGGGCGGATCCAGAAATGTGTATAGAGTGTTAGTTGGGAGGCCGGAGGAAAAAAGACCTTTGGGGAGGCTGAGACGTAGATGGGAGGATAATATTAAAATGGATTTGAGGGAGGTGGGATATGATTATAGAGACTGGATTAATCTTGCATAGGATAGGGACCGATGGCGGGCTTATGTGAGGGCGGGAAAGTACCTCCGGGTTCCTTAAAAGCCATTTGTAAGTAAGTAAGAGAAATAGAAATTTATATCCCTTACACAGATTCTGGATTTGCCCCTTTTCTAGCGTTTTTGTGTGCTTTCATAAGCAGACTACTAGCGCTATTAATTTTAATCATACAGAAGATATCGAAACAGGTGAAGTATCCAGTTTTTTAAGATAGATCATTATTATGGTGGTGGTGGTGGTGGTGGTGGTGGTGGTGGTAGAATAATGTATAAGAAGCAAGAATACCTAAATACATCTCCACCAACATTTTCAGTCATCATAAATCCCAATTAGCCTATATTCACAGATATTTGAACGGAGGTCTTCGGAGTGGAAAACAGACGGTCTAACCTGTCTTCCATCTGTGCGTATACAGTCTCTCTATCCACAAAAAATAAAAGTGTATGTCGGAGATCGAACTCCGGTTCTCTGATGAGAAGAGTTCAGTTAAATGAGCTGTCTCTGGACTTCGGTAAGCTATATAATATGTACATCATAGTTCCACATTATTTTCTACGGAATACTGCATCAATGAAGCCACTCCCTGCAAGATAAAGTATTCGTGGCAGGCGAACATGTTAAAAAGCACCGACTACGTCATTCCCCACAGAGTGTATCACTACCTCGAAACAACAGAGTAACATTTCCCTCTGTGACGTCAGACCCAGCACTTCCTGGCTGCAACGTCTGTTTAACTAGAGACGTAATTTGCTGCAATTTGACATAGTCTTGACTCTTACATTCGTCCACTTCAAATTATTGCTAGGGTAGTGGCTACAATTCTTCTGCGTTTACATATCCCTGGAATCCGCATTTAAGCTTCATTCAAAGTTTCTATTTCCCAAGATAGTTATATATCTCTTACTAGATATGAAAATTTCTGTAATCGAATCACAGAATTATTCCGCAGCTCGCACTTTTCGCTGATAAATAAAATCCATATAAATCACAACGAATACACAAGTAATTCTAGCATCATAATTTCTAATGCATAGACGTTTCATAACAGAGAACTGGGTTCAAACTTTTCCAACTCCAAAATGATATATTTAGAAATGAATACTTGTTGACACAACTCTGTGCACTGAAATTTTTCTCGACAATCATTGCTCTAAATTATGCGAGGAAAAGGGCATCTCATCATCAAAAAGGTTAGGTCATATTAGATTAGATTAGATTAGATTAGATTAGGTTAGGTCACGGTGACTACGGGCGGGTTAGAACGACCCTTTGAGGCCTATTGTGCACCCCAAATTTATGAGATGAATGAGGATGGGGTGTACCAGCCCACCGGATACATGTGACCCCTCACCCGATCACCCAATAGGAGCCTCCTACCCCCCTCGCTCTAAGTTCACACCGCCAAGATGACCAAACTGCACAGGATCCATTCCAACGGCCCTTCCAAGGTGTCGAAGCACCCTTGGAAATGCTCTTAAGGAATGAATCCTGACAGAGATATTACGGAAGGCTGGGAACCCAGGAACGGTTGCGGAGATGACGCTCCCTCCCGTAAGTTGATGAAAACACGAGTCTTTACCTGTATATGTCTATTGAATGAGATGAAGAAGGTGAATGATATGGTATGAAATCTAAATTCTTTTTCTACACGGGAGGGAAAGGGAAATGGACCGTGGCAATGAAAATTCCAACCCGGCATTTGCCTAAGTAACTTTGGAAAACCACGGAAAAACCCCAGTCAGGTTGGTCAGTCCGGGAATCGAACCACGGACCTCCCTAATGCAAGTCCCATCCGGAACGCATGAGCCAACTCGCTCGGTTCATCATAAAAAAAAGTTGAGAAATGCAGCTTTAATTACGCAGTACGAAGAAAATGTATTTCAAGTTTTTGCACATAAATTTCAACGTGATTACTAGGATAAATATCCAACATTTGCTCTAGGAAAAAACAAAACCATAAAATGTGACTACACATGTTGCACTGAACATTACATATTTCCAAGAAGGTATTTGCATGATTTTGTGCAGAAATTTCAAACTTATTACATGATATAGATAACAACATTTTGGTATAAGAAAAAAAAAGTATATCTACACGTGGGTTAGTATTGTATGTTATAAAGGAAATATATGTATGTTTTTCTGCAGAAATTTCCCTCATAGATTGATTTTATTGCCATAGCAACTAACAGAACGATCACAACTGTAAATTGGATAAGTTTTAACTGCCCCTTACAGAGACTGTAAATCTCCGCAACCCCGAGGTGCAAATGACCGCGTTTAAGTTGTATAATGGTCGGTTGTAACTCGGATAAATTATCAACTACCCAATCACTAAACGTTATATCTATCAAGCGAAAAGAGTCCATTATTTATATAAAACAAGCACAAAGTACTTGCATTTGAAATAAGGATTACAATTAAATCAATTATCTGTCATAAAAATTGATATTTGTTTCTAAATTACTTTTTATTGCGAATTTGTTAGATGTAATACACGGATTATAGTGGCACACCTGATTATTATTTCATGTTCATTAACTGCTTCGTTCGACTTCGATATTCTTTACTAAAGGGTAATTCTGTATGTTCTGTAAGTTTCTTAGTGATTTGTTGAACATTTCTTTCATCATAAAGGATTTCCTTAGTGTTTACAGATCATTTATCCAATAACGATGCACATAAAATAATATGCTTATATTTGTATTATTCTTAAAGAACACTGCATATTTAAATGTAGAAGAATAGAACGTGTAAAATGAACAGGCAAAATAAGAAATGAAGCTGTGCTAGGAAGACTGGATGAAGGAATAATAATGCTGAATGGAAAAAAGTTCAAGGCAATATTAAGATATATGGATCGTATGCGGAAACTAAGAGGAAGGCGGAAAAGATAAAGATTGGAATATGCTGGGTTTGCAGTGAGGTACCTGTCCTTGGACAGAAAACTATAACTTAATTAATTTAAAAAAAAGGTTACACAAATCGACGACTTTATCAATGTCAGTTCTAACAATTTAATCTTCATTTCTTTACTTGGTTATTTAACGGCATTATATCAATTAATAGGTTATTTAGCGAAGATGAGTTTGGTGATAGCGAGATGGTATTTGGCGAGATGAGGCCGAATATTCGCCATAGATTCGCCTTAAAATTATGGAAAACCTCGGACAACCCCAACAAGCTATCAGCCCGAACGGGAATCGAACCCACGTCCGAGCGCAACTTCGGATAGGCAAGCAAGTGCCTCAGATGACCGAGCTACGCCAGTGGATTTTATCTTTAATTAACTTTTGCGTAAGATAATATGAGAAATAAAATTGTGCAAAATACACACAACCACAAAACGTGCTTAAATAAGTAATAGAATTATTTCTAATGTTCGGTTCCTGCCGCATTAGTAGGTTAGTAGAGTTCGTAGTTGGTAGAGCGTTGGCTTACAAAGACCAGGACCAGAGTTCAAATCTCTGTAATTAAGTAGTTGTATTATTTTGTTAGACAAATCCAAGATTCTGGGAGTTTCTCTCTTGTACTCCACCAGTTTTCTCTCTTCATTTCACTCTACACATTTCGTCTTTCATTATCGTCTCCATTTTAAAAAACGGGGCACCACTTGTATTTGTGCGGAGTCTAAACGTCTGCCGTTGGGAAGGGGGTAGTTCCTCGTGATTCGTAGATTACAGCTGTGGTGTATTCGAGACAACTCATAGACCTGCAGAGAGGAACGGGAGTCACCCAGGACCTCATTCCCGATGGGGACATGACAATTCAGGTGGATCTGTGAAGTATGACAGACCACTACCAGAGATATGGTATTCTTTCTTGCCTGGAGAAGAATACGAGTTACGGCGGATGTCGGAGTAAGTTTAGCCGAACAGCACAATCAGTACGCAATTCATTTCATCGTGGATGCACAAAAAGCCCACTTGGATTGCAGTGCTTAGGGATGTTCCTTGTTCCACCCGTTAAGGACAAATACCAATGTTCGTTTTTTGACAGTACTTTGAATGGACTTCAGTTAACGATATAATCAGTCCATTATGCAAGGAAACACAGAAATAAATTTTGTCTCTTGTTTATGCTATACAATGGGAAAAGGTACGTAGTTGTTCTAGACGTCATAGAATAATAAATCAGTACCATCTGGTCATGGTCCAGCGGACAATTGTAATTCTGAAACAACGTCGGAAGTACTATTTTAACTAAGATAATGTACGTGTATTTTATTATAATTAGTCAGGATCATCTATTTCATATTTCGCATTTATCTTCATTTTCTCTGAAGCTAACAAACAACATTTATGATTTTCAATGCTCTATATACAGGGACATAACTTTATTTTACCAACATTTTTAACATTAACCTGGCTATACTTGGAAACACTGTTGCCCCCTTCCATTACAGAAGTTTGGTGTTACTAGTGCAATATGTAAACAAATCATTTTACTAGCTATAGGAGGAGAGAAAACTAATATATCCATTTATGTTACAGGGAAATACGATATTAGTATTTTCAGTTTGATCATTATTTTTACGGTATTTTATCAAAATACAGTAGAGTAGAAACATTTTTTTCACAAACTCAACTCTTCAGACGGTTTTATTCATTACATAATGGCTACTTTATTCAGCATATTACCGTACTTTCGGTAACTCTTATCTTTACTTTTGCTCAGTCCACACAGATAAAGTTATTCAGTCATGCTACACACCGTACCTGTGCGAAATAAGCAGGGGCGGGTATTTACGGAGATCGCGAAAATCACGACATAATAGATATACAATAGATTTTTACTAATCTTTACGAATTAAGTGATTCTGATTAATAATATGTGGATAAAACAATCACGACAAATCGCGAAATAGAGTTCTAATAGCGAAATATGGACACATTCACGAATTATTATTATTGTGTCGTTTTATAGCGAATTTCATATTCTGAGTTCTTTTTTCGGACTTTTATTCATTTGAATTTGTTGCACATTCAAGTAGGCTACATTACATGGTATTCCAGGTGTTCTGATTACATTAGTGAACACAAAGGACGGATAATTCAACATTTCACTAATAATTTGAAAGTATTAATTTGAGGGTTGCAAGTTTTTTTTTTTTTTTTTTTTTTTCCGTTTTTAATGAATGTGTGTTAAATACAGTCTCTATCCAACAAATATTGACCACACCGCACGTTTACCAGAATCCAATGAACCTTCAATGTTAATTATTTGGAAAGCAATATTCATACCGAGTTAATACTCCAATTTCAAAATAATTGTATTTTCCAAAATTTCCATTAATATCCAATAAGAGCACAAATCAATCTCCAACAATCTCCGTCGACACCAATATTAAAAAACACAAATGATAAAATTAATCTCTATAAATACCTGCCCCTGGAAATAAGGTTCAATAATATAGGCTCTTCCTTCTATGGAAAACCGCAACCATATTTCTGAAACACACTATACTGTTTACTTCATTGCTAGCAGACTTCGAATGCAACAGCGGCCGTAAGTTTGTTTGGCTGACGGGAGCAAGGACATTAGTGAAAGGGGTGGGATTCAAGTACATTAAAAAATGCAGGTACAATAAAAATGCAAGTAAAAATAAAGTGATGTCCTGGTACTTGCTTTTATGTTTCCGTGCCCTGCATTAATCAATGAAACACGTTTTTAATATTCATGAAAGGGAACCAAAAATAAGTTTTCTTTGATATATTTTTATGATTTACTACAATTATTAGAAACTTGTTGTGTCTTTCTAAGCTTTGGGTGGGTTTATTCACCTTCCAGTTCGTTGTCTGATTTACATTATTTTTCTTAATAGTTTCATTGAATGAAAATGCTAACGTTTTCATACAGATAAAACAGAGCAATTACGTCAAGCGTCAATGCAAAACTGTTTTCCTCGTACAACAAACAACGAAAAACATCTAAAAAAATCAATTCTTAACATTTGTATAATAAATAACTATTAGAACAAACTAATGGTTTTTATTTGAAATAAAATTCAGTCTAATTCACGAATAATCAGACGATTTCCTCCGTGATATTATTTTTAAGATTGATTTATTGAGCAATACTATACATACATACGTACTATATTATTTTATATGAGAAATCTCAGTTAGTATCAAGCAAGAAATTAATTATTACATACAGAATTATTTTACTTTTTATTGCGAATTTTATCCAAGAATATCATAAACAGGTAAGACAATGTCAATGTTAGAGATTACATCTCGGCTATAAAACATTTGTTCCGTGTGTATGAACTACTATAAGATCTTAGATCAGACATGCCAAAACCCTGCACATTGTGCAGTTGCTCACATTATGCAGTTGTATCTGTGTGATTTGCATTTTTCTGTTCCCCTGCCTGGAGGGAGTGAATCGTCTAGGAGGGGATCGAGACAGGGCTGTACAGTACCTGCAGTATCAGATCAGCTATTGTTTCAGTAACAATTTTTGTACGGGTGCTGATTGAGCTGTAACTGTGAATGCGTCATGAAAAATAAGTCCATAGATATAACGAGGAAGAGAAATCACGAATCATGTAACATATTTCTTATAATGTTTTCCTCAGCCAATAATAATTATTTTAAAATGAAAGGCTTTCATCGTCAATGTCGAGATAATAATTTTGTGACAGTTTAGATAAGATTAGTGAAGTTCTCAAAATATGATATTTGCCAGCGCTTATTTCGTAATCAGTACTCTCACGGCAAACAAAAAGTAGAAATAAATGTACCAAATAGTCATAAAGTTACTTATTCAGAATTTAGAAATATTAAACATGGTGTTCCGCAGGGGTCAATTTTAGGTCCATTGTTGTTTCTAGTTTATATTAATGATTTAGCCTTGACCATAAACAATTCATCCCATGTAATTTTATTTGCAGATGATACAAGTGTAATTATTTCAAGCAAACAATACGATCATTTTATAAACACTTCTAATACAGTGCTGAATCTAATGAATGAATGGTTCCATGCAAATAAACTAGCACTTAATGTTGATAAAACCAGTGCAGTCAAATTTAGTACACACAATAGTGCTCAGGTTTCCTACAGTATTCGATTAAATGGAACTCATCTCAAAGAATCTATAAGCACAAAGTTTCTTGGTTTAGAATTGGATAATCACTTGAACTGGAAAACGCATATAGAATGTATTACTCGTAAATTGAGCTCTGCCTGTTATGCATTAAGATCCTTATCTACTATTGGTGATATAAACTTACTCAAAATGTCATACTTTGCATATTTTCACTCTGTAATGAAATATGGCTTAATATTCTGGGGTAACTCGTCTGAAGCTAAACACGTTTTTGTTTTACAAAAGAAAGCTATAAGAATAATGGCCGGTGTGCATAAAAGGACCTCATGTAAAAATATTTTCCGAAACTTAGAAATCTTGACTTTACCTTGTGAATACATTCTTTCCGTAATGATGCTGTATATTAAGAACCAAGATAAATTCAGTACTAATCAAGACATTCATCATTTTAATACAAGACATAAATCAGATCTTCATCTACCCTCTGTTAGTCTAAGCTGTTTTAAAAAAGGAGTTCGCTATTCATGTATAACAGTCTTCAATGCACTGCCTAATTATCTTAAAGATTTGAAGAACAACGAGAAAAGGTTCAGAAAAGAATTAACCAAATTTCTACATACTCATACCTTCTACACAATTGATGAATTGTTTATGCTTGTGAATTGAATTATTCTACTTAAATGACATGTACAATTTTATATAGCTCAACTAAAATATGTTTTTATATTGACTTAATCTGTTTACTATGTATTGTATTTTTTGTTTAGCATAACTGATGAATTGTATGTACTGTAAATTGAATAGTATACTGTATAGGTCAACTGATGAATTGTTTAAGCTTATAAATTGAATTAATCTACTTCATATGAATTGTATAGCTTAACGAAAATAAGTTTGTAAATTGAACTAATTTGATTGTATATGTTTGTATAGTTTGGCTGATGAATTGTATATGTTCTTAAATGATTACTAGTCAGTGTAGCTCTACTGATGAATTGTATACAGACCTACTGTAAATTGAATGGTAATATGTATAGCTCAACTGATGAATTGTTTATGATTATAAATTGAATTAATCTACTTGATATTAATTGCACAAATTTGTATAGCTTAATGAAAGTATGCTACTTTGTATTGTATATATTTGTATAGATTTGGCCGATGAATTGTATATGCTTTAAATTGAATAGTAATCTATATAGCTCTACTGATAAATTGTTTGTTTGTAATTTGAAGAAGTTTGCATGATATGTATTATCAATTTCTGTATATCACAACTGGTTGAATTGTTTATGCCTTAAATTTAATTAAATTGTTTTGTATTATAATATAGCTCAACTTATGAATGATCGTTTGCGTTTGTAAATTTAATAATCTGATTGGCTATGTATTGTATACTTTTAGTAGAGCCATCGATGTTGGTCAGTCGACAGACTCGCTGGGCTGCTGATCCGGAGCTGCGTTCGGGCTTGGGTTGGACCCCCCTTTGGACTTTGGTTTCTTCGGAGGTTTTCCCCAGCCGTGGGACTGAAGCCGGATGGTCTATGGCGAGTCCTTGACATCAACCCCTTTGATTTGATTACCCCCTTTGATTTGATTACCTGGTTGGGTTTTTCCGAGGTTTCCCCCACCGAAAAGGCAAATGCCGGGTAATATTTTGGCGAATCCTCGGACCTCATCTCATCTCACTACATCTCGCCAAAATGTAAAAAAATGTAAAAAAATGTAAAAAAATGTAAAAAAATTGTACAAAATTGTAAAAATTGTAGAAAATTACTAAATTGTAAAACTATAAAAATTTGTAAAAATTGTAATTGTAATATTGTAAAATGTTGACATGTTCCACATCTTAAAGCTTCATTGCTCATGTAAGATCTATGGAATAAAATAAATGAATGAATGAATGAATGAAAACAATCTTGATAATAGTGTTGTTTTGGAGTCTGTACTAACACAGTCATCAAAGGTTAGACGACTTACGACTTCCATTTCATAAATCACTTCGTAGGGAAAGAGATGTAAGAAGACCTTCCAAACAATAGACGGAGTCCTTACAATTGAAAATTAAGAGACATTAATCTAACGTAATGAAGAAGAAGGTTATAAATTAAAGGGAACATAAAATTAAAATATTTCAAGTCGTTTGTATATTCTTTTTCAGCTCCAATAAGATTAAATAACATCCTTTTTGTTTAATTATAATTATAATTATATTATATGATTATGTCTCGTGACCAGAATATTGTACGAATTGGAACTATAAAAATTGGAGATTTATCTTTCGAAGAGGTGGAAAAATTCAAATATCTTGGAGCAACAGTAACAAATATAAATGACACTCGGGAGGAAATTAAACGCAGAATAAATATGGGAAATCGGTTGAGAAGCTTTTGTCATCTAGTCTTCTGTCAAAAAATCTGAAAGTTAGAATTTATAAAACAGTTATATTACCGGTTGTTCTTTATGGTTGTGAAACTTGGACTCTCACTTTGAGAGAGGAACATAGGTTAAGGGTGTTTGAGAATAAGGTGCTTAGGAAAATATTTGGGGCTAAGAGGGATGAAGTTACAGGAGAATGGAGAAAGTTACAAAGAGGCATCCCAAATAGGTTTTCACATACCTACAGTTTATGTGGAAATACTTTTACCGTATCAAGCATGATCGTAGTTTATTTCTAACAACACATAACAAATAGTCTGTCCAGGAAACTTTAATCAATTTCTCTATATTCACATTTATTACGGAAAAACTCGAGATTATGCTTGTTTGAAAATTAGAACCACATAAGCGGACAGACAGAATAAGAAATGAAGCTATGTTGGAAAGAGTGGGTGAAGAAAGAATGATGCTGAAACTGATCAGGAAGACGAAAAGAAATTGGTTGGGTCACTGGCTGAGAAGAAACTGTCTACTGAAGGATGCACTGAAAGGAATGGTGAACGGGAGAAGAGTTCGGGGTAGAAGAAGTTATCAGATGATAGACGACATTAAGATATATGGATCATATGAGGAAACGAAGGGGAAGGCAGAAAATAGGAAATATTGGAGAAAGCTGGGTTTGTAGTGAAAGACCTGCCCTTGCGCAGAACACTAAATGAATGAATGAATACATATTCTTTTAACAAATACCTCATATATATTTTACTGAAAGAAGATTATCCGATATCTACGTTCTTAATCCACAAATCCTAAAGGCAAGTCCAAATATCGTCTTTCTTCTGTCAACATAATCGCTGTCATTCTTCTATAACAACACTTTTCCTGTTCGTGGATTCTTTGATTACGGACTGGAATGGAATTTACGGAAGGAAGCAGTATGACCCAGCACTGCGATCTGTTACGATCTATTGCTCAAGCTAGGCGCATTCCCAAACCCACACTGCTGACTACACTAAGGTTCGCTTCGTACACAGGTTTCGAGCAGGCAACTCCCCCTCGTCCCTAGACCAGCCCCTCCCGTGCGTCGCCAGCCAGCGATGGGGGAATGCTATTGAATGATGAAGTAGAGAAATGGTGACGGAATACTGTACATGCCTAATATGGAGGAAAACAGGAGAACCCCGAGAAAACCTCCTACTGCGACCTCGTCCGCCATCAGTGTCACTATGAATTGTTCAATGAAAAACCCCAGACTTGACCGGGACTCGAACCCGGCGGAGTTCTGACCACTCAGCCACTGCAGAGGTATTTTTTGGTTAAGTATACCGTACATTACGTCTGACCAATTTATTGTTTGTTGTTGCAATGCATTATTTTACTATAAGACCATATAGATCGAATGGGGCAAAGGAGAGTAGCGCGGATGCCCGGGATAAATCGCCTCGTAGGGAAAGAGATGTAGGAAGACCTGCCAAACGACGGAGGGATCCCCTATAATCCTATTATTATTTATTATTATGTTGCATAATCTAATAAAAATATGTACAGTATTGTTTCATTTTGTACAATTTATTTCAAAAAGGCTCGATGTAAACAATATTCTTTAGTATATAGCAGTATGGTTTTGTGATATGATTAAAATTGGGAATATACTGTAGTTTTATTACTATAGTCGCGACGCTGTTATTCTCGGCGTGACTCCTCCTCTTTGTTTACGTCTTAAGAAGTGAAGGCTCTATAAAGTCTAGGTAGGTAGTATCGTTCGCCATTTTTGTTCTTTCGTTGCCGAGCTACCATACGAGCAATCTATTTGCCACACGTTAAACATTATCATATCGTAGCTCCTATGATAATAAATCAAACGCACTGTAATTCTGCAAATAATTGAGCGGCAAATAACGTCCTCGTGTGCTTTCTGCGAACGCCAACGAAAGAGCCAAAATGGCGGGCGATTATATTAAGTATTTATCCAGCCTTAGGAAATGCTTAACATCTTCATCAGCGAATCACAAGACGCACACGTTTAAATGTAGCCGATCTGCAACGTGATTGGCTGCCGGAAATAAGAGCGACGGGACTATAATTCTATACTAAAACTTATTCAAACTCATGTTGACACTGTCACGTAAGTACATTGGTATTATATTTAAAAAATCATTATACATTATTCTATGGAGCATTTTTTACACTTTCCCACTTTTCAAACAACTTCTGTGTGTACATAGTTTGGTTTCATAGACATGGGCTTTCATTATCTTGTTTTTACTTGGATATTTAACGACGCTGTGTCAACTATTAGATTATTTAGCGTTGATGTAATTGGTGATAGCGAGATAGTATTTGACGAGATGGAGCCGAGTATTACAGACAATTGCCTTGGAGTTGATGACAACATCGGAATTAAAGCCAACCAGATATATCAGTCCGAGCGGTAATCAAACTCACGCCCGAGGGCAACTCCCGATCAACAGGAAAACGCGCCGATTGCCTAAGTTACCGGCAGCTATTATCTTGTTACTAAAGCTTTAAGTATACTGATTCATCTTTTTTTTTTTACCTACAATACATATATTACATATTTTTATATTTCAATACTGAATTTCAGTTCATACTCTGAAACTTTAAAATATATTCCAACATAAGTCTAAAATTACCCTTATCCTTCGAAAATAACATCATTGACACATCTACTGTACTGTACATTTTACTTAAGAGTAGTTCTATTCCTTTCAAACCTCAATTTCTGAAAATGTTCAATTATATTCGAAAGAAGTGTATACAATTTCCGAGAAAGTAACTTCAGTTTCGGAAATAGTGATGTAAAGCTCGGAAAACGTAAAGTTAATTTCAGAAGAAGAAAATTCAATTTTGGTAAAAGATAAATATAACTTCGAAAAGATTTAATATCCTTTATATTACATTTTATTTTGAATAATATTGCATTTTATTAGATGTAGCTGCACTGAATTAATATAAATTAATGATGTTCCCAACATTTCTTGTTACCAATCGTTAATAAACGTTGTTACAATTTTCAATTGATTTATTTTACGACATTTTATCAACTGCCATGATTATCTAGGGTCTGAATGAAATGAAGGTGATAATACCAGCGAAATGAGTCCAGGGTCCAGCGCCGAAAGTTTCCCAGAATTTGCTCTTAAAGGGTTGAGGAAAAACTCCGGAAAAAACCTCAACCAAGTAACTTGCCCGAACCAGGATTCAAACCCAGGGCCGCAGTTTCGCAGTCCGACATGCAGACCACTTCTCCACGCGATGGACAATAAACATTGTTCATAAATATTTCTGTCAAGTATCTTGAGAGTATACGGAGAATGAACTTAATTTAAACAAGTACAGTATATAATGAAAGACCAGCTCAAAAGTGAAACAACTCAAAATGTAAAGTTTTGAGAAAATTGCATTTTAAAGATTCATGTTGCTGTGCAAAATCCAAGGATCACTGCAATTACTCCAAATTCTGTTAATGATGTTTTATATGTATTTTAAGTTTCAAATTAAAGTGATATTAATTGGATTTTCTATAGCAACATGAAACTTTAAAATGCAGTTATCTCTAAATTTTAAATTTAAGTAGTTTCCTTTTGAACTGGCCTGTCGATATAATGTCACTATATCGCTGAAAAATAAAAAATTATTCAAATCCTTCGTTCTTGAATTTATTATTTTCTGAGTTTGGTATCATTTTCGATATTGAATATATATATTCCGAAATTGAGGTTAACTCTCCAAAATTAACCTTATTTGTATGAACAATAATTAACCATTTCCGAAATTGAAGTTAGCTTTTCCAAAATTAAAATTAGATTTTCCGAAACTGAGATTAGCTTTTCAGAAACTGAGGTCGAAAAGATACAGATAAGATTTTAAAAAATAATCCACTATTACCACAGTAACGTTAGCTTTTTACAAACAAGTTATGACAACTTACCGTTTGCTGTGGAGAAGTCCACTGCTGGTGCTGGGGCGAAACCTTGCCGGACTGCTGGGTGTCAGACGGGAAGAACAGCACGTGCTTCTCTGTGGTAGCTGCATTGTTGTTGTGGTGGTGGGATGTCTTGCCGCCGCTACCATTAGCTGTGGCTCCCAGCGGGTATGTCGGGTAGTCGTGGTAGCTGGTATCCGGCATCCTAACATCCAATACTGTTCTGTTTACAATGTATCCACCATTTTACACAGTCTTTCACCTTATTCTAGACGCCATTACAATATGCTAAGTCACTAGATGTTGTCAAAAATTTTAAAAACCTTAATAATCAACTGTGATGACACTACAAGTCTCCATTGTTATTGCAAATCCGGTATCCGATCATATGTCAATAGTTTTCAACATAACGAACCCCTAATTTTCAGTTTTTATAGCACTGAAAATCAGCATAGTTATTGTATGTATGGTAACATGTAACATCAATAGTTGTAATTAAGCATAACGAATCCTAATCCCTAATTGTTGTTAACACTATAAATGATCATTATATTGTACATCTGGTACCCATACGTCAACAGTTGTCAGATGTCTTAAAATACTAATTGACAATTGTAACACTGACCGCTATCATTGTCAGTATATATACGATTTAATAAGCATACTAACAGATAACATGGTAGCTGATATTGTCAGAATTTGTCAGCTATAAATTCTAATTGACAATCAATTCAGTAAATCTCTCATTTACGTTACTGTTAACGAATTTAGTGACAAAATCATGTTGTATTATAATTATTATCTTATATCGAATTCTCTATATTTATATTAATTCTTACTGTTAATTTCAAATAAAATATTTCCAAAAGCACATTTTAATGTTAACTACTTTTTGTATTCTAGATATATATTTATGTATTTATCTTTTTGTAACGTATTAACCAGCAAAATAATTTATTACACATTTACATTCAATAAATTCTAAATAGTTATTGCTTAATTTTAGACACCAAATGTGAATAGCGGTATATTTAATAAATTTTATACCTTTCCTCTAGTTTTGATATTTTGTTTTGGACTGGACTATTCTACGAGCAGTATGAACATCATATTTCCTTCTTTTGTCTTCGTTTTGAAGTTTCGTAGAGTTTTGACATTTGTCAGTTTCGCGTAATATTACGAGATGACATAAAAAAAGATCTTTTTTATCCGACAACATATGAAATCGTATACTTCCAAGAGTCAATGTGTATGTGTTTTACGATCATCCATGACTTCAAATGTTTTAAAGGGAAGATTGGGAACTTTCTTCAAGTGGATTTACAAGTTTTTCCTGTTTTCTTTTTTTTTCTAAGTGTTCTCGAATAGAAGTTTATTTTTAAAGAGTCACTTTCACAAGTTGTTTCACATCTCGCAACACTATCGCTCGCACACACGGGGAAACTCAATTTCCGTAACTGCATCAGTCACCATGGTAACAAATTTTCCCCCCCAAAAAGACAATTATAATACTTTTCCCAGTATTTTAGTTCGTCTTTCTCACTATAACAACTACATTTTAGACAATTAAAAGATGTTATTTCAAGTTCATAGCAACTCTCTTCTCACATAACTGTATTCGAACGATAACAAAAAAAGGACTATTGTCGAATATTAATCAACTGTTTTTCTTCACCATTGTAGTTACATTCAGAGATAACTAAACCATATTTATACTATAACCGGGTTTTTTCACAATAACTGCATTTGGAAAATATATTAATATTGTTTAAATCATTTGTCCTCACAAATAGAATCTAGATTCGAGAGGGAGAATGAAAGAAACTTTGCTGAAAGGTTACTTCCATGGTTAACACTATAGAAATTTCGTTAAAAAAAGACAAAATAACGCTTTTGTCTGTTTTTTTTTTTCACTATAAAAACTAGATTTAAAAAAGAGAATTAAGAAAGTCTGTTCTCAAGCAAACTTTCAATGTTTTAGTAGTTATGTTATAGGATACTAATCCATGAAGAGTTGTGTGTTACTTTTGTTTGGTGTAGATATCCGTCATAGTCACCGTGCTCTCATCGCCCGGCGTCGGCGGTAGCTAGCTAGCTCGCTCGCTCGTTCGGTCGGTCACAGGCTGATGCGTGCGTGTGTTCGGCTGGTACGCGAAGTACTAAACCAATGAGGTGTACAGTTCACCGTGTAAAGATCAGGCCATGCGGGGGTGTGTGGAGAGGGGGTAGATCCCGTAGCTTGCGCCTTGTAAGAGACACGGGGTCCTTACTGCGCTTGCTCTGCGGAGTTGATTGCAAGGCGGTGATGAAGCGACTTTTATAAATAATTGTTGCAACCAAATACTGGAGGTTAAATGATCAAATTCCCTGATAAGAATCCAACCGGTATCCACACAGCGAGATTACTATTTTTCCCTTAGATAGCGAATATGTTTTCTCAGAAAACTGCACAGTTGATCTCCTGTTTTTTTAAGCTTGCTATCGCTACATGTATTAGAAAAGCAAGGGTAACATGAGAATCAGGGAAAATTAAAATGCCACAAAGAGATTTGCATCACAGCCACTATGTTTATCACAAATCTCACAGGAAATGAGTGGAATCGAATCATGATCATTTTTTGCGAAAAGCCGTCAGCTGACTGAGTTATGGCTGGTTTATAATTATTTTATTCCTTAAGCTCGGTGTGGTATAATACACTCGCCCATTTTTTAAGTTTTAGAAGAAGAAACTGCGACACAAAAAATAAATAATATGAGTTAGAGACATGTCTAAAAGAAGAGACGTGCGTGGAGCGTCTGCTAATCTAATCACAGAAGATTCAAAATAAAATAAAAATGTGTTTTTAAAAATGACACCTGAGAATAATTTTGAAACACTTTTGAAGTTAGGTAACCCGAAACGCACCATGTGCATTCATATCTTTGTAACTATAATTAACTCCAATAAATTTATAGTTACAGTTTACGCCCACTTTATAATATTAGAAACATCAATAAAAATTTGGCAATTTAACAAACACATAAATCTTCACATAGAAACAAAACGTGATACATGTTTCGCTCCTGCAATTAAAGCTGTTTAAACCAGTAGAGTAGAGTTAGCACAGTGGGAGGTAAGGGGAAGTAGAGCTGTACCACAGTCTAGTATATACAGTCACGAAGCTCAATACGTAGTAAATATGCATCCTAGATAGTTGCTAATCACTAGGATTGCTAATATAGTCTCATTACAGACAATGCGAAATAGTACTTGCACAGTCTATTGTTCCTAGCACTCTCACAACTCAAGCTTCATGACTGTATATACTAGACCAACCATGGGGAAAAATGGCTCCGAAGGGCCACTGCACTCAAAGCCGCCTTACCTCACTCCACCGACCCTCTCCTCCGCCTGGTGCTTCTCTAGACACGCTTCATTCAGTGGCGGGTATGGCTTCGATCTCGGGACGTCAGTTTCAGGAAGAGTTGCAGAAAGAATTTTTTGTTACTTACAAAAAGAAGAAAGTCTGTTGCTTAATATGTAGGTTTAAAATTGCGCATATAAAACGCTTCAATATTGAACGCCACTTTGGTCGGAAGCATAAAGCTTACAAGTATTTATTTACAATTTTAAAAGCTATTTTCGTAATATTTGTGAAAAATACAAAACAAAATACGTGTATGTTTATGATTTTCAGGATTTAGATACTTATTATTTTATTAAGTATCTGGAACTGAACTTATTTAAAACTTTGAGTGCATATTAGGCCTACTTGATGCGTTCTCTTTCCAAGAAAGATTTTCAGAAGTAACTGCAACGGATATGGAGATGTGTCTGTTCAAAAATCCATTTGTATTTGGTGTTACCCAAGCATTAGAGCCACTATAGAGATGCAAAAGAGTACGCTACTAAAGTGTTTAGGAAAAAATGAATTAGATCTCTTTAAATACCTACCAGAGGAGCAATTCCCTAATCTGCGCACATTTGCAATGCGTATGGTCTCTATGTTTGGCTCAACTTACTGTTGTGAGCTGCTTTTCTTTACAAAATGAATATGACCAAAAGTATCTCCAGGTCTAGGATTACAGACATGCATTTAGTTTCAGTATTACGGTTGAGTTGTTCTATTTTAGAGCCAAATATATCCTTTTTAGTTAATAACAAGAAATTTCGAGGGCAATCAACAACAAAAAAAAATGAAAACCAGCAGTATAAGCCTACAATACTATTTCGTTTCATTCATATCTCATATATTTTGTTTAATATGTTTTAAAGTTAAATGACAGTGGAGCTTAGTTTTACTTTCTTTAGTATTTATAAAAAGAAACAATTGATTTTTTTGATCATTATATTGTGTTTAATATGTTTTCAAGTTAAATGACAGTGGAGCTTAGTTATTTCATTGGTTTAAAAAGAAACTATTTATTATGTTGAGCATTGTATCTTTCAATATATTGTGCAGTTAAATGACAATGGAGCTTTGCTTTTTTCTTTATTGTTTTTAAAAAAGAAATAATTTATTATGTCGATCACAAGGCAGTTCAAGAATTTTTTGTGCACATGATAAAGGAATGGTTATACAATTGAAAAATATATAATTTTCCTAATGACAATAGGTGGCCGTCATAATTATTGTATGATACGTGTACTTCCTATAAACAAAATACTGTAAAGATTTTGAAACAAGAAATAAGAGCGGAGAAATTACCGATGCGCAGGGTGTGTCGAATCCACCACTGCACTTGACTTAGCAAAACAACTGCGTTACCCCTCGCCAGTCAATCAAACGAATGTGGGGTGAGTAGGAGCGTTCCCCCCCTACTTTGCTTATAGTCCCCATAGCTGTACTAGACTGCGATACTACTATCTTCCTGCGTATACTACAAAAGTAATGTTTGAAGAAGGATCAGATTCTAGATACAAAACAAAGTTTTTTGAAAGTAATGAATGTCTGACAGCTCCTTTATACTATGTAAGTAAACTAGAATACGTTATTTTTACTGTACTATTTACACTATAGTTTCCTCTTCCCGATCAGCAGGCTTCGAGACTTCGGACCCGATAGAGTAGTTCAGTGGGAAATCCGCATAACTGTGTACTGAGTGTAGTGGTAAGGAGTACAGTGGGTGGGGGTACTGTAGAATGAATGCCAACAAATACGCAAAGGAAAACGCTCTGGATTTGAAGATTCTGACGAATAATTTGGTTTTCATACAAATCTATTTTAAGACTGTGTCTGAAACTATTACACGGTTAGAAAAGTCAGAGCAAGAGACGCCAGAAGTCCTCAAATTAGTTGAGGAAATGACACAGAGAATTAATGAGACACCAAGTACACCGGGTACTGAACGTGTAAAATAGAAGTGGAAATCAATTTTATGTAAAAATAAAGGATGTGGAACTCTATATAACATAAACTGCAAATTAGTGGATATAGAGTCACCCGAGAATAAAGGACTGTCTTTTAGAGACTGCAATGATGTTAGGTTTTTTCGTTTTGCTCCTATCACTTCATGCGACGTAGAGCGCAGCTTTTCACAGTACAAACTTTGTTTAGCAGATAATCGAAAAAGATTTACGTTTGAGACACTGAGAATGTATCTTGTAGTACATTGCAATTCGGTACTGTAACTGCACTTCCTAAAGACGACCAATAGGATATATGAAGAAATTAAAATTGCTACATGTTTATTTCCACCATTAACACTGTGTATAATTAAACACAAATTCTTATAAAAGACAGGACAATAAAAGTTTTTCACATTATTTTGACATTGTCATTGTGTAATGTATATTTACTTTCAGAATGTACTTATGTGTGTGTTCCCCCATACTACCGTACTGTATTCTAAACAGCAACGTTGTTACCTCAATACATCTCTACCTTTCACTGCCTGCAGCGAGTCAACAACCTATAGTACATGCACAGTAAACTTATTGTATCGGGTCCCAAGTCTCGAAACCTGCTGATCAGTTTCAACATCATTCTTTCTTCACACTTACAAGAACAAATTATCGATCACTATCTATTCGAAGGGGTCAGGTATCTTTAAACGCCAGTGTACAGAGCCGTTCGATCACAATTATCATTCACAGAAAAGGAGTGTTAGACGCAATAAGCTTCAGTTGCAGTTAAACCTTCGGGTCCGTCCTCCGTACAAAAAAAAAATGATCGTCCCCCTCAACCGCATTTTAACTCACGATCGTCCCATCAAATGGCAGGCATGGTAGTCACTCAATCGCAGTGCACACAACGTCCAAACGGCGAGTAATCAGTAAATGTTTTAGTAACTGATGCTGAAATAGCACTGTCAGCCGGACAGCCATATGGTCGGCTACACACGACGGAGACCCAACTTCATGGCGAATTTGTGATGAAGAAAGATGCTATTTTATCAACTGCTATGGTTATCTAGAGTCTAAGTGAGGTGAATGAGCCCAGCGTCAAAAGTTACCCATCATTTGCTCTCAACCAGATAACTTGTCCCAAACAGGATTTGAAAACGGGCCCACTTTGTTACCTTGATCAAATTCTGTAACAATTTTTTTAGTAACTTGATATATTGCATTATCTGTACTGAATTTTTTTTCGAAAACCAAATTGATTATCACTTAATATATTGTGTTTATCAAGATAATTCATTAATCGAACTTTAATACATTTTTCTAGTAATTTTGAAACACATGAAAGTAACGATATTGGTCTATAATTGTTCATATTTATTTTGTCTCCTGTTTTAAAAATAGGTTTCACAATTGCATTTTTTAATTTATTTGGGATTTTGCCATTTAGAAAACATATATTAAAAATATGAGTTAGAGGTTTCGCAATATGATTTATAACCATCTTAAGTATTTTAGCACTTATGTTATCAGGACCAGGTGATATATATATATATATATATTTTTTTTTAATTTTTGCTATATTGATTATTTCCTCATCTGTTACGGGGTAAAGATACATACAAGCATTTACTGAAGTTACATTGCTAAGAAAATTGTTATTTTTTATAGACGATACAATATCCAAGCCAATGCTTGTAAAATAAGAGTTAAATTCTGTTGCAATGTGTATTTTATCACTTAAGATTAAACCATTTCGAGAAACAATCTCATTAAATTGTTCTTTTTTATTTACTTCAATATTTGCCGCTTCTCGCACAGCTTGCCAAAACATTTTAGAAGTATTGCTATATTTTTCTAATTTGATGGAGAAATAATTAGCTTTCGCTCTCTTTATTACGTTAGATAATATGTTACGAAATTTTAACTTGTTTTTTTAAATAAAATTAAATGGTTCTTTTCTTAATTTACTTGCAAGTTTGTCTCTCGTACGGATTGATTTAACTATACCATTTGTAATCCATGGTTTAATTTTTTTTAACTTACTAGAAACTTTTTGAGTAGTTTTATTTGTGTGCTTTATAATATTCGTATTTAAATTTTGATAAAAAAAACTTCGATACCATTATCGGGATCATTACAACTCATTAAAGTATCCCATGTTTCATTACTTATATCTAACAATAGGTCATCATAATTGATGACGATGTAATGAGGCGATAGGAGCGATCCTAGTGGTAAGCAACTATCTATGGATGCATATTTACTACGTATTGAGCTTCGTGGCTGTATATACTAGACTGTGATCTTACTATGATGCAATCAACCTCCCTTATGCGTCATGCTAATAACACTGCTACAGAAAAAAATAATAAAAATATGTCTTAATAAACCTCTTGATTATCCCTCACAACTGTTTTATTCTGAATTTAAAGTATTTAATATCGACCAAATTTATAACAATGTCTTGTTGAATTTCGTACATAAAAACCGAAATATATTTAATTTGTATTGCCATAAATATAAAACTAAAAGATCAGACAACATATGCTTGACAGAACCTAAATGTACCACAGCTGTAGCTTATAATCACAGCAGCAATTCAGGTACAAGGCTCTACAACAAAATAGCAGCTAAATTACCAAACACTCAATTTGCTAATGCTCCTTATTTAAAAAAAATCAATTAAAATTATTGTTGAGGGAGACAAAGTTTGAACTACTATAATATCTGTGTTTTTCTTTCTCTCTTTTTACATTCTTAATTTTTGTTAATTAATTAAATACTTGTTTTAAAATTTTGTGAAATGCTCCTGAGCACGAGTATGTACTCATTCTGGGGGTGCTAGAGTGATTTTTATACAGGAGTGGAAGTGAGATAACCTTCCAGATTGAAACAGACTATAAGGTACACGTAAATGTAATTATGGTTTATTTAACGACACTCGAACTGCAGAGGTTATATCAGTGTTGCCGGTGTGCCGGAAATTTGTCCCGCAGGAGTTCTTTTACATGCCAGTAAATCTACTGACATAAGCCTGTCGCATTTAAACACACTTAAATGCCAGCGACCTGGGCCGGGATCGAACCCGCAACCTCGAGCATAGAAGGCCAGCGCTATACCAATTACGCTATCCTGGGCAACTAGAGTAAACGTAAATGAATAGCAAACCTATTATTACGTTTTATGATTAAATGCACGGTTAATTAGAAAATTAAGTTTGAAGTTTCAGCATTCCGGCAACATCGTCGTTAAAACACTCTACTCGTATACAGATGTAAGAGGCCAACGAACTCGATGAGACTCCGTACGTAAGTTGTCAAGCTACCAAGACTTTGCCACGCTTTCGCTTCGTACAATGGTTTGAATTTAGGTTTTTTTTAAAATTAAATTTACACGAAAACCGTGCACGCTATTTAAATACGCGAGAGGATAAATTAATTATTCTTTATTAGATTTCTTATCGACATGGACAAAAATCATGATCCTACTAGCAATAGTTAACGAATAAGAGATTGTTAAACATTTGGGAAACAAAAACATTTTCTTCTGAAAAGACTATGAACTTTCCATCAATATGATATTATAGTTTTTTGTTATACACAACATGAGCTATTCACTCTGTAAATCTGCACTTCCATCCTGTATACACATGGTGTTTCCGAGGTGGTGTTACAAATTTTCAGGGATGATGGCGAAGGGCACATGTATCAATTTGAGATAAGGAACCATACATGTCCGAAAATGACTAAGTCGAAAGTTATAAGCAAAAATAGTTGTGCGGAAATGGAATTGTAATTTGGCAACACGTGCCCTCCTTCCTTTAACCTTTGGAATAGTCGTGGAAAGATGGTATGGGCCGGATGTCTCCTACGTGGGTACTTAGCCCGATACAATCTGTGAGCTTGTCTACTGTTCCCATTAGCTCATCCGTATTCGAAAATCAGATCTGCTTATTCAGCTCTCGTGTACTCCTCCATATCACTAGAACTAATCGACTGGACACTGTAACTTGTACATATACACTGCTGTCTACAGACGTGCATACCAGGACCGACCATGTCCGTTACACATTACGCTAACCTGCATTGCTTTAGTGTAGTTTCCTTCTCCATCCCTCAGACAGCGCACTGAATGGAATACTGTAAGCAGACAATGTAAACAACGTCAGATGAATACAGTATGTGTAAGATGTACAGATAAATACACATAAATAAGGTGTACAGAGAAATAAAATTATTTCATTTCCACATAGGCTAACGGTTTTTCCTTGTAACTTTCGACTTAGTCATTTCCGGACCAGGGTTCCTTATCTCAAATTGATACATGTGCCCTTCGCCATCATCCCTGAAAGTGTGTAACACCACCTCGGAAACACCCCGTATAAAACAATATGTATCTTTATTATAGCAATAAAATTATTATTATTATTATTATTATTATTATTATTATTATTATTATTTCTTCTCCATTTACTGTCATCTACAAATTTAAAAATAGGCCTACCGGTACGAATGTCCTAGGTCATATAGCCATTGCGATTAGTGTGATGTGCTCATAGATCTAATGATCGAAGACAACTAAAAATAATAAAAAAAGGTAAGTCACATATTCGGATGTCGATTAAACTCAGCATTTAATAGCGTCGTCAAATAAATTGATCGCCGAGTACCAGGAAATGACGCAGGCGCACTAAGTCAGAAGAGAACTCACTGTATGTTAATGTCGGTTTCTTGAAAGTTTAATGCAGAGCGGTTCTGCAAAAAACGTAAATATCTCCAGCGTTACCATGACAACCAGTTCGTTGTGAATTTGGGTATGTGATAAAGCAGCGCGGTAGAGCACTTGAGAACTCTACAAATACGAGGGTAGAACGGAGGATGAGGGTGAGTACGTTTAAACACGAACTAACTTCCGTCCTACCTGCATACATACACACGTACATACAAGTGTCACATCACATGTAACTCTGAAGTCCAGTTTCCATGTGACAATGATAAATTTAAACACAATTAATACACTTCGTTAGCTCTTCCACAACTTGAAGCGACATAATACATGAACAGTGGATGTTAATTTGTTAATAATACCACACAAAATTCTCCCTCTCAAGTCACGCTGAAAGTAAAAGTCGCAAATTGCTGCACTGTAAAATGTTAACCACAGCTACACACGTTTAACAATTATAATAAAAGCCACCCGGTAACACTTTAGCCTGCAGTCTCGAAGTTGCGCTCGGGCGTGGGTTCGATTCCTGTTTGGGCTGATTACCTAGTTGTTTTTTCTGTGGTTTTCCCAACTGTAAGGTGAATGTCAGATAAATCATGGAGAATCCTCGGCCTTACTTCACCAAATACCATTTCGTATCACCATTTCTATCCACGCCAGATAATCTGGTAGTTAGTAGAGTGTCATTAAATAACCAACTACGAAAGTGACAGATACTCGCAGAATCCCTGGAATTGCGTGAAACATCTATGCTCTCGGTTAGGTATGTACAGTCTGTCGTGTATTTTTATTTCCAAATAAGATCTATGTTAATGAATACTTACATATATTTTAATTTCAAATATACTACCATAAAACAAGTCAAAGTTAGGATAGGAAGAGGAGCACGTCAAGGATGCCTTTATCTTCTACCCTGTTCAACATCTACTTGGAGGATTTAGTAAAGAACTGTTTTCAGAACATGGGAGGCGTGATAGTAGGAGGAAGAATAAAAAATAAGAGCTGAAATCGAGTCAATCAGTGAAGCAGAACTTCTTAAAGTAATTCACAATTCCGTAATAAAATATAACAAGAAAATTAGAAAAGTGTTAATGTCTTCAATTTGATTAAATAAATTTATAGCCTATGTGTATGAATTAATCAGCCTGTATTATATTTGTATTCTATAATTTTGGAATTTATATATATATATATATATATATATATATATATATATATATATACACACATTTTATAAATTGTCCTACTTTATTCACGTACGATATTATTCTTCTCTATGTTAATATTATATTATATAAATTCATTGCCGCTGTTATTTTAATTTTTATTTCCTATTTTATTTTATTTCATTTTCTATATTCCTCTTATATTAATATAGGCCTATTATATTATATAACTAGCTGTACCCGTGCGCTCCGCTGCACTTATTAGAAATAAATATAAAGGAATTACATGATTAAAATAGAACATTGGGTCCAGGGAACATTCGTGTTTGATAGAAGAATAAATCGTTTAATATGCTACTTAATTTAAATTCTATCAAAATAATTAAAATGCTATCATTTTTGTCCAGAGACCACTCATTTGGTGCAAAGATAATTCGTTTAACATTTTTCTAAATTAGTCTTGAATGTATCCTTTAATAAATCACTCCAAATTAATAGAGTTGATTGTGTACGAAGATCATTTTTATGTTAACCTTACTGTGCAGTTTTTTTTTATTTTATTCACTCCTTAACATCTGCAGTCATGTCGCATGTTTAGAATGTGTGGGTATATCAGCAGGCCGTTTTTACTCTTATTGAGTTCCTGTTTCTATTGTGTGTTGTAGATGGCTTGTGTTCGTGTAACTGATTATAGACTTTGATTAATGTTTTTGGTATTGGTAATTGAGGCGGTGATGAATAATGGCATGTATCTTTCCAATCCGGCATTTTCCTTTATGGCTAAGGGAAATCATGAAAAACCCCAGTCAGATCGGTCGGCCACGGGGTTTGAACCCGGGACTCCCGAATGCGTGTCTCAAATGATACCACCTGAGCCAACTCACTGGGTTGTATATCATTGTTTATGCAAATAAAAAAAATGAGGTACCCTACATAAATATTATTTTAAGAAACACAGGAAACGAATATGGGTAAATTATGAGCGCAGGGACGCCATTTCATGGCACCTTTTAAAATAACGCAGCTCTGTGGTAAAATTAGTGTATAAAATTAGAGTATTTTATGTGGACCAAATAAAGTTGCAATAATCAAGTTATACAATATTTCGACAGAATATCAAGTTTTCTGTGCGTATAGATTTCTTTTCATCTTACGTCAGTCCTCTTTTGTAGCATTACATCCAACTAGAGAAACTACAAATTTCAAATACTGAAGGTTAATTATTGTAGCTTCTGAGATTACTTCACACACACAAAATATTCTCTGTATATTAATATTGATAAACGTCAAGGCCGCCTTAAATAGACGGTGTCATTTGTTTTGATTTCATTGTAGCCATCGTCGTCGTTCCTGCAATAACTCCTATGTCATATATCGATTTTCAGATTTTTGCTCTATTAAATAACTTAAATAGTGATGCAGCAAATATTACAACCTACTATATTATATAACTTAATTATTTTTCTTTCTTTCGAAAATGTAAGAATTCACGATCTCCTATACACTACTGCCATAGAATGAATAAATTTGTCTTTCTTCCTACTAAAAAATTTAATATTTTGCACATAGAAGTTATGGAACAACGACACTATAATCTGAGGCGGCGGTGGAGATGTATTGTATTGTTACTTTAAAACTCTTTTATATCCTTAAATATCAGTCCTATCAAAATTTTGCCTGGAATGCAACTTATCGGAAATCATTTTTAAAGAAACTTTTGTTATGTAACATTTTTCACAAAAATCAATAATAAGCGAGATATTTCGGTTTATTTAATTCAGGACCCCTTATAACCCTCTTTTAAATAAAGTATTTTGAATATCATATAGCCTAAAATCTAAGTTACAACGAACTTAATTTATATTCCAATTTTCATCGAAATCCGTTCAGCCATTATCGCGTGAAAAGGTAACAAACAGACAGACTTAAATATCAGTCCTATAAAAATTTTGCCTGGTATAAAACTTATCGGAAATCATTTTCAAAGAAACTTTTGTTATGTAACATTTTTAAAAAAAAGTCAATAATAAGCAAGATATTTCGGTTTATTTAATTCAGGTCCCCTTATAACCCCCTTTTAAATAAAGTATTTTGAATGTCATATAGCCTAAAATCTAAGTTACAACGAACTTAATTTATGTTCCAATTATCATCGAAATCCGTTCAGCCATTTTCGCGTGAAAAGGTAACAAACATACAGACAGACAGACATACAAACAAAAATTTCAAAAAAAGCGATTTTCGGTTTCAGGATGATTAATTATACATGTTAACACCAATTATTTTTGGAAAATGGAAAATTACCAGAAAAATTTCGGTTACAGATTTATTATTAGTATAGATTTCACTGTAGCTGTATATTTAATTTAGTTTCTATTTTATTTTATTTTGTATATTCTCCTATATGCCTATTAATAATATATCTGAACTGCAACCGAACACGAGCGCTGCTCATTCGATCCTCAATTTTTGTTAATATTACTGTATCTCCTTTTTATATTGATTATATTATTTTATTTCTATTTCTATAGTTGTAATTATATACTGTATTCTGTATATTTACTCTTTCGAATTCTGCACACCTTAACACCAAATTACCTTTCGTCTCGTTTCTCTTATCTATACTCTAACCACGACATAAATACCAAATCACTTATCTGTGGCACGCTAAGTATACCTCCTCATAGAACATATTGTTATTCATCATCTTTTACAATATCCACCTCGTGTCAATGTAATTCCTTGTCACAAAGTATTAGGGGCTGCAAGACAACAAACACCTTCAAGAACAGCTTAAAAGATAATCTTATTAGCATTTCACTCCAATCATACTGATTTAAACTATCACTGACTACAATGTTACTTTTTTCTTTAGAATCATCCTGATTGTGCTGTATTTTCAAAATTGTCTCATAATAATCTCTTTCTATTATCTAATATTATTTGAAATATATTAACATTCTATGTATTCTAGTTTAATTCTGCTACACAGTTTATTTAAATGTTTAATTAATAGTTCATAGTATTTTGTTGTTTAATTCGTAAATAACTCTTGTATACATGTAACTCTCATCTAAATCAAATTTTTTAATTCTTTGTAAGTTCATGCATATGTATATACACTTTTTGCTGGTTGAGTGGAAGAGAAGGCCTTACGGCCATAACTCTGCCAGCTAAAATAAATCATTATCATTATTATCATTATTATTATTATATTTAAATAAATAAATAAATAAATAAAAAGGTGTCAACAGTGTGTGTAGTTGGTTGGGGACATTTTCAACACCTACTTTGAGCTGGGTACGTACAAATTCCTATAGTAAATGCTTCAGTGCTGAGCAGACCGGGTGGCCTGCTCCGAGCGGCGGGCGACGGGAAAATAAAAATCGCACAGCTAAACAAAACGGTATCACTGTATATGTATCATAAGCCTATAAGGAGACAAAGAGGAAGGCAGAAAATAGGAAAGATTGGAGAAACCTGGATTTGCAGTGAAAGACCTGCCCTTTGGTACAACACTGAATGAATGAAGATTATACCATCAACCTGTAATTCATACATTCAATGACCACTTCTAGAATGACGTAAATAAGAAGGGAAACACGTTAATAAGATATGACAGCCTTACTCACAGTTGTGATATGGTAGTAAATTAGTCAAGCATAAAAACGGCAAAGCTATTCTTTTGGACGTTTTTAATACTTTGATTAAACGCTACCATTGTGTTAGATTGTGCGAGCTAACTAAAATAAGTTAGAGGTATTGAATAAGAACACTACATTTACCTAACAACCTGTGATACTCAGAACACGTGAGTTTTTAAGCGGAATCCGGCTGAGGGGAAGCAGCTATGGATAGATACGTAGATTCCGCGAACCAATCAGGCTCCCTGAGGATAGAATGACAAAAACTATATTGTTTATATTAGGTTCCTTCCTTGAGCTGGATAGTGCATAGGTGCATACTGGTTCAAGGGTATACTGTAGGTAGTACTCTCCTCTATACTGCAATATTTTGTGAGTCGGTTTCAAAGAAGGAGATAAAAAAAGATGAAGAATTAAATAAAAATATTGGACTTTTACTTGGAATGAGAAATACATAAAGGCGATCCACTGAAAGGAATATCATACCTTTTTTCTCGGTAACGTTTTGTACTGTGCATAAAATGACACGCTAAGGTTCTAAAATGACAGAGCCTAGCATTATAAACAAGCAATTATTCATTAAACTAAGTTCATAATAAGAATTATTACATTATTTTCAGATAATCATGCTTTGGTTTACGTCTAGAGGCCCAGTATTTTCAATGCAAGCAAATATCTGCACGCATACACTACCGCAAATGTTCCATTTACCTCAAGTCAATCAAGACAATGTCCTATTCGAACTTGACGTTCCTGTATCACTCCTAGAAGTGTTCCTCGGTTCTCTTTCGGACAAACATCGGAAAGAATAAGTATTCGTTACTGAACATGAAATGCTGAAGCAAGATTCGATGAATACGCAATCGTAATTAATATATAGGCTAAGTCTGGTGTATACTGTACATCTGCTTCTTACACTGTGCGTAAAACCAGCAATTTGTACTGGAATGGAATGGAATTTACGGGAGAGGGGCACTATGGCCCAGAACTGCGACCTGTTACGATCTATTTCGCTAACTCACAAGCTAGACACATTCGCAAACCCACACCGACTGACTACTCTACGATTCGCTGCGTACCCAGGTTTCGAGCAGCCAACCTCCCTAGACCCTAGGCCAGCCTCCTCCATGCGTCGTCAGTCGGCGATCGGGGAATGCTATGGAATGAAGACGAAATGGAGAAATGGCGATGGAATGATGTAGATGCATAATTTAGGGGAAAACGGAAAAACCCCAAGAAAAACCCCAACTGTGTGACCTTGCCCGCCACAAGTGTCACTATGGATTGAAAAATCCTAGACCTGATCGGGACGTCTGACCACTCAGAATTTGTAGGGGTATAACCACAGTCTAGTACATAGTCACGAAGCTTGAGTTGATGAGGATACTAGAAACAATAGACTGTGTAGGTACTACTTCGCATTGTCTGTGATGAGGCGATAGTAGCGATCCTAGTGATTAGCAACTATCCATGGATGCATATTTATTACGTATTTAGCTTCGTGACTGTATATACTAGACTGTGGTATAAGTGTGCTGGTCCGCCGTTGTGGTTGTGTGGATGGTGCGTGCCATTCCTGACCACGCGGTCCGAGGTTCGATTCCCTGTGTGAGTAATTGAGTAAATTTATCTTTCTCCCACTAGTCCAAGTCTTTGCCCGTTATCGTGTGATCGTCCTATAATGTCTCAGAGGTCTGGAATAATTCATTGCAAAATTCATAGGCTAGTTGTACTTAAGACGCAGTTGTGGTTTTCCTCGAGGCTCTCCCGTTTCCCCACATTAAGTATCGACACTATTGCGTCCGATCTCCATTCCGTTATATCATAGCATTCCTCGATCGTCAACTGGCAACGCACGAAAAGGGTTAGTCTGGGGACGGGCGGAATTGTCAGCTGAAAACCAGGATACTCTATTATTTTCACTTCTTCGTCATTAGTTTAATTTAATAAATCAGTAAATATAAAATTATCATTATTTAGTAATTTACTTTTATAACAAGCATTTACAGAGTTCAAGCGAACACACTGCTTTGTGTAACAAAAAAGAATTAACATTATTTTTTTTTACAGATACATTGACAATAACATTTTTATGTTGTCAGTTTGACTGCAACGCAACAAAAATTAATCGCCAATGTATTTATAAAAAAAAATAAAGTTATATTAATTATTTTTTCTTGCACAAAGATAAGTTTAGTGTAGCTTTTCTTTAACTTTTATTTTAAAAATGCTTGACTTATTGTTCAGGACACTTTCTACAAGAATTGCGCTGCCGGATTGCTCGTGTTTCAGTTTAATATGAGCCTTTATCTTCAAAACGAAAATATTGTTCTAGAATCAGGTCAAAAAAAAACTTACACATAAAAGTAAGGTAAATTTCGCTGAGGAACGAAGAACCTCTAGCAAAGGAACTTTTAATGAATGCTTGTCGAAAATTCCTCTCGAACTACGGGCACAGGGCCACCGAAATAACTCAGGCGATAGCACATTTGCCTGCTGGTCCAGGCCCGCGCTAGTGAATGGGTTAAATTTCCACTTAAACTGATTATTTAGCTGGGTTTTTCCGAGGTCTACCAAACTGTAAGACGAATGTCAGGTAATTTATGGCTACTGTTGAAACTAATCTCGCGAAATACCACTTCGCTATTGCGAAATTCTTCAACACTAAATCTGCAGTGCTCGGGAAAAGTGACATAAGTCAGTTTCCACAAACCTTTTTTGATAATTTATTGACAACTTACGGAACATCTGCTCGCTTGGAAAAAAATACATACTGTAAGTATTTCTCCCATTACAATCATTCACAGAAAAAAAATCAAATCGACATAAACCAGTGTAAGTTGTCAATAAATTATCAAAAAAGGTTTGTGGAAACTGACTTATGTCACTTTTCCCAACCACTGCAGAAATAATGTAGTAGCTGATAAAGGATCGTTAAATAACCAACTAAGAACTGCTCATATATTTACATCTTCACAGTAGACAGGCTAATATAAAAAACCAGCTGTCCAAATTAACCACAAAGATATCAAAACTTAGAATGTTTACATAAAAAAACAACGTGTACTTGGAGAGAGTTTCCTTCCTCCGTAGAACCCTACTGTCACGTAACATGAAAAGTTTGCTGGTACACACAAAACGCTACGTCGAGTCGCTTCATTTAAGTAAGCAGTATCCACTCAAGGCCGGGGGGCTGCTCAATTTCTCGACGGTTTTTTACTCATGCTTGAATTTCGCAACCTAACAGCGTGAGAATCTAATAGAGTGAACCATTGAAACATACAATTGTAAAACCTTAACAATTACAACAGTGATCGATTTTAGAGAAAAACATTTGCTCTAAATTTAAAGTACATATTGTAATAGCGCTTAACTGTACCTCGTAACTAGTCCTATGACGAATTATGGGTTTAATGTGATGTGCCATACACGAAATTCACTATTACAGATTCACAAGCTGTTGTTCACTTGGTGATACAGTAAAGAATACTGCATCATATTTCAAATTTGCTCCAGTTACATCTCTTGACGTAGAACGAATATTTTCAGGGTACAAATATTGTTATTCTTAACATATAAGAGCATCTCTTTTGATGAATTGTAAATGTACATTATTTTTAATTTTTGTAACAATAGATATATATTTTTTTTGTTTGTTATTTTTATAAGTGTGGGTAAATTATTTTATACTGAAAATTACGAAGATTCTAATTGCCAATCATTGCATCTTTCAAACAATATTATTTGCTCATGTTATTTCTTATCCTAAGATAGGTCTGGAGAACTCGTAAGTAGAGATGATCGACTTCCGCGTAGAGTTATTTACCTTCTCTTGTCGTCAAAGGTCCATCAGTGGCTGCATGTAATTTTCAAAAAGGATTGTAATTTTTATTTCAGTAAGTTATTTTACGACGCTTTTTCAACATCTAAGGTTATTTAGCGTCTGAATGAGATGAAGGTGATAATGTCGGTGAAATGAGTCCGGAGTCTAACACCGAAAGTTACCCAGCATTTGCTCATATTGGGTTGAGGGAAAACCCCGGAAAAAACCTCAACCAGGTAACTTGTCCCGACCGCAACCAGACGCGCTAGCCGTTACTCCACAGGTGTGGGCAAAGGATTGTAATAAATTCATTGTTTTTATAATGCGTTATCTCGTTTCAAGGTTTACAATTATGCTATATTTCCTGTCGGTAGATTCTTTGAGATTGCTTTGCATCTAACCTGTTTTAGATTTTCGAAAACTTTCCTCCTATCACCTAAGGAAACATAAATTTATAGCATTTAAGTAATGAAACTTGAAAGTCACTATTAATTTCAATTCAAAATGAACACAACGAGTGACATCCTTAATTTTACAGTATATAAATAAATAATCAATATACAGTTAGTAATCATGAACTTACCCGAAAGTTTGTGCATTCCATAATTCTTAATATGGACTTTGTTGAAATGTGGTTTAATATTGAAATGACGAGTGGAAATAAATTGAATGGGACACAGTAAACAAGCAATTCTTTCGTCTTCAACAACAAAATAATCATATTCTCATTTCCTTTGGAAGTAGTATTCCTTCACGGGTTTAGATTTTGCCATGTTCCAGTTCTTTTTAAACTGCTGAACGCGTATTATTTGTTTGTTTACTTATTTACTTACTTAGGCCTACTTATTCACTTATTTATTTATTTATTTATTTATTTATTTGGCTGGAGTGCGATACAATGTTGAATGACAGCATTGACATCCGGTCATATAGCTATCACTCACTTATCAACGTACAATTTATTTATCGTCCTATTACTAGTAAAACCAGTTAAGACCAGTAATACAAGTTTGGTAAAAACAGGAATTAAAACTTTATTAATGCACGAAAAATCATAATAAATTCTTCAAATAAAGTAATTGGTTTGTTACCTGCAAGCAACATTTCGGACTTATTTCATTTTAGTACAATACAGAGCACGGAAAGACAAGTCGGGGACTGTACTTAACTTATTTTACACAAAAAGTGGATTTAATCGGCTTTACTAGTAATAGGACGATATGTACATAGGTAGACCTTCTTACATTATATGCACACATACATTTAAAAATTTATTTTACATGTCTTTTAATTTATTTATTACCCTCATTCATTTTTCTCTTACTTTCTAAAGGTATGTTCCTCAGGATTTTATTATCTGTTCATTTGTAAATCTTGATAGTGTATTGTATACCTGCCGCCGCGAATGAATGTTAATGCAGCCGAGCGTAACTAGAACGTCATAACCGCACTGGTAGAAAAGTTGGGTGGGGTAAGAAAGGGGAGTATAGCAGTCGCTCTTAGGAGCTACAGTTCTGTAGGCCTGTTCTAAGACCATGCTGCACTGGCACAAAGACAAGTTTGGTTACCACCCGATTGTACATGTTTGATTTGTTGGTTTGTTGACGTTGAGAGCTATTACTTTTTCATTCGGTAGATACATATAGGCCTATACAGTGACTCAAGTGAAAGTGGTACAGTTAGTAGAGTTTTATACTTAGAGAAAACATATTCTTCTCAATGAATTATAATTGATAACTATTTAAAACCATTTTTACTGTATTAAGCATCAGTCAGTGTATTTTATAGAAAACTTGCGATATAAAACCATAACTACCTTTATATAAGCTTACTCAAAATATTTTAAACAACAATGCAAATACAAAATTGAGGTCACAATGAAAGTGGTACACTACCTGGAAACATCCCATTTGCTGGTTACGAGTACCCTGTTATTAGGTACACGTGCTCTGAACTGCTGTTTGTTTACCTTCATCACGAACTACGGTATAATGTCATCCAATCTGCGCAGTAATACTACTATACCTTGTATTTCACAATGGAAATGCTGCGGAAATGAGATTTCTAAAGGCTGGTTCACAATAAACCGGAAACGAAAACGGCAACGAGAATGAGAACGGAAATAATGTTAAAATAAATACATTTAAATGTGAGCGTTCACAATAGTTAATTGTGAATGCTCACATTTAAATACATTTATTTTAACAAGATTTCCGTTCTCGTTCACGTTGCCGTTTCAGTTCCCGGTTTATTGTGAACCAGCCTTAAGAAAGACTGCCGGCTACAGCTTGCTTGACCACAAAAGGAATGAACTAATTACAAAACAATTGAAAATTACACCTATTTATGAACATCTCAACCACTATAGACAAAAATGGCTTAACCATGTCAATAGGATGGACCGTTCCAGACTCCCAAGACAAATTCTCCGCTATATACCACATGGAAGACGATCTTTGGGACGCCCCCCGAAAAGATGGACGGAGACCGTAACAGGCCACTAGGCCTAATACCTGCAAGGACGATGATGATGATGTCAAGGTGGTCACGTCTGTACAGCTTAGAAAATTAATACTTTTTCATTATCAAGAAGGCAAAACTTTAAGTGAGATTGGTAAAACAGTAAACCGCACTCATCCAACAGTGCAAAATATTATCAATCGCTTTCGTGAAGAAAACAGAATAGAAAGCAAAGCAAAACAAAATACAAGAAAATGGGTATAATAGGAATTATATTCACTCTCTCAACAATAATAATAAATAATAATAATAATAATAATAATAATAATAATAATAATAATAATAATAATAAAAGCCGTAAACCCCCAGTGGGGCAAGACCTCCTGCTTGGGTA
This sequence comes from Periplaneta americana, assembly GCF_040183065.1. Classification (NCBI taxonomy): domain Eukaryota; kingdom Metazoa; phylum Arthropoda; class Insecta; order Blattodea; family Blattidae; genus Periplaneta; species Periplaneta americana. Next base: position 106,461,282 of record NC_091131.1, on the reverse strand, counting down.
GGGGTGGCTCGAGTCTTGACCATCAGAAGAGCCGACATGGACAATTAATAGGCTTTAAATAGGATTGAAATAAACACGTATTTCAAATAATTAGATCCTCGTATTTGAGGAAATAAACTTAACAGAACATTGTAAGGCGAATTCTCGGCCTCATCTTGCCAATTACCATCTCCCTATCTCCAATTCTATCAAAGCTAAGTGACCCAGTAGTTGATACAAACAAAAAAACCTATCGTACTTCAAAGGTTATTTTACATTCAGCAAGGCACATATTGCCACCACAAGCTGTTCAATGTTTTTTTCTCTTCTTCTTCAAGGTAAAGTGACGATGTTAAAATTAATTCCATTTACCTTCGTTTCTCTTTAGGAAAAAAAATAACCTTCGTCTGTTTTATTTCTTCAAAGAACATACGATAAACGTAGGCTACACCTAAACACGTATTTACAATAATAATAATAATAATTATAATAATAATAATAATAATAATAATAATAATAATAATAATAATCCGTGGTTGTACAGCCCGTGAAGGGCCTGGACCGACCAGCCGGCTGCTGGCCTCACACCCACATGCCGAAGCAGAGGTGGACGATCATCCAACCAGAATGGAGGTATCGTGTGGTTAGCACAATGATCCCCCCAGCCGTTATAGCTGGTATTCGCAACCGGATTTCGCTACCTATCGTAGCTCCCCAAGTGCATCACGATGCTGGGTGGGCACCGGTCCAATACACTGGCCGAAATTTCATGAGAAAATTTCTTCCCCCCTGAGGACTCGAACCAGCGCGCATTCCGTAACGCGAGTCCTAGGCAGGATGCCTTAGACCGCGACACCACGGCGCGGGACACGTATTTACAATAATGAACTAAAATTTTCTAGTTGGGCAGGATATTAATCTATATTATTTCATCAATTTTATTGCAATGATTCTCAAAATATTAAGTAGTTCTGATATAAATTAATGAAATAACTGAGTGTGTACAAAACTTTGCCTACACATTTTTTTTTATTTGAACAAGTTTGACCTATGCTAAAAATATTAGATAAATATGCACCTACATATCTGCTACATACTAAATATTTACAATAAAACATTAAAGGAATTCGCAATTTTCCGTGGAAGAAATATTTATTCTCTCGTCAATTAATTTAAATCGATCCTTTTCAGTATAGATAAAAGATATATTAGAAACATTCATTTGGTGTATTTACGATATTTTTGGAGTATTTTCATCCCAACAATTTTTTTTCTTCCCCCCTCCCAATATTTGGAGCAATGGAATCTCAATGTGGGATCTCAAAGTGCTATCGTACTGCAATCAAATGTATGAATCCACACTGACAACAAGACAGAACCAACACGGCGCTCTCAGCTGCAGCTCACTAGAATCTACAGTGCTCACTGCTCTTACGTGCTCCAGTTGCCGTGCCCTATTAAATCACTGGTGTGGTTAAATTTGTTATTGCTGTTGTGTAATAATATATAGGTATTTGGTATTGGAGTCAATTCTCCTCTGACTTGTTTCCTAAATCATCACTATCCCAATTTCATTTTCGCCACATCAGGTGCACAAGAATGAACAATAATGTCGAAAAACCATCACCAATATCTATTGTAAGCACATCCGCACGTGTTTATAATCGTCATCGTTCTATAGGTACGTATGTTGTAAACGAAGTAATTTAGCTTTGCCTCATTTAATTTCTATAAATTCAAAATCCATCGTTACACCCACTGTGATGTGGGATGACTCCCGACAGACTGTTTCGGTTAACACTTTAGTGATATGAATGGTAGGGATGGGCAAAAATAACAAAAAGTACTGCAATTTCATAACCTCTTATTATTTCTTGTATTTTGTTTAGGAATGTCTTTCATAATCTTTATCATCTAATGATTAAACTTACTTCTAGTTGGGTCACAGGTGATTGTAAATTATTTTTGTGGTCTATTTTAAAATAACCAGTTACTTTCGATTAACCTCGCATCCCTAATAGATGGCATGGCTTTGCACATATGAACATACCAGACGTTTCTTAACATAAGCTTTATAAGAAAGCGCTATCTACATCAAACTTAAACATCAGCAAACCAAAATTCTAATAATATACTCATATTATCTTTTAAATTCTACTTCACCTTACTCTCACTTTGAGAGAGGAACAGAGGTTAAGGGTGTTTGAGAATAAGGTGCTTAGGAAAATATTTGAGGCCAAGAGGGATGAAGTTACAGGAGAATGGAAAAAGTTATACAACGCAGAACTGAACGCATTGTATTCTTCACCTAACATACGGTAATTAGTAACATTAAATCCAGACGTTTGAGATGGGCAAGGAACGTAGCACATATGAGTGAATCCAGAAATGTATATATAAAGTGTTAGTTGGAAGACATGAGGGAAAAAGACCTTTATAGAGGCCGAGATGTAGATGGAAGGATAATATTAAAGTGGAGTTGAGGGAGGTGGGATATAATGGTAGGGAATGGAATTAATCTTGCTCAAGGTAAAGACCGATGGCGGGCTTATGTGATTGCAGCAATGAACCTCTGGATTTTCTATAAACAATTTGTAACTAAGTAAGTAAGTTGACCTTATGATTGAAATAAAGCCGAAAGGTTTAATATTTTTATTTTTTTTATATATTTTATTCCTTACATACAAAGCTGACGTATAGCTTCATGAGAGGGTGAGTTGAGTAACATAACTGTCAGTGTTAGAATCGACATGCTTACGACAAGACGAGCGAGGATATATTAATCCGGAAAACCAGATGCAACAGGATGAAATGCAAATAAACGTTCTCCTTCAACTCTTGTTCCCTTTAATTGATTAGCAACCCCGTAGTGAGATAAGTGGTCAACAGACTTGGAGCTCACATAGACATTGTATCTCCTCCTAGATCATATATACCCAGATTTCTCGGCGTTATAGGTTTTGACGGTAACAACTTTTGTCAGGTTTACTATGCTGCCATCTAGTTGTTACATAAGGAGTCACGTCATAACTCCCATTTGAATTGCATTAGCTACTGTACTGCCATCTCGTGTTCGTTTACGGTGAACGGGTGGTGATCCTGGCGCTTGTTCTCTTCAAAGTGCTGCCGATTATAACATAGGGATGAGCAATCTATATGTGATCTGGGATCATCTCCAAGACGCGCCTGTATCTTTTTACCTTATCCACACTCTCAACTTACCCTATTTTCATTGTCATTGTGACAGTCGTGGTGGTGATGATGGTGATGATGATGATGATGATGATGATGATGATGATGATGAAGAGGACGAGGACGACAATGATGATTTTGGGTATGAGATTACGGTATTCATTTCCAGAAAATGTATACCAGCTCTACCCAAGCACAAACACACAGATGAAAGCTGGGCACTGTCTTGAAGTACTCAGAATGCAATATGTCAGGACAGAATAGCTGACGTGATTGTAGAGAGAAGTACAATGCAAGTCAAGACTGATGCAGGCAGCTTGTCAAAGTAATTCATCATGGCAGCAGTCTGACGGTGTAACATATTTACAGCAGAGCTAGCCTTCCACTCTTTCTTCTTTCTTTCTTGTAGAAGAAACATTTCTGTCTCTCCACTCTGTTCCTCATCGAATATTAAAAGGATTTCTCAGTTCCTGAGATGCGTAAAACTCTAATCCCTTCGCTCTCTGCGATCGAGTAGTTAACACACTCGCCTTTTTATCAGAAGCTCACGGGATCATATTCTGCTGACGGCCAGAGTCTTTCAAATTATATCAACAGACATTTTTATTGCTTTATTGGGAGTAAAATGAAGTGTACAGTCTCTTGTCATAGATTTACAGCAGTGTGTCTAAAAGTTTTTAAAAATAAAGATTACCTTGTAGGATCTTTAAAAGTCCGCGGACCACTATAATAGTATATTATTCAACGAGACGATAATGATAGTAATTCAGACGCGAGTGTGTTTACAAAACGAGCGTAAGGGAGTTTCATAATTTTCATACGAGCATCTTAATTATCATTATAGGCAAGACGTACACGACTGTTTTTGTTTGACCATAATTAAATGTCTAAGTTTTGAGTTTTTGCAAATATCTTATCTTGTTAATTTAGTGATAATGAAGTGGTGAACATGTGTGTATTTTCAACGTGTTCTAGACTATTGCAACAGATGGCACGAGTGTGAGTCCTTTCAGCTCGTTCTCGAGTAGTGCAACAGATGGGATGCGTGTACGCCGTATTTATTTATTTTTTACACAGCTTGGTATGCAGATTTTAACCTGAAAGCAACACACATCAAAACATAGGAAATCAACTCAATTTATTAGAATATTAAAATTAACATGAGCAGAATTCATTTTATTTTAAACTCATATTGTTGATTGTGAAATTGATCTCGTTAATGGATTCCAGTGGAATGTTTAAAGTTGAATTAATGTTTATTTGAGTGATTCGTTCAGTGTCACTTTCAAAACTCGCGCCTGCCATTTTGGATTGGTGCTCTCAAGGCTTGCGGGATGTTGCGCGTACGATATTAATTAAAATCTCATATGCTTAGTTGGAATCCGATATTTGCAATAACATAATGGATAGCTGTACTTCAAAGTACGTCCTTAAGATACAGTTACGTCACATGTAATGAGCGTATAGTATGGTCGAGCAAAAACAATTGAAGCGATTATTCAAAGAAAAGCCCAAATCGTCATTTTAAAAGTTTACAAGAGGAACAAAAAGCAGAATATCTCATTATCAAATACCGAAACAAAATCAATTCTTTAACATCATATATTTGAAGCACGTCCAAGAAGATATGATATAATTTCATTATTTCTGTGATCTTGAAAGGAATTTAATTATAATTTGAAAATAACAGAACTGGCCTTTCTTCTACAATCCTATTATTTTAGAAATAAAATTAATCTTAAATCATTATTATTATTATTATTATTATTATTATTATTATTATTTTAGTACGTTATTTTATGACGCTTTATCAACATCTTAGGTTATTTAGCATCTGAATGAGATGAAGGTGATAATGTCGGTGAAATGAGTCCAGGATCCAGCACCGAAAGTTAGTATTTACTCATATTGGGTTGAGGGAAAACCCTGGAAAAAACCTCAACCACGTAACTTTCCCCGACCGGGAATCGAACCCGGGCCACTTGGTTTCACAGCCAGACACGCTAACCGTTACTCCACAGGTGTGGACTATTATTATTATTATTATTACTATTATTATTATTATTATTATTATTATTATTATTATTATTATTATTATTATTATTTGAACACAAATAAAATTCTAAACTATAACATTAAATAAATTCAAACAGATGAAACGTAGGCCTAATACTAAGAAAACTGGAACTGTAAACTACAAAATGTACCATATTGTGAATTTAGTGAGCTTCATTAATGAAATAATAGTGTTATGAATTGAAGCTCGCAGAAGAAGGGCCAAATTTAAATGACAGGGCCGTTTTTATTTAAGCTGAAATACGGTGTTACAATAAGGTCCCAAAAAGAAAAATTGTTCGATTCAAACACATACACGCGAGTCAACAACATACTATAGTCCTCATTATTATATCTAAAAGATCGAGTATATGGAGGTTTTACGAGATTACCAGTCGAGAAACATCGTCATCCAATCTTTTTACAATATCAATATTTGATCATGTTTGAAAGTTGGACTTTACATTCAGTAAAATGACAGATTGGCTTCGCGGGTACAGACATTAATACCCATAATTTATGGTATTTGTTAAACAATTGTGTTCACACCAAAACAACACTAAGGACTTTAATTTATTTTAATTCATCATATTTTTATCACAATTTTAGAAGACAATGGTTGTTACACATTAACGCAGTAAATTTTAACACAATTGAAAGTACCATATCCAGTCTTCATTGCATTTGTGCTCACATTTACACAACATATGCAACACATTACATTTGATATTTTAAAACATTTGATATTGTTATGTACCGTTTGATGATGCCCCAAGAGGGCGAAAATGTTTGTATTTGTAATAAATTCATAACAAATGTTATATACATATATTAAAAACAGTTATATTATGTAACTTGATTTTTGTATATGGTGATTGTTAAGTCTTGCAGATTGATAATTATAGAAAATTGATATAAGTATACATGTTAATCGACTTATCTGAAAATCAAAATAAATTGTAAATTGTATAATGGTTTGCGTGATGAAATTAAAAATATAAATGAATTGGGGTGTTTTAAAATATATTATATCAAAAGAATTTTAACAAATTTCTGTCCCTACAATTTAGGTAAAATACGTATGGGTTTACAGTGCTGCTAATTTATTGCAATTTTATGTATTTCAATAAATGTGTTCTGTTTTAATTATCTTTTTTTCTTCTTTTTTGACGTTTTCTATAGTTTTTAACTCTTTTTTCGACAAATAAGGAATTAAGACGGCTGATCTACGTCAAAGACATCATAGAACGTCACTAAAGATGTGGTGAAATTCGAACTCACAACTGTACCCGTCACAAAACTTCAAAGATACTCTTAACCTCTCTATACTATAAAGTAAGGTAGTACAGCACATTAATTGACAGGAGCCGTAGAACTCATTATTTAGAGTAAGTTTTGTAAAATAAAATTATAGGACTTACGGATAGTGAGATAATTACAAGTGTTTCGAAAGCGCTGACGGCAATTGCAAGATGTCTCAACGCCGTATAAGTAGTACCCCACACCCCATGCAGTCAGCGACTTGAAGGGGGTGGGTTAAGTTCAACTACCTTCCACTGTGTATCTTGCAGTAAGTGAGGGGAGGACGGCAGCAAACAAATGTACTGAGCTTCGGAGCAATACTTTGCGAGCTAATGTGGGGATAAATATTCGCACAAAAATGACCTACGTAAACTCCGGATAGGGACGTAACTGTTATTTGTTTAGTTTGTGTAATTTAATGTCAGAAAATATAAATTAATAACCCGAATGAACAAAATAATTCGTGTCCGGGCGCAGTTCAACGATAAATGCAGAATTATCAACTTACAAAGAATAGACTAACAATTCAATACTAATTTTAATGTAAGCAAGAAATGCGTACAGCAATAACAAGAAATAACGTGAAAATCAGGAAATTATGTCCAAATTAGTGAAAAAACTTAGGACTGAAATTTCAGTTATAATTAATGAAAAAATAAAACTGATGTAACTTTGTGAACAAGATGTAATTAACATTACAGTTTGTTGTTTTACCAATCACCAATTCTGGGTGTTAATAATGAAGTAAAGAATAATAAACTCTGTAAACCGCATTCCACTCGCATCTTACAGGTACTGTTCAAAATGTTCACCATCAGCGTGCGTGCAGCTTTCACATCTTCTAATCCAATTATAACGAACTCTGACCAGTAGTTCTCACTGTTCCGAATTTCTTCCGCGGCCTGGATCATGTCTAAGTACTCACGATTTGTGAACTCTGGCATCTCGTAGTTCTGAAATACACTTATCTCTATCGCTGTACCTCCAACTGCATACTATGAAATGTAAACATCACAACAGCTGATCAGTTGCGAGTACTAGGGAAACTGTCTACCGTCCGGACAGCGATGCCAGATTTTGAGACCTTCTGTACGTGATCCGACAATCAATGTTTCCAATGTTTCTTCAATAGATTAATTCAAAATCTATGAATTTTCTAATTAAAATACTGCTGCAACGTGAATATAATAAACATTATTTTCATTATTATACAAGAAATTAAACCGTATTTTAAACAGTATTCGCAAAATTCGCGATCGAAATGTCGGCATAAAAGTATTATTTCATCAAAAACCTCGCAAAAACGAGCAAAATGGTATTATACTTTTTTGTTCGTTATATTTCAAGGAATCACATCCTACAATTAATGTACTACCTTACCTTCCACCCTGTATATTACTACACACATTCTTTAACCCATAAATTTATAAAATGAATGAAAAATGTAATGACTTTTTATAGCAATGAAGAACACGTTCTAAATAGTATGGAGCATAGCTCATGCAACGACAGATGGAAATTCAGGCGAAAAGGTTATAAAACCCAGATTCAGTTTGGAGTAATGAAAGAGGGGCAAGTTCACGCACCCCCTACCTTCTACCCTCACTCAAGCTCCCAATTTCCCTTAACTCGTACTTGTGATTCCGAGACCATCCCCACGTTTTATTAACGCTCAAGAGAAGAACAACCCCCACTTCTTCCCTCACCTCCCACTTTTCATCCAACCCTCTTGGACTGTCTTATTTCAAGCATTCCTTTCGACTTCTCCATAACAAGAGAGGTTATTTTCGCAATTTGGGGGATATTAGCTTCGATAACCGGGGCCAACCATAGACGTAGCTCAGTCGGCGAGTGCGTTCGCCTGTTGATCCGGAGATCCGTTCGGGCGTGGATTCGATATCCGTTTAGGTCACTATACACAGTGGAAGGGGACCGATGTACCAAAATTCAAGAGGTGATTCTACATGTTAAATATAACAAAACTTTCATTACACTTTTCATTCGTTGAAGCACCCTTAAGCAGGAAAAGAAATAGTCTTTGCCTAATGTTTACAGCATTCTATTGCTGTAACGGCCCGAGAGAAATGGCTCATTGCTAAACAACTAGATAGGTAAAAATAATAATCTAAATAGTTAGTGTCTTGAGTCTTTTTTAATTAAACCGTTTAGCCATGAATTGAAATTGAATAATTGCGAAAATTATTATAATAAATCTTGCAACGTAGCGCACTGCCGAGTATCTCCAACTGAGTACAAGTGAGGGTCAAGGGAAGCGGTAAGGGATGTGTGGCCGTGCTTGCTAGAGTTATTGCAGCAGCCGTGATGTTGCCAAATGCTTTCTAGAAACATAACGATTTCCTCTAAAACGGTGAATGTTAGAAAAAAACGTAGGGTACTTAGATTTTCCAAACCTCTCCTCATGATCTGTTACCAGTTTAATTTTGGTGCAGTGATTATCTTTCATCCTGTATAGTTGGGTTCTTTCAGAGGTTTTTCCCGTCTTAAGACGAATATCAGGCAATCTTTGGCGAATCATCGGTCTCAACTCGCCAAATTTCATCTCGCCACACGAATTTTATTGGCGCAAAATAACCTAGTATTTGATACAGGGTCGTTCAATAAGAGTAAAATTACCAGAGGCTAAGTATTCTAATTTTACCTTATGAAATGAGGCATTGGTTCTGCTCTCACAAAGCAAAACATTTCCTTTATTTCGCATTCTCTTATGCCCACTGTTTTGTCTCGGCTTCCAAATCACTATATAGGCCACCGGCGTAACTCAGTCGGCTAAGGCGCCTGCCTGCTGATCCAAAATTTCCGCTCGAATGCTGGTTCGATTCCCGCGTGGGCTGATTTCCAGGTTTGCTTTTTTCCGAGGTTCTCCCCAACTGTAAGGCGAATGTCAGGTAATCTATGGTGAATCCTCGGCTTCATCACGCTATCACCAATCCCACGGTTTTACTCATTGGGATCCTCTTATTTCTAACATACATCACTATAATAATCTTGCTAAATCTTGTCATGAGTATCTAGTTCACTTCAGTTTTATCATCCATTGCTTAACCTCAAGCAACACTCATAATATACTATATAAAAATTGTGATTACTCTCACTAATATTATCTTTCAGAACTTCCCTACATAATTTTCTAAGAATTACTTCTTTACCATAAACTTCTACCGATATTTATATTAACTAACTAGACAAAGTTTTAAATTTCCCAACATCCATTACAATTATATAACTCCTAACTGACTTCTATATCCAAGATCTTCTAAACACACTTTTATCACACTAACACGATGTACCAACAGTATGTCACTGTCCAAATTTCACGAGAGGATCCCTACAAGGGGAGTATGGTCCTTGCGGGGTAAGAGGAGAGCGTAAGCCAGTAACTTAGCGTTCTTGAAGGAGTAGGTGGATAGGAGTGGTGTCATTGGCCGGTTGGGACAAACAAGGTTCAATCAATGGCCTGACGGTCCCGTGTCGGGGACAGGTTATAAGAGTGGGGGAAAAACTTGCATTCCTTGCTCGGATCTACTCGTGAAATGCGAACAGTACATTACAATTCCTTTCTGACATTATTTATTTCATACCGCTCATGCACCAACTTCTTAAATTGTAACTTTTTTTTTGCCGTGTAATTTTACCCGCCAGCGATTAAAATATTATATATACACACACACAAATTATGTGAGAAATAAGAGGAATAATTATTTATTGTTGAGGACATGAAATTGCTGTGATGAAAATGAATACTTCTCCCTGTCATAGAACTAGGGTCGTTTTCCACTATAATATAATGATAATCGCTGAGAGTGAGATACGGGCTGTAGGATGGATGTTGAAACACATCTCAGCGGAACTCTTGCAGAAGATATGTTGTACGTCGAACCGTATGTAGCCGAGAGATTACGATCGTTTCTTACAGCTCAAGAAATTCGTGTCCGGTCAGCATTTTCACAGTGACAGGTGCAGACGGCTGTTAATTCTACTGTATTACAAATGCCTCAATTCCGATGGGGAATATGTTGAAATATAGCTTAACAATTGCTGTATCTGTTCCAATAAATCTTTCCGTGAAATTGTGTTGTCTTTCCCTAAACGGCCTCACGGAAACTTACTTTTTGGACGCGCCTCTTATAATTATCTTTAAGGCAACGAATACACTGAAAACAATTTTCAAACTACAGAAAATTATATTCGATTTCTTGCAACATTGTAAATATTTTATTTAGGTCTACACTCAGTATGATTGGAAAGTAAAAGACACCACGTACGAATTCTGAAAATATTGCTTTCATCAGAGAACAGATATGAAAATGGCGGCGTAAGGTAAAGTAAATGACAGCTGTGAACAGTATGGGATGAAGATAAATGCAAATAAGACGAAGGGCATGGTCATTGGAAGAAAAACACAGAAGATAAACTTACGAATTCTAAATGAGGCAGTAGAGCAAGTGGACAGCTTCAAATACTTGGGGTGTAACCTATATAAGCAGTAACATGAGTTGCTACCAGGAAGTCAAAAGGAGGATAGCAATGGCCGAGGAAGCTTTTAATAGAAGGAGCGTCTTCTGCGGACCTCTGGAAAAAGAACTAAGGAAGAGACTAGTAAAGTGCCTTGTATGGAGTGTGGCATTGTATACGACGGAGACATGGACATTACGACGAATTGAAGAGAAGTGAATAGAAGCATTTGAAATGTGGATATGGAGAAGAATGGAGCGTGTGAGGTGGACAGACAGAATAAGAAATAAACCTGTGTTGGGAAGAGTGGGTAAAGAAAGAATGGTGCTGAAACTGACCAGGAAGAGGAAAATGAATTGGTTGGGTCACTGGCAGAGAAGAAACTGCTTACTGACGGATGTACTGGAAGGAATGATGAACGGGAGAAGAGTTCGGGGTAGAAGAAGATATCAGATGATGGACGACAATAAGATTTATGGATCATATGAGGAAACGAAGAGAAAGGCAGAAAATAAGAAAGATCGGAAAACGCTGGGTTTGCAGTGAAAGATCTGTCCTTGGGCAGAACACTAAATGAATAAAAGAATGAAGGTAAAGTGTCAGGTTAGACTGCAAACATGCTGTCAGAATGGTACAAATACAGGACATAGCTTATTTGAATGTGATAGCAGTAGATTCCCAAGAAAAGAAACTGCAAGAAAAAAAATATCAGAGCAATTTCTCCTGAGAGACTGACTAGCCCGCAATACGAGATCAAATTTCAATCCAGCCTCGCAAAGTTTCTAAGCTCCTCCCTCAAATGATCCGGGCTTAGCGGTTTCCAGACATCCATCTAGAACCATTTTGTTTAAACAGAATTCTGAACCTATTATAGGAAATGGAGAGCAGTTTTCATTTAGAAAGTTGCACAACCTGTGAGACGTCCGAGACAAGAAAACAAAATGTAGAACATGTTACAAATGAGAATAATATGATAACCATGAAAAAAATAAAACAGAACGAGACAGAGATGAAAAGACAGACAGTAGAATAGAAATAAAGGAAAGAACTTAAGGAAGAAAGACAGAAATGAAGAAAGAAAGAAAGAAAGAAAGAAAGAAAGAAAGACAAAAATGAAATTATAAATAAAGAAAGAAGAGCTTACAACGAAAGAGATGAAAAATGCAAGAAAACGGGATGACAATAAAAAGAATAGATGGAAGAAAGAGAATAATTATTCACAAGGAAAGCGGAAACAAGACAAAAGAAAGGGAAGCAAAGGAGGTACTGTAATGAGAACCAGGATATAAAGCAATGAAATTATTTACTGCATGCTCTAGTAAGAAAATAATGATATCCGATTTTCGTTTCAAATTCTGTAGGTGAAATATTATGTGTGTGTGCGTGTGCGTGTGTGTGCATGTGTGTGTGTGATTTGAACAAATTATAATTTATGGTCTCCATAAATTGTTACAATATTCAATATCATTTTGCTTTTTGCGAAAATCGATATTTAAAAATATATAACAATATTAAAAGTACCAATACTTTAACTATTTAACTTCCTAGTTAAGCAACCAGTAGCACTATGGAAGCAAGCTGTTTAAGACGAAAATATTTTATGGGTATTCTCCCGGGAATATAAAATCCAACTTTGTGACCGACTATAAAAAACAGATAATTCTTCATTACAAGCAGCGCTCCAGAATGGTAGTGCTGTCTTGCCTGAATTAAATTATTTGTGCCGGACAAGGCGTTCTGATGGTATATTTTGAGATTTGTGCAGAAGAACTAATTCTTGTATATAAATGAACCCTTTGTGTGTTCCATTTCGATAACGACTAGAGTTACTATTACTTTTTCAAAACAATATGTGCACCTATGTTCAAATCTTAACCCTTGAATTGACAAAGTATCCTGTAGAACACAACAGGTTAATATATTATATATATGCTATAATTTTAATAAAACAATAGAAAAAAAATTAAATTTCACAATACTACAATATTGTACAACATTATAAAATATAGACATTGCGATAGTTGTTTCCTTTACGGTCCGACAAGGTTTAATAAACTAGTGTGAGAAATGAAGCTTTGCCAATTTATGTTCTCTATACTGTGATCTAAGTAACTCCATATGTATATGAAATTATTGGGGATCATCAGTGTGGTTTTAGGCGTAATAGATCGACTATTGATCAGATTTTTTTGTATTCGGCAGATATTGGAAAAAAAAATGGGAGTATAAGGGTACAGTACATCAGTTATTCATACATTTCAAAAAGGCGTATGAGAGAGAAGTTTTATATAATACTAGCCGTACCCGTGCGCTCCGCTGCACCCGTTAGAAATAAATATAAAAAATAATTACATAATTAAAATAGGACATTTGATCCAGGGAACATTCGTGTTTGATAGAAGGATAAATCGTTTAATATGTTACTTAATTTAAATTGCATCCAAATAATTAAAATGCGATCATTTTGGTCCAGAGACCACTCATTACATTATATTATATCAGAAGTTACTGTAATAACATTATAGCATTATGTCCATCTAGAGAAACTACACTTTCCAATGGTGAAATAATAATTAATTATACAAATAGGTTAATTTAGCTTCCGATATTACTTCATAAAAAACACAAACATTCTCTGTAGGCTATCTTTCATAGCTTTCGATTGTTGCTGTCCAAGGCCCCTTAAAGACGAAGTCATTTGTTTTTTATTTCATTATACGGCCTTAGATGGCAGTTATTTTAATTTTAAACTCATTTATCTCATTAAATATCAGTCCTATCAAAATTTTTCAATGAATAAAGCTTATCGCAAGTTATTTTTAAAGAAACGTTTGTTATGTAACATTTTTCACAAAAATCAATAATAAGAGAGATATTTCGATTTATTTAATTCAGGCCCCCTTATAACCCCCTTTTTAAATAATGTATTTTGAATGCCATATAGCCTAAAATCTTAGTTTTAACGAACTTAATTTATATTCCAATTTTCATTGAAATCCGTTCATCCATTATGGCGTGAAAAGATAACAAACATACAGATAGACAGACAGACAGACAGACATACAAACAAAAATTTCAAAAAAGCGATTTTCGGTTTCAGGATGGTTAATTATATATGTTAGTACCAATTATTTTTGGAAAATCGAAAATTACCAGAAAAATTTCGGCTACAGATTTATTATTAGTATAGATTCTTATTGAATTTGGTATCCCAAGAAACTAGTTCGATTAGTTAAAATGTGTCTCAGTGAAACTTACAACAGAGTCCGTATAGGCCAGTTTCTATCTGATGCTTTTCCAATTCACTGCGGGCTAAAGCAGGGAGATGCACTATCACCTTTACTTTTTAACTTCGCTCTAGAATATGCCATTAGGAAAGTTCAGGATAACAGAGAGGGTTGGAATTGAACGGGTTACATCAGCTTCTTGTCTATGCGGATGACGTGAATACGTTAGGAGAAAATCCACAAACTATTAGGGAAAACGCGGAAATTCTACTTGAAGCAAGTAAAGAGATAGGGTTGGAAATAAATCCCGAAAAGACTAAGTATATGATTATGTCTCGTGATCAGAATATTGTACGAAATGGAACTATGAAAGTTGGAGATTTATCCTTCGAAGAGGTGGAAAAATTCAAATATGTTGGAGCAACAGCAACAGATATAAATGACACTCGGGAGGAATTTAAACGCAGAATAAATATGGGAAATGCGTGTTATTATTCAGTTGAGAAGCTTTTGTCATCTAGTCTGCTGTCAAAAAATCTGAAAGTTAGAATTTATAAAACAGTTATATTACCGGTTGTTCTGTATGGCTGTGAAACTTGGACTCTCACTCTGAGAGAGGAACATGGGTTAAGGGTGTTTGAGAATAAGGTGCTTAGGAAAATATTTGGGGCTAAGAGGGATGAAGTTACAGGAGAATGGAGAAAGTTACACAACGCAGAACTGTACGCATTGTATCCTTCACCTGACATAATTAGGAACATTAAATCGAGACGTTTGAGATGGGTAGGGCATGTAGCACGTATGGACGAATCCAGAAATGCATATAGAGTGTTAGTTGGGAGGCCAGAGGGGAAAAGACCTTAGGGGAGGCCGAGACGTAGATGGGAAGATAATATTAAAATGGATTTGAGGGAGGTGGGATATGATGGTAGAGACTGGATTAATCTTGCTCAGGATAGGGACCAATGGCGGGCTTATGTGAGGGCGGCAAAGAACCTCCGGGTTCCTTAAAAGCCAGTAAGTAAGTAAGTAAGTAAGTAAGTAAGTAAGTAAGTAAGTAAGTACGTAAGTAAGTATACTGTGATCTAAGGGTTAAAATATTTATTAAAAATTTGTAAATAAAACTGTATTTATAATAATTTGATGAATCAATCATTTTTGCTAAAAAAAATAACTTTTCCTTTCTCTATTTTTGTAACGGATAGGATTGTGTTAATTTTGCAAAGTAATTCAATACAAATCTGTAAGTCCTGAATGTTTATAAATAAATATTATATCTGTTTTTAAAAGAAATTCAATAGCCTACATGTCTTTTTATAAATTAAATTTGGATTTGACGTATAATTATAATTATATGAATACGAAGTTTCTTCCTCTATTTTTAAAGACTATGGTTACTTTAACTTTGCAAAGCAATTCAATGCTTGTCTCTAAATCCTGAATTCGTTGCAAGATTTAACTTCTGGATAGGACGAATAATTATAATTACATAAATGAAACTTTTCTATCTCTATTTCTGTAACGGCTAGGAATTCAATGCATGTTTTAAGACCTTTTTTAATAATTTCTTTTTTCTGAATAACTTTTCGATTCGGCGCATAATTATAATTGTATAAATAAATATTTCCTTGTATAACACAACCGCTTGTGGTTGCTTTTCCTTGTTTTCTCTTTTGTTTTTCTCTTTCGCGTTTCTGATTCTTTCTTTATATTGACAGAATTTTCACTAATTAGCTTATTTCTTTGTTTCTTATTACAGTAGCTTCCTATATTTTTTTTATTGGGTTATTTTACGACGCTGTATCAACATCCAGGTTATCTAGCGTCTGAATGATATGAAGTTGATAATGCCGGTGAAATGAGTCCGGGGTCCAGCACCGAAAATTACCCAGCATTTGCTCGTATTGGGTTGAGGGTAAACCCCGGAAAAAAACCTCAACCAGGTAACTTGCCTCGACCGGGATTCGAACCCGGGCCTCCTGGTGTGGAATCTATATCGTTTTCTGGTTCCTATTTTCTCTTTCTTTATGTGCTTACTTTTCACATCTTCTACTTTCATTCCATCTTGCTTTATTCTCTCACTTTATCTTTTCCTTCTTTTGTTATTTTTAGATATTATCTTTTTCACTACGAAACTTCTACTGAACTTCTTTACTTTTCCTTTCTTACTTTCTGCCTTCTCTCTTTCTTTGTTATTCTCTTAGCTATTTATATTATACATATTCTATACACTATACGTATAATATTTCACTGTTCTAGTTTCTCACAATACGAAGTATTAAGGGGAGATACCGTTACATATTGCATTGCTGCAAAAATCAATTAAGGTTTCTACTGAAATGCATGTTTTCAACCTCCACGACTGGCCAACTGAAAATATGTTTCGTGGTATGCCTTCCCTTTGCATAGCAACTTGTGGACACTTTCACTTTATGTTCGTTATGTGCGAGAAAACTGAGCTTGGAATTATGCACATGAAACTTAATAATTTTTACTAAAACCTAATTAATTTTAAAGGCATTTTGGGTCCGATAAGTACAGTATCAATCAAATAGGTAGTTTAAGTTCTTACAGTCAATTACTTAACAATATACGTACATTGAACCTTTATGTTATTACATGAAGTAATATTTAAAAGTTATGACAAACGTTTTCACCAATAATTTGGCATCTTCAGATCACATTAAAAGATCATAGTAACATAAAATGAACACTTGAGATATTCCAGTTAAACACAATCGTTAAAAATTAAAAACTGGTATAATAGGCAATCTGAGCAATATGCCATTAAAATACATGTAGCAGGAAGATGATACCATGAAATCATGGGATAGGACAAACCAAGAGAAGTTTCCGCACACGCTATAGGGAACATGTTTCCGATTTCAAATATAATAGAAATAAGTCGAAATTTGCAACACACCTAATCAATCACAACCATTAACTTACAGGTATAGATGACACCCTCCAAGTTTTAAAAACTGTCAATAATTATAAGTACATGAATGCCGCAAAGGAGTTTTACATAGCCACCTACTCTAATAATAATAATAATAGTAATAATAATAATAATAATAATACTCACTTACTTAATGAACAATATTCTAATTTAAATAACCCGCTTTTCAAAATTATACAGAAATAATTCCGGTTTATCCACTAGGTTTGCCTGGTACACAGTTTTCTTCATTTGCTACATTCCACTGTAAAGCTCAGTCGTGTTGCTGCATCAATGGATTCGAGTCAAATTCTCCTCAACCATCTTGTAAGTATCGTTAACCACGACTTCAAAATTTATAACCTTTCTTAGTTTTCTATTTATAAAAATTCTTTCACATTACCCCTTTTATACTTTACAGGGCTTTAATTCCATACGTCCATAAACAGCAGCACGAGCGACCTATATACTGTAGCATATTTTCATCATTTTGGGAACTGCACCTGCATAAACTTGAAGATTGTTAGGTCTTCTTTCTTCGTTGTGTACACTTTTCAGTTAATACAAAGTTATCAGCCTATCCCACGATTTCATGGTATCATCTTCCTGCTACATGTATTTTAATGGCATATTGCTCAGATTGCCTATTATACCAGTTTTTAATTTTTAACGATTGTGTTTAACTGGAATATCTTAAGTGTTCATTTTATGTTACTATGTTCTTTTAATGTGATCTGAAGATGCCAAATTATTGGTGAAAACGTTTGTCATAACTTTTAAATACTACTTCATGTAATAACATAAAGGTTCAATGTATGTATATTGTTAAGTAATTGACTGTAAGAACTTACACTATTTGACTAATTAATTTTTATTTGAAGAAAAATACAAATTGGCGATATACTGAAAACAGGCATAATGAATTTTGCATATATTTTAGAAAAACTAAGTGGCAATTATATATAATGGAATTAAAAGTATATCGTATTTCTAAAATATGTTTATTTCAGATAAGTAGATTGCTATTGATATAATTGTGCGTTCAATTCAAAAATAATTCAGACAAAAGAAAATTAACGTAACTCTAGCCGTTATAAATATAGAACAAGAATATAAAATAAGAAAATAAATCAAAATTGAATTACATAAAAATAAGGAAAGAATAAAGAGAGAACGAAAGAGAAAATGTGACATTGAAGGGAAGTAATGACACAGAAAAAATAAATACTTAGAAACTAACAAAATGTAATTACATAAATGAAAGAAGAAAGTATAAAGAGAGCGAAAAAGAAATTTTGACATTGAAAAGAATAAATGACACAGAAACACTAAATCCTTAGAAAAATACTGTACTAGAAATAAAGAAAGAATTAATGAAAATCTTGTCACAATAAAAATATCAAATTAGAATTGCAAAAGGAAAGATCGAGGTAAAGCCATCACAGGACAATTAAGATAATAAAAAAGGAAAAGAAAAGCGTATAAATTGGGGAAGATGTTAGCACAGAACTGAAGAATGGCTTATTTAAAGATGGAGGGGGGAAAAACTAAAATAACTTTAATTGGTTATTTTACGACGCTTTATCAACTGCAATGGTTATCTAGCATCTGAGTGAGTGATTATGCCAGCGAGATGGGTCCAGGATCTAGCGCCGAAAGTTACCTAGCATTTGCTCTTAATGGGTTGAGGGAAAACACGGGATAAAACCTCAACCAGGTAACTTGTCTCAACCAGGATTTGAACCCGGGCCAGATGGTTTCACTGTCAGACAGGCTAACCGTTACTCCACAGCGGTGGACTAAAAGAAATTAATCAAACACACGAAAATAAAAAAATATGTATAAATAATACTAATAAACACTGAAATGTGATAATATATAGAAATAGGCACGAAATAAAAATAAATAAATAAAGAGGTTAAAAAAGGAATACACAAGTATAGCTAAGAATTAGGTCTATAGCAGTAACCAATGATTTCTATAAGAATTTTCTATGTTAATGACTTATCTAAAATAATGTATGAAAAAACTTAGTTTTATTGACACACTATATACTTAATTGAACAAATGTTTTCGCTTTTTGGCGTCATCAGGTTTACATTTGTGTTTACAATATCTGATACACAGTATGAAAATAAATACATTTTACGTATACATAGTTACATTTATAAAACATCTGGAATAATTTATCAATTTATATTTTATTTTATAGACTAAATGTAACTGTGTATATCGTCGGCTTACAAGCAAAATACATTAAGTAAAAAAAAAGATATTAGTAGGTACCTCTGAGGAAAAGTATTTTGAAAGCTCTTGACAAAAATTGAATCCTCAAAATATTATTTTTACTATTCATCCTTTTAACACTTCATTTATTCATTTGGTGTTCTACCCAAGGGCAGGTCTTTCACTACAATCTCAGCTTTCTCCAGTCTTTCATATTTTCTGCTTTCCTCTTTGTTTTCTCATTTTTAACACTTATAATCACTCAATATAATACTGTTTTTAACACTTATAATCCCTGAATTACTTTATGACATCTTTACTGTGTTAACTTTTGCAATTTACCTGGCTGACTAATTTCAAAGTGGTATACTTTATTGTCCGAAGCCTAGTGAAGATCCCGCGCTGGCTTCTGGTTTCCTGTTGTGGTGAGGTGTGTTCATAATTGTATCAAAAAGGATGTGTGTGTTGAAATTCAGTTGAGTGTTCAGGATGTGATACTACACATCCAATCAAAAAGCTACAAACTAAACACCCTAGAACAATATTAAATTTATAAACATACAAAAACACATCCATATCACATCCTAAACACTCAACTGAATTTCAAAACACACGCCCTTTTCGACACAATGAGGTACACACTTCATCACAATAGAAAACCAGAAGACAGCGCAGGATTTTCATTAGGCTTCGGACAATGAAGTATACCACTTCGAAACTAGTCAGATAGGTAAATTGTAAAAGTTAACATAGTAAAGATATTATAAAGTTATTCAGTATTATTTTTAGTAAGTTTTTCTCTTTAGGAGTATTTAATTTTCCAATTATAAGTTTATACACATACATTATGTACCGTAAACTGGGGTTACTTTGAACACAGAAGAAACTTTGAACATTTTTTCAGAAAATCATATTTAGGTTTCTACATGCTGCACTTGTTATAGCTGGAGGTAAATTATCATAAAAATCATCCTCATACCAAATTTACCTCCATCTGTAACGTGCAGCATATAGAAACCTAAATATGATTTTCTGAAAAAATGTTCAAAGTTTTCTCTGTGTTCAAAGTAACTCCAATTTACGGTACATTATGTAAGCCATTTTCTCAGAAGTAATATTTTTTACTTAATGTGGTTTGCTTGTAAACCGAATATATATATATATATATATATATATATATATATATATATATATATTGTTGTTATGTGTATCAGATATTGTAAACACAATTGAAGAGCCCACTGCAAGAATGATGGATGTCACTTTCTTGTCGAAAATGAATGAAGACTGTCAATGCATAGCTTAAGACATACAGAATGTACATAGAGAGTTATATGGCATTAACACTGATAGTCATTGTCAAGTAATGATCGGAAAATCACAGTTAAGCTTTGAGCGCTAAGCATTTCAAACTTTCAATTGCTTCTCCTGCAAAATGTATTCCAAATGACATCCATCATTCTTGCAGTGGACTCTTCAATTGTAAACCTGATTATGACAAAAGGCGAAAACGTTTGTTCAATTTAAATTTATGTTAATAAAACTGTAAGTTTCTCAGATTTCACTTTGGATAAGTAATTAATGATTTAAGATTGAAAATTCTCTTAAAAATCATCACTGTTTACTTATAACTAGGCTTATTGGGCTCAGAAAGCTTCGATCTGAATTGTAAAAGATTTACAGAAGATGGAAATAAAAAATGAATATATAAGAAAGAGGAAAAGAAACAAACGAACAATGGAATGAGTATCGTGACACACATACTCGTGTGTCGTGAGTTTTTGTTTCTCCTATCCGTGTTTGCATGTGCAGGACAAAGGAGATTCGAGCAAAATTTATTACGTCACACCAAAGATTTCTCCCTATTTCACTTCGACACCAATGCGATCAAAGTTTCACACGCAATTTTCCCTGATTCAGACTGATAAAAAGTTCGATACCAGTCCACAGTGTAACAAAATTAAACTACAATTAAAGGTAAAAAAAAACTTTCCATAAACGTACTAAATTTTATTTCACAACAATGAAAGAGAGAAAACATATTATTTTTGTATCTAAATTGATCTAACACAACTTATTTAGTTTCCTTTCAGTTTCTGATGTTACACATCGAGGTGAGCAGAAAAGAGCAGGTCTATTGCCCTCAAAAGATTGCTAAACAAACAATTGAAAAGTTATAGAAATGTTTAAGTATAAATAAGTATCGAAATACGATTTAAAATCACATATTGAAATACGTAGCTAATTACTTTACAGCTGAAAACTTTAGTTTCAAGGGCCTATTATATTGCCATTGAGGTGAAAGGAGAGGTAATATAGAGTGGAAGGCGTCCACTGATAGTCTTTTTAAGGTATGAATCCTGAACTACGAGTATTATAAGCAGAAAAGTCCTCTACTATTTTGCTTTTTTGCGCTTAGATTTGCCAGAAATAATTATTTTACATTATGAACTTTGATCTCATTATCTTAGAAATATACATTTTATAAACGCCTTTTCATTACAGTTCTCAGTTCCAACAAATAATTTTGCACTATGTTTCTGTCACGTTTATGGCTTAAGAGTATTTTAATACTTTAACTATTAATAAATCACTTTAAGTAATGGAAGTTAGGACACACTGTTACCAGAAGCGTACTTCAACCTAATTCCAGACTACCAGAGGACATAAGGACAGACACTTTGTGAGAAAGAGCTGACGTTGACATTGACTACGTAACCTCCCTCACTGCTGCGGGTAAGGGATGTTTCCATGCGTTGGCAAATGCTCCTATGTTCATTGCGATGTTGCAGTTTTATTCTAGAAACAAACTCGAAATTTGACTAAGTAAAAAGAAGTAACGCAAAATGGCAAAATAAAATTCTGTTTCTTTAATCTTAAGGATTTACTTTATAAAGTTACTGTAATTGAACACCTTCCTATGTCAACTTGTTAACCTTTTACACTGTTCTGTATGCCAAAACAGTGTTAACTTACGCACTTCGTGTTAATGTTAATAACTTTATGGAAGTCATTCAGATCCTTAGCAACAATACAAAATGGAATGCAACACATCTTCAAACTTTAGAATATCCATACGTAGTTAAGAACTTAAAAAAATCGCTATTTATTTATTTATTTATTTACTTATTTACGTATTTACGTATTTATGTATTTACTTATTTACTTATTTACTTATTTATTATTTATTTATTTATTAAATATAAATTGTAGATTTTTTCCATTACCCTTAATCCTCCTTGGTGAACTAGTCCGAGTTCCTGTAAGTTATTCACCTATAATAATCCACATTATTACTATCATTTGAGGCTATTAGATACAAAACTAGTCTTATCCACAATTTAAAAAAAAATGAGTTAGACACGGTACCACAAACTTGATGTTGTTCACTACCGCATGGAATTTCTTTCTACATCAAAACATGCCTATTTACAGTTTTGTGAGGTTTCGAAAAGCGTTATTAAATGCTTAGTCGCCTAATGGATTATAAAATTTGATGCAAAACTTCCATGAACTTTCCATAAAGTTCTGAGCAAATACATTGTTATCCTTCGGTTTATGTATATTTAATGGAAAGTCTCAAGCAAAACTTATTTTGCACAGAATTGAAATGAAGGAAGATTATCGGCAGATTGAGAAGAAAAGGGATAACATGGGTTAAGACAGGTGCTGGAAAATTACCTCCATTATCATCTGAAGGCAACATTCCAGACACTGGTTTCTTTCAGAGCTCTAATTTTCCATATAGAAAAGGTGCGCATCTAAAAATTCTAGCGTTATTCAATATATATTTAAACGATATTATTGCAAAATGGCAAAAGGAAAAATAACTGGAATTCCAATTTCATACAATAAATAACTCACAGCTCTGCTCTTTTCAGATGATCAGGTTGTAATATCCAATTCAGAAGATAACCTACAAAAAGCAACATACACACTTATAAAAATAAATATAAATGTACAATTTAACAATAACTATACAGAAAACAAAGTCAGTGACATTTAAATGTCAGTCACCCATAAGAAGCAAAATTGTCATGAATAACCAAGTTATCTAACGGGTAAATCAGTTTAAATATTTAGGTAATATTATTACATATGAAACTGAATTTGATATTAATCATAAATTAAACAATTTCATGAAGATTACTAGTGTCACAAACAATATGTTAAAATCGAAATAAACTTAACCAAAATCCGGATAAGATTGTATAACACATTGGCTCTTCCGATTTTTATATACGGTTGTGAAAACTGGACAATCAAGGCAAAAGATAAATCAAGAATAACTGCGGCGGAAATAAAATATTTAAGAAGAAGAGCAGGTTATACTAGGGCATTCGAAAAGTAATGGTAACGTAGTACTGTTCACACTAAATGTATTTAGGTTACTTTTTACATTACATAGCCCTACTTCAAATATAGTCTCCTGCCATGTCAACAATACGTTGCCAAATTCTTGGAAGACGGCGGACTCCCTCTGCAGCAGCATTTCTGGACATCTCTCTCACTGATCAAACTAAAGGTCTTCGGATGTCAACTCTTGATTGAAAGCGAATGCGTCGCTTCCACCAACTTGCAATACTGGGTGTTCCGTTCAAAGTGTGTCATGGCTCACTGTATGCCGTCATATGGCTAGTCGATGAGCCTAGAGAATAATTCAATCTTCCTACACTTCCACAGAGGTGTATTACCTATGTGTCAGAGACGTTGCATAGCAAGTACGGCGTTCATTTTGAAGAGTACTTACTGATATGTACGGCAACGCCGGTAGTGGCAGGAATGTGAACTGTTTGGAAACATGTACTGAGGTGAGTTTTTTTCTTACTGTCAGGATATGGGGAGAGGGTTAAGACTATTTCTTGCGTATTTGTTGACATTAACTTGGACGGTCAACATGGACACGGAGCATTTGATTTGTATTGTGGAATGTTGCCGTACGCAACCGATGATAACAAATACCCTGCGTACGACTTGCCCGCGCAAAACACAGTTCGAAAGAGGTTATGGTAGCACACAGACCGTACAGACCGCCATCTGTTGCTACACGTTCTCAAGTTCAGATTGAACGCCTTGATTAATAGCCAACTTCTCTGACATAAAATCTGAAACTCGCTTCAAATCGCTGACTCACAACAGTGACGTCATGACACACTTTGAAATAAACACCCAGTAGTTCAGTATGGTAGGACTTCTCTCCCACAGGCTTCTTGTAATGCCCTAAAGTACCGAGTTGCATGATTTCTCCTGTAACTTGAATTTTTATGAAGCACCTTTGTTCGTACCTTTAGACTGTACTGTTCACTATAAATCAGAAACAGCCACTGTATTTACAAAATATGGCTACCTAGGGACTTTCAATATTTCAAATTTATATAACAATCGCTGCTCTATTACGTAGTACAAGATTTCAATGGTCACCGCTAGGAACATTGATTTACAGCATTGTTGTCATTACTTATCGAATGCCTTAGTAAATGGGACGACTATAAAACAAATATAGAAATTTTATGAGAATTGAGAATGGCATTAGCCTTTCAGCAAATTTCAAATTATAAGTCAAAGTGGATACAACATGCCAATAGGATGCTCCGCAACAGATTTCATACATCACTAAAAATTACACCCTAGAGGGTACAAGAAACCCTGGACGACCACGGAAGACACTTCTCGACCTATAATATGAGACGGAAACGGGCCAATCTGTGGCCCAATTCTTTGGAAGCTACATGACGATGACAAAAATTCTGACTCTGCTCTTAACTAAGCTGAATACAATAAAAATGCACAGAACTTGGAAATGCTGAAACTTTCACAGATTTTTCTATAGAACTGTCACTATGAGTTGTTATGGTATAACTGTTGTTCCCGTCACTATCGACTAATATTGTGTCACTGTCGTTCCCGGAACTTTTTTTTCTTTAGTGGTTTATTTTACGACACTTTATCAACATCTATGGTTATCTAGCGTCTGAATGATACGAAGATGATAATTCCTACGAAACGAGTTCAGAGTCCAGCGCTGAAAGTTACCCAGCAATTGCTCCTAATTGGTTGAGGGAAAACTCTGGAAAAACTTCAACCAGGTAACTTGGGGCCCTCTCGTTCGTTCCCGGAACAATATGCTGCTTGTACCTTTCTCCCCCATTACAAACGACTGTTTCTATTAGACTTTCTAATTTTAAACGACATTATAGATAGGCCTACTCTAATAAGAATACTTAGAACTGTGTAATAACTGCTGAAATAGCCTTCTTCAGTTCATAGTAATGAAATTTTACAACTTTAAGTCTGTACCCAGAATACTCCCACATCGTCTTTAGATCATATTTAAGGTGTTCTCTGGAACATGAACTTAACTACAAACGCTTTAATTTCTGATACAGACTATCATAAATTTCAGATCTGGTATAACAGTATTGCGCGGAATGGCATTAAAATGTTTCTAGAGGGCGCTATATTTATTGAAAAGAAATATTGTTGTCAGGATGGAAGTGTGCTATTAAGGATTCAATATATCGTCGTTGATTTTATGAAACCTTCTATGTAACTTCACAGAAAATAAATTTTCCGGAGGAAAAAAAAATTAGTTAAAAATCTATGATCCTACATAAGAATATGAAGTAGGTAATTCGGTAGAAAGTGTTGGTGAATATGACGAACACAAATGACATCGTCGATGATCAGGGTAGGCTTATTGATTTTTAATTAATTTTGTCTTTCTCCTGAAAAATTACTTTCTGTAAAGTCATACAGGAGATATCATAAAATCAACGACGATATGCTGAAAACTCGAAAACGACATAATGAAAGTTGAGTTGTTATTACACGAAACGCTCAATTATTGGGAACAAAGCTCAAGATCACACGAATTTAATTGACAAATTAGTCCAAAGAATAAGATCTATTAAGTCCTTGAGACATACACTGTTTTTTACAAAATGTGTCACTTCCAGAGAACGGCATACAAATGCAAAACTAATATTTAAGGGAAGATGATAGTGAAATTTGACAAAAAAAAAAGTTGAATTAAAAAATATTGTTACCTAAAACTATTCTTTGATATGTGTAGAATATAATATATAACTTATTATTTTATTGGCCGTCTTGTACGAATGGAGGTCATTAGTAGCCATATTTAAATGGCCTGCGCACTGGAATTTTAAATGGCACGCTGTTGTTTGTTGATTTTCCGCAAATTGAATTTAAAAAAAATATTGCATAAAGCTGTTCTTCGATATGTGTAGAACACAATATACACAGTGGGCCAAAAAAAAGCACAAAATTAGAAATACTCTATCTTCGAAAATACATAACATTAATTTATAATAAATACACTGTTGGAAAGAGTAGACTTTAAAGATAAGCAGGAGTTTTTATTAGTTTCTTTGAGGCTCAGTTAAAATCTTACGGAGGTCAATACTCAATGATACGAAAAAAGTGGTTTTTGAAGACAATTTATTACTTCAAAATGCAGAAACTGAATGTTGATAAAATTAATACGGTAGTAATTAATGATCTTTCAAATAATCAAAATTAAAAATTATGCTCTATGTGACCGCCATTTGTCCGCACAACCATTTGTAGGCGTCTTCTCCATTGTCCAATAGCACTGGCTGTCTGTGTTTGATCAAGCCGGTCCCAACATTCAAGAAGATGTCTTAAATGTTCAATATTACGAACTGCATATAAAATAGTCCATAGGATTAAGATCTCGTTTGAAACTCCAGCGGAAACCATCTGAGAATCTGAGAAATGCGATCTTTCACGCAATAATTTCTCAGGAGGGATATCATGTCCGTTTCTTGCTAATCAATCCTTGTACACTTGAAAAAGACCATTCTTGCTAAGCGTAGTTCCTTACAATTTGATGGGGAGATAAATTATCATATTGGTGCAAATGTTTAATGAAAATCTTGTCTTCGCTCGTTAAGCGACCCATTATTCACAAAATGAGAACTCAAAACGGAAGAAACAAATGATGATAGCTGCTGAACTCATAAGACCATAATGCTTAGTTCGGCATAAACGATAGATTTTGCACTACCTTACAAAGAATAAAGAATAATGTTTAATAATAGGTAAAATATTAAATATTACAGTACTTTCCCGGTCTACAAGGACTGTGAAATTTGCCTGTGAAATAAACTTTCATGTGAAATCACTTTAAATTTGGTGCTTTTTTTTGGCCCACTGTGTGTATTATTTTATTGGGTATTTTGCACGATTGGAGGCCTTTAGTAGTCATTTTTAAATGGCCTACACGCTGACATTTTAAATAACACGCTATTTCTTAACCTCTAGCAAGTTTTATTTTCTGACACGGTACTTACAAAAATGGATATGACTCAGGAACCAGTAAAGGAAAGTTCATGAAATTTTGAGCACATCTTTACTAGACTATAACTCAACTTTTGTCTAGATTCGAATTTTGATATTTTATGTGTATGTGAAAATAATGTCCAATATACAAATCACTGACCATAAAATAATACTTAATCATGTTCATAAGCTTGTATTATTGTACTCAGGTGAAATATTACAAATTTAATCTGAACAAATTGTACATTTGTTTGTTTGTGAGTGAAATACTGAAATACTTTTGTGAATATCTTAAAACCTGAGATAGACTACATCAATTTTCGTAAATACCTATGCGAAAAGGTTTCTTTTTTGTTAAATTTCTGCCTCCCTTTAATTTTCAAACACATTTGGCAGTGTATTTAAGATTTCACTTAACTGTGACGTACTAAAAAATTTAAAGTATTAAACAAATAACAAAGAAATTATCAATTTCACCATCCTCTCCCCTTAATAGGCGTATGTCCTTGTTAGTTAAACTTTTCTTCCAAACAAAACTGGATTGCCAGGTAGTAAATAAACTTAACGAGAGGCCCACACGCAGCCTGCGGGCCACATGTGGATAAACGCGCAGTAATATGTAATGTTTGTTTATGCTCTTGCAACTCAAATGCTATTTGGTATTCGAAATAATAGAAATGGAGCGTTTAGTAGAAACACCAGCTCAATGACTAATTAACTGCGTAAACGAATTAAAATAAACAAAACATTATATTAAACTGATGTGGCGCGAGTAAACAGAACACTGCCAATTAATACATTAAAACAAATCAAATTTCGAAGTTAGTGTACAGACCAACAAAAACAGAACTAACTGCGACACTATTTAAAAAAGTATTCCAGGTCTAGACTGAAAGGCAGGGTTCCGAATAGCGAGGTAAATCAATTCACATTTCTCGTATGTACACAGCAGAAAGGCTAGGACGTCGATTGTTCATGTCGGAGATTATGTTGATTATTCTCTGATGCATGTAACCTATAAGATAAAACATTGTAATAAATATAAATTAGATCATTTTCTTAATTAATAACAGTGTATATCTCCAATAAATGATTTCTTAGCATCGCCACCGATACACTTGATTGTACTTGTCACTATTATCTCTTGTCACTAGAGAGTTCTTGAAATTTATATTTTCCCTGCCGTTCATAAAATATTTTGATATGATATCTCTTTCACAAAAGGGGAGATCTATAACTGAAACTAGATTAATATATTCCAGTATTATTTGTTTTTATCCTGGTAATAATGAACAGTTTGACTCGTAGACATTTTGTTTTTGCAGCTTTAACTTCCCATGACTGAACGAGAAGATTCGAAGAGAACGGCAGTTACGTAGACTTTCGGCTCCCCCCTACCACCATTAATGCACAACACAATGTCAATACGGCGGTTGCTGTCATCTGCGATATAACAAACTTTTCTGTTGATTTTCGAGTTCGTCATTTTTTCCGGTTACTATATGCTTATTTAAGTTGTGTTAACGCTCGTTAGTGGTTTTATATTTTATTTTATCCGTCTTAGTATTTATTTTATTATTGTAAATATTTTTGTTTTATCACTATTATTATTATTATTTTATTATTATTATTATTATTATTATTATTATTATTATTATTATTATTACACATAATTATGTAGGTTTTGTTGTAAAATTAGGTGTTTTATTTTATGTTTTATTATTATTGTGTTAAATTGTATTGTGTATTCTTATTGTAATGTGTATAAAATTGTATATGTGTTGTAAATTTTATTATGTATTGTAAATTTTATTGTGTATTGCTTATCATTTTAACTGTGTATTGTTAATATTGTATATACCACTGCCACCGGGTGCTTGCCCACTTGCAGTGTAAATAAATACATACATACATTATTATTATTAATGAATTAATTTTATTACAATCTTTGTATCATTTCTGTCACGATTATGCTATTATTATTATTATTATTATTATTATTATTATTATTACCATTATTTCTATCATAACATTATTATTTGATCCCTGTAAAATTTAAGTAGACTACTGGACTGTACCCGAGCACGAGCATATGCTCATTTCGGGTATCAATACATATATATATATTCATTTCAAATGTAAATTGTAAATAAATTTGAATTTGAATTTGAATTTGAATTCTGGCAAAGTCAAGTGAAAATTATGGTGAAAAAAGAAGGTTTTACATTTACTGTCATATATAAAACAAAACAAAGTCTTGCTCAGGATAGGGACTGATGGTGGGCTTATGTGAGGGCGGCAATGAACCTCCGGTTCCTTAAAAACCGTAAGTAAGTAAGTAACTGAGTTATTGGCGTTTAACAGTGTTACACATCAGCAATACTTACATTTTGTGTGTAGTACAGGCTCTTAGCTATTAAATTTTATTCAACGTTAAAATACGGTCTCGCAATCTAACTAATAATAAGCAAACATTCTCATTGAGTCGGCCTGGGTAGCGCTGTCGGTATAGCGCTGACCTGTGGCTCGAGGTTGCGGGTTCGATCCCGGCCCAGGTCGATGGCATTTAAGTATGCTTAAATGCGACAGGCTACTGTCATCAGATTTACTGGCATGTAAAAGAACTCCTGCGGAACAAAATTCCGGCACACCAGCGACGCTGATATAACCTCGGCAGTTGCAAGCGTCGTTAAATCATAATTTAAATTTTTCTCACGGGGGCAGATAAAAAAGTTAATTGCTTTTGTTCCATCAAGTTAATAATGTCAAAACAAGTGCTTATACAAATTTTTGCAACTCGACCGCAATTACGAGGGCCATCCAGAAGGTAAGATTCCCTGGGGCCGTTCACAGAAAGAAAACACAACTTCATGGAATGATTTATTGGAACACGTACAGCCACTGTTGAGCTGTTTTCCAACATAGGTATTCCCCAACTGAATTGAGATATTTGTCATACCGTGGTATCAACAGAGAGGTGCAGACGGCTGTCACACACTGGTTCCTATCCCGGGCGGCAAACAAATACAAAAATTAATCACATGGTACGACAAATCTCTCAACTCCAATGAGTAATATATTGAAAAATAGTTAAAAAATGTCTGTATCTGTTCCAATAAATCTTTCTACGAAATTGAGTTTTCTTTCTTTAAACGGACTCAGGAAAATTAAATTTCTGGAAGGCCTTCGTAATTGCGCTCGAGTGGCCAAAATCTGTATATGCACTTGTTTTGACATTATTAACATGGTGTAAGAAAAATGGGTCACAGTCCTGTCATCTATCCGCAGTATGCGGAAACTGAATCACGCAAGTGAAGTGAATAGGCATTAGATACACACACACACACACACACACAATTCTTTGCCTTGTATTAAATCTGTTCTCATAGTATCCAAGAGATCAACAATATGTTCCAATAACCTAGCAAGTAGCAATACATTCCTATAAGCTAGCAATCAAAAGCATGATTCCATAACCTATTAAAAAAATAATAATGAATTATTGCAGTAAATTGGCCCCTGTATCCTAGGAACTATCGTAAAATAATGAATAACTTAATAATGGTCTAATGTTTCCTAGTAAGAAGTTCATCTATTTTATAGATTTCTGTCAGTAGAACAGTTTAGGTCCCAATAGCCAATATAAATGGAACTTAATATTATACATATCATTGTGAGCCACTGTTTCACTAAGCTTAGAATTCCAACAGGAAATACATGTAATTTATTTTTAGTAGGTTGTTTTACGACGCTGTATCAACATCTCAGGTTATTTAGCGTCTGAATGAGGTGAAGGTGATAATGCTGGTGAAATGAGTCCGGGATCCAGCACCGAAAGTCACCCAGCATTTGCTCATATTGGGTTGAGGGAAAACCCCGGAAAATACCTCAACCAGGTAACTTGTCCCGACCTGGAATCGAACCCGGGCCACCTGGTTTCGCGGCCAGACGTGCTAACCGTTACTCCACAGGTGTGGACTGAAATACATGTAAATACGATCTTTAATTATAAGCCACTACTGCACTAAGGTTTTATCTCAAAGTAGCGAATCAGGATAGATTCCAACTGCCGCTAGTTGACGTGAAGGATCACGATTCCTCGGGGGCGACTTAGATCGAGCGGCAAAACCTTGGCCTTCATCCCCCTCCAACCTCTATCGGGGATGGGTGGTAGAGAGGTACTTACGATGGTGAACATTTTGCAGTGTGAACGAGAAAAATAGGTTTTGAATCTGCCTCCATTCTAGAGGGCGGGGAGGGATCTGAGACAATGAGAAGTGGAAGCATCAAATAGATGGCTCTGTATCGGCGCCTGACTTATATGGATGTTGTGAGGACTGCCTGCTCACCAGGGGAACTCATTATATCAAATTATACCGGCTGCACAACGCCAAGCCCGGCCGCCATTCAGACCGTATCTATCAGGCAGGAAGTGGAACCTAATGGCGGTTATTTTAGACGACAAGGCAATAGTACAACACCATGTTTCATAAAGCAATAACCCAAGGATAAACTGTCAAGCAAGTACTGTACTAAAAAATATTAGTTTCCGTTATGTAGGAAAAGTTATTTTCCTAGAGTTTATGATCTGTATCATATAGATAGGTAAATACACACAACTTTAAATTAGCAATAATAAAGACTTTAGTAATTATAATAACTTAATAAAATGGTAGATGGTCACTGAGAGAGTAAAACAACATATATTTACTATCGTCACAATATATAGCTCCCTACCCATTATCTCCTGGCTTAGGTGCCTCATAAGTGGTGCCTTGTTGGTATCACTTGTGAGGTTCATACCTATCTTCGCACAGTTGACTAAATAACAACGTTATATACAGGGACTTCATTTTCTTTTTACTTCAATTTTTATTGTACCTGAGTTTTTTAATGTACTTCACTCCCACCCCTTCTATTAATGAAGTTCAACCGTCCACACAGATCCAAAACCGTACATACAGTCATAGTAGCCTTACGGTCATAGTGAACAATACGTTCCAAAAATATGTTCGCGTTTTCCAGTGACGAAAGAGCTTTCAATATTGCATCATTTTCCATTTGCCTACGTCGCATCCCGGTTTCCCCCACCTGCTTCTATTCGCCTCTCTGTAAATGCTAGTGGCTGGGCTGTCTTAGCTCTTTTCTCAGAACATTAATTTCTGTTAGGAATTGGGCATCTACGTAATATTATACAACTGTTTAAAATAACTTAAGTAAAGGGCCTCGCTAAGTAATTAACTGTCACGTGATTTCCTCCCTTTCTACGACCCTACGACATAACCACTTGGACGGATAGTAGATAGCATGTCTGAGTAATTTTATCTTTTCGGATCGGACAGAAGTGAAGATTGAATTTACAGTACGTAAGGTACTTTTATATAGAGTAGGTACAGAATTATTTCAACATGAGTTACTAGTACGAAGAACGAAACTGGTAATTGGGAGTAGGTACAATAGTCTATAGTGCAATAATATGCACATTATAACTGAGGCCACCATTTTCAAAAATGTGTTTAAATATCTATATTATGATTATTTTTCAATTTAACTTCATTCTCTGTAGACAGTATAATATACACTGCATAATGAATATGTCCGTATGGAAAGCTCAGTTCGTGAGTAAAAACACTTATTGTTAATACTGTACTGTATTTTGATTAAATAAAAACATAATGAAAATTATCAAACTCAAAATCGCGATATTTCCTAGTTTACGTAATTGGATGAACTACTTTTCTTCCCTCCTATACCTAGTAAAGTGATTTGTTTGTATATTACTCCAGTATCATCGTACTTCAGTCGTGGAAAGGGGTAGCAAACGGTGTTTCCGGTTCTTAATCGTTGATCCAAAGGTATAGCCAGGTTAATATTAGAAATGTTAGTAAAAATAAAACGATATCCCTGTGTGTATATATATATATATATATATATATATATATATATATATATATATATATATATATATATATATACACGCACACACACACACACACATATTGTTCACCGATCAGGGCGTTGGCTACCTACCGCGAAAATGTTTATTCAAATCTCAGCAACAGGAAGTAGAAATGGAATGCAGGTGGAACTTGTGATGGACAAAGACTGTGTTTAGTAGGATTTCTCTGTATACTCCCATTTTCCCTGCCTTGATTTCATCATTTCTCCATACATCATCGATAATATCAAATAAATTTGCAAAAGCGTACTGTCATTGATGATCAAGGGTTGATGTAACAATTACCCATACACAATTAATTGATTGATTGATGGTTTGATTTCAAGGAGGTTGAGTCCGGAATGGATCCTTGTATTTAGGGCGTTTAGGCTCATTGTACGCCCTATAGGTATGCGAAGAATGGTCCCAGTGATATTCGTGAATCCGACGCTGACCGGCAGACCATTCTTCCTTGACTCTGCAGGTAAGGTTCCATCACCTAGTGACGAGCCCGAACCCAGAGCCCAGAGATCCAAATCTTTAGAAGCTATATCAGCATCGAAAACACGTACCTATTATTATTATTACTATTACTATTATTACTATTACTATTACTATTATTATTATTATTATTATTATTATTATTATCATCATCATCATTATCATCATCACCATCATTATTGCCTCATATTTTTTATACTTTGTATGTCTCATTTATTTTGACTATCTGTTCACATTTTATTCTGCCCTTTCCTTTGTTTCTATTTGTTAAACGTACAGGGCTATTCATAAGTCCGTGAAACATTTAAAAAATTCATAACTACTAAACTACATAAAGGATAACAAATTATTTTACAATAAAATAAAGAGAAACTCTCCAAGTTTTGTTACATACCTCACAGATGCTCAATGTGTCCACCTTTGCTAATACTGCATACATCCTTGCGGTAGTCCATTTCGCCCCATACACGCTCCAGCATATCACGGTTGACCAGAGCCACGGCAGCTGTAATCCGGTGGCGAAGTTCCTACAAAAGTTATATCCATTATTCTTATGGTCGAAAAATCATATACGAATTTATTGGGCAGCGATACACATCTTGATAGCAAACAGTTCTTTATACATACCGAATGTAATATTCTAAATAAACAAATTACCATAATATAAAATATTATTATTACAAATATACAAGACTAGTGGCTTGTGCAGCAAATGCTGCAAACTAAGTAAATTAGAAGTTCAAATAAAAATTTTTTAGATTTATTTTCAATAAAGAATACCAGACATTATGAAAGTTATTTTCTTCCATAATAATGAAACATACTCCCTCTGAATGCGTTTTTTATGCCAAATACTTTTTGTTGAACCTATCCACCTTCAGGTTTTGAGTTTCAACGCGAAAACGCAAATAACAATGTCAGAATGATCAGTGGCTTTTTCATGTGGGACTAAATAATAGCTAATTTAGGTAATTGTGAATTGTACGCGAAAGTTAAAAAAATGTCAGATTTGCTATGCTTTCGAACAATAAACATAGCATCTTGGTATACCTGCTGCATGGAGAGCTTGAAATGTAGAGAGTAAAATCATTTCATTCCGCTAAGAGATCTTGCTGAAATGATCGGAAGACTACACAATTTTCTAGGTCTCTTATTTTATCAGTAAGTAATACCTTTTGGTTTTTCCTCAGGAACTGTAATTTTTGCGCTCTCTCGAGCCAATACTGAAGAGAATGACGCATATAAATATCTACATCACACCGCCATTATGTATATGAAAAAGCCCAAGCCCACTTGATTAATAACTATAAAAATATTTCATTTTTAATAACAATATTATTATCTTACGTAAGTTTTGTAGTTTTATACTACATAGCCGCCATTCAGTAAATTATAGAAATGAAGATGTAATTTCATATATTCTCTACATCTACTTATATAACCCCAAAAGGTTCACTTTCATATCATCAATATAGCATTAATACGTATAATTAATGAAAAATAGTCGCATCATGGCATTAATTATAATAATATTTAATTTCTAATTGTAATAATGTCATCAAACCATCTCAAGTTTTGTAGATTTTAATATCCGATACATAGCTGTACTCATAAAATTACACACCGCAGAATCAGACCTGTAAATTATTTTCAATAAGCCTTGAGGTTTTTAATAACCAATTGAATTTGAGCTCTAAATATGACAGCAATCCTGCAGGTCATGGCCTTCGTGTAATAGCCTATTTTTTATTGTAGGCTAGTGTGTATTTTGTTTTATTCTGAAATGATGCGATTAGTTCTCAAAACTGACGAAAGATGGATTTTGGAAAATATTAAAATTATGTAGGAAAACTAACGCTTCACTGAAACTTACTAATTTTATGAAAAAATTCGGGTTCTAAGCTTCAAAATGAGGGGTCATTTATTAAAATCCGTTCAGCCGTTTTCCAGTAATTTCCATTACCAGTTCAAATTATATATAGATATTAAACAGTTATAAGCAGGCTATAGAAAAACTTCGGTGACAATAGCGATCAAGTTAACTTTTATACTCCCATTCAGAAAATTGATATTATCTTTAATGCTAGAGGTAAGCATTGCTATTCTGTGACAATATCAGGGCTTTCATTGTAGAATTTTCTACGGCACGCTTATTTTCATAAATATGTTTTAATTATGTTTGAAGTTAATGCTGTTAATATTTTAGTAGGTCGTTGGGATATACACCGCCGAACAGTTTCCAAGGTAACGAAGACTTACGAGTGTATTCATATGTTTTTATGTAACCGGTACTTTTATGATTTTTATGACGCCTATGTAATATAAAAAGTTTACGATTTTACAAACAGCCCTTGTTAAATTACTGATATGCGCTTTTTACAAAAACTGTACGGCTTTATCCTTTGAAACGAGGATCACATAAATCGAGTTAGCCAACAGGATATATTGAAATGTCGAATGTCTCTCTTAACAACGAAATAAAACGTATTCAAATTGTAACATCAAAAATTTTAATGCAGTTTTCTGTGGCCGAACGCTTATCGCGCTTATCGTTAGATTTGAAGATCGCGAGTTTAAACCCGGTCGAGGGTTATGCACATTGAAGAAAGATGAAGATATAACAGAGTACTTTTAATGGAAAGAAAAGATAGGGTACCTTATTTTGGATACACAAAGTGTAGTCTATAGGAACAATGTTCCTGAATGGCAAGACTCTACGTCAAATTTACCGTTCTCTTTTTTCCCCAGGTCAAAATATAATTTTGCTAGTCATCGTCCTATAACGGTGAGCATTCAATTCCGGCAAGCTTGTGTCTCATATCTAGGGACCGAATTCTAGCCCAGGGCGTATGGAGATAAGGTTAGCTGTTCATAGACTATATTGACGTGACGACGTATTTGGCGCGTGCACAGCTATCACAGAACACTTGTATCTTGTTTGTGTTGACGTTGACGTTCTATTCATGATTCAAAACTAGACATAATAGATGTTTACAATGCATTTTAGTGACAAAAACTGATACTACGATGATCTTTCCTACAATTTAAATTATTTGTTCATTTATTTTTTCTGGCAAAGTTAAGACCATGAGGACTTCTCTTAAATTCGACCAGTATAGAAATACACAGCAAATATGAATAACAGCAATACAAAAAAACAATGGAATAATAATAATAATAATAATAATAATAATAATAATAATAATAATAATAATAATAATAATAAAAGAAACAACCAAATGTAGATGCGTTCAGTTACATGTAATTCTAAAAGTTATGCAATTTAGTGTTAAATAAGACAATATGCATTAAGCAAATGTTAAAAATAATTGAAGAGATGACTCACTATATTACTAATTTATTCATTGCAACCTTTAATAAATTCAGAATATAAAGTTTGTATCAAGTTTATTTCTCCAATTTTTAAAGCAATCACATCCTTAAAATCAAATTTCCTTTAAACTTTATAACCTATAATATTTGAAACAATTAAACAACCAAAGTATACCAAATTACATCTGTTTGAACAACTTTAAAAATTGACAACAATATCTTTGGATTTAAACAGTAACTGTAAAATTAGAATTCAATCTTTCAGAATTTCCATTATCTCATAACTCAACACAATTAGCACATGATCCTTAATACTCTATCAATTAAATCATAATCTATACGAACCATTACAGCATACAGACTTCCGATGTAACTTCATTCCAGCCTAGCAGAATCCTGTATACCATCACCAATCTTCAACCATTGCATTGGTTGAATATCTCGTTACCAAGCAATATCAAGGCCCCTTTCTATTTGAGCTGTTCGCACAGGCCGTCTTCAAATCCCTGCTACATCGAAAGTCATTCTCTTCTGAAACACACATATTCAAAGCTCATAAAGAAACACCGTGATACATATGATTACATTCTGCCGGATTACAAAAGAAACCACTCAAACATACCGTTACATAATGAAGAACAATAATTGATATTTTAAAAATAAAAAGCATATTCTACAATAGTTATATTTGATGAGAGATCATAGTCTAGAGACGAAAAACAGTCTCTCTAACATTCGGCTTTTAAAAGTAGTCAATGTCTGAAGCTCCTGCAGAGATATTTTACCTCTTAATTAACTTATTATTCCCAGAACATTAATTTTACCAGCAATCGAAAAGTATTGGGTATAAATTTGAATAAGGAACAAAAAGAAGTTACTTTTCCAGGCATGATTCGAACCACGAAGGTCTTAGTTACTAGTCTATCGTGCTCTTGAGTGAACAAGGCTCTGAAATCAGCTACAAGGATCGGTCCGGTTTTTTTTGCCACTACTGTACATAATAGTGATCAATGTAGGCCTACATTTTTTATCAATGTAAATAGTAAAAATAGCGTATTCTAATGTGCATAGTGTAAATAATGTAAACTGTAAAAATTAGTGTAATTGTTAAAGTGGTCTGTGTTTTGTTCTGTCTAACTTGACCAAACAGGAGTAGCGTGAACAGACACAAGTACAGCCCGATTATTTAGTCCTGACAGCTCAGCGACGTGAAAGAGGGGAAGTAATAGGAGTAGTGCGTAGAGTTTCGGAGTAGAGATAGGAGCGAGCGGTCGCTAAAGGAATGTAGTACAGTTAAACTGTACTGGAAACACAACGCTATACCGCATGCGAGACATCCGATCGCTTTGACTGCAGGCAACAGACTAACCTGAACATCTTTTGGCGTAAATTAATGAACTCGCCTGACCCAGGCGCAGATCGTCGGCGACTGTCAGGACTAAATAATCGTACTGTAACTTCAACAATTTCAAAGAAAAAAAATTGTTCCGAGGCCGGGTATCGATCCCGGGACCTTTAGCTGAACGCACCAACGCTCTACTGACTGAGCTGCCCAAGAATTTCACCCGACACCGTCTAATTTTTCTCTTTATGTCCACATAACTCGAGTGGACTGACAAAAAAACGCCAGAAACCCACATCGAGTGCACACAAACTCTGTTACGTAGTCTGTGTACCATTGTTCGGAATGCAGCTTTTTTGTATTGTGTTGGGTGATTGGATGTGTTGTGTATGTATGTTGTGTTGTACAGACGTGGACAAATTATTAGCAAAATTGAAGATTTTTATTATATATTTTTACAAAATATGATTCTTCAATTTAGACTACAGTTGACATTTTTGCGTGTTTCCAAATTATTAGCAAAATTGAAGATTTGTATTGTATATTTTTCAAAATTTAACTCCTCAATTTGGACTACATTTGATATTTTTGCATATTTACAAATTATTAGCAAAACTGAAGGTTTTTATTGTATATTTTTACAAAATTCGGTTCTTCAATTTGGAATATAGTTGACATTTTGGATATTTCCAAATTATTAGCAAAACTGCAGATTTTTGTTTTATATTTTTACAAAATTTGACTCTTCAGTGCAGTTGACATTTTTGCTAATTTACAAATTATTAGCAAAATTGAAGATTTTTATTATATATTTTTACAAAACTTGACTCTACAATTTAAACTACAGTTGACATTTTTGCATATTTCTGTCTACTGTAATGATGGAAATATCCAAAATTGTCAACTGTAGTCTAAATTGAAAAGTCAAATTTTGTAAACAGAATTATCATAAAAATAGTCAATTTTGTTAATAATTTGTCCACGTCTGTATATTCCGAAATGGTATAGCGTTAAAAGTTATCTAATCAAGATCTAGAATCTTTAGGTTGTAGATAATAAACAAGTCAAATGTCACTTTGGTATTTGAATAACGGTTTACTTGCAAAAAAAAATAATAATTTGTATACAAAGTTTGAATCCCAATTATTTGGGTATTGACACGTATGAGTGGTAAGATACCAACGCGAAGAGCAAGCCGAAAAAAATATTCCTTTGTCATTTCTTCGAAGAAACGCTTCATTTGTGTAATAACGTACAAAATTAACTGATTAAAACTCATTTACAGTATGACGGAACCTTGAGGAAAATCTGGCATCGCTGCACTTCAGGATTGCTCGGCAAGTGTACACTGTTTATCTGCGTTGTTACGTTGTGCCTCAGCAGTAGCAAGTCTTATGTCAGTCTGTTCGTACAATTCTAAAGGCGAAGTCAATTAAGGACAATGCCAAAATTTAATAATCGTGAGTACCTGGATATATTTTTAATTTACTGCGCTGTTGCAACGTATCCGCTTCCAATCTCTCAATAAAAATTCAATTTTTTTCCATTATCATTATAGGTAGAGGAGCGGTTATTCGAACTTATCTACTAGTTTTATTGATATTTAATATAAGTTCAAATTACTGCAGTTATACCCTTTCACTCTGTATATCGTGTAATTTAGAAATTATAGCCGCGACAAAAGTCTTCTGAGATGGCATCCCAGTACTGGAGCGAACTTAAAGACATATTCACGTCAAATAATACATTATTTTGCATATCCTGTACAAAATTAAAAATTACTGTTTCACAAACGCCCAAAATTTGTTCATTTATCCATACGACCTCATTTAGAGCACTTTCAATAAAACAAAAAATTAAAAATTTTTAACATGTTTCATACTTTTACTCACTCTTTAGATCAGTGATGTCAAAGCAAGCGCATTTTTCTGATCTTGACGTTGTGCGCGAGCAGCAAGCGCTAACTATGGAAAGAGGAAGGGTTGTGTATATGAATAAACAACCTCTTGGATTAAGAAAACAGTGGTGCACAAACTTCAAACGGAACGTGAAATTTTATGCCGTTATTTTTATATGGCTTCTTTCTGTTTAATATTATCTATATTGTCTGTAAAACAAAAGTACTAACACTGATTTCTTAATATTGCACTTGTGTTTTAAATCTTAATAACATAAATAGAGAGTTAAGAAGAAATATTCACTTAAATTCCATAGTAGTATAATATTATACTGTATTAAGTGGATGAAACACATCATTCATAAAGAAAGTGATATTCCAAAGAAAGAGATTGAGTATGACATGATAAGTTGGAATTTATATTTATGGTATCTTTAGCCTTACAAAAGTAATCAATAAACTAATCAAAACAATATTACAGTACAAAGCAAAGTTACCTAGGTACTGTATCTGTTTTAAGTGTAACTAATATTACATAACAAAACTCTTATCGCATTATGTTTTTAAGGTGATATTTGTGAGCAACTTCCTATCAACAGAATATTAAATTATTTTCTCGAAATCTGCTGAAGCTATAAAGCTGACATTTTTACAACACATGGGCACGTATCTTTTGCTTATGATGTAACAGTAGTTGCTTTGTTAATTAATTTCCTTACAAACAATTTCCATGCGAATATTTTCAAAATTTTCAATACACTATCTTCAGTAATACGTATATACGGTACAGTATATTAGATTTACGAAAACATTCTGTAAGGCTATTAAATAAATAGACCTATATCTGAAAATTTCACTTTTCTATACGAAAAGTTGAGAAAATATTTATTTTGAATAAAAAAATCAAACTTGTGAAAAATGAGCATTAAAATTAAAACTTACATTCTTATAATGCACTTATACTTCTCAGGCAAATCTAAAAATTAACATGGATACAGTTTTAATAAGTTCTCTTCCCTTTATCTATTGAATCAGTGCTGGCCATCCCTGAATATAGCTCGACCAAGCGGCATATACCACCTCTTTCGCCTGTCTCTTTCCTTTCCGCTGTTAAGCGCTCAGGCTCTCCTGGGCTCTAAAGCGCGCGCTTGCTCCTGTGGGCATCAATTGACATGCCTACTTTAGATCATAACATCTGTATATCACAGTAACAAATATTTATCGTATTTTATATTATATCACTGAAGCTTACAAGAGTATTCTTTCCTTTAGCACTTCTGCACTCAGAATAGGTCGGTATTCAATTTATGAAAGAAAAATCAGATTCCGAAAGCATTCTAAAAGATATGGAGAGATATGAAATCTCACCCTCAACCTGAGTTTGAATTCGAACTCTTCAGTCCGTAGTTTGTCGCTCTACCGACAAAATCGACTCGGCTATCTCTCTAGCAAGAGATATTTCTGGCATGCAATTAGCTACCCAGATGTATATATCCATCACATCAACACATCCAAGCCCTAGCAACTTAATACTATTGCGATGGTTGTCAACGTGCTGCTCCTTCGAATTTCGGTGACAGTTGAAAGCTCATGTCTACAGACAGATGACCTGTGGACTTAACGATCCCTAGGATGTTAGCAATCCGTGACACTAAATTACATTACAAAACTAGTTACTCAGTACCTCTCAGTCGAGACACAGTGCTTACATCAGTCAGAGATTCTCTGCAACTTCTCACTAAGCTGGAGAGTAAGTGTTTAGTCACTTATATACCGGGTGTAACAGAAAAAGTCGAATATTTCATTGCATTAAAGAATCACAGTTGTTTGCGATAATACTGTATATTCCTATAATATGCATTTATTTTTAAACTGAACTGAGGAAAAGATAGAAAAATTAAAATAAATATATCGGCACATTGTTTCGATTACATAAGGAGAGTTTGAAATATTGGTATTTTACCGTTTAACCCTTATTTTCTCAATTGAAAAAGTTAGCAATTGTTGAAAATAATGAATTCAGGTATCTGTCAGAATTTATATATTATTTCACGATAATTCTACTGCCAAAAATTGCAATAAATAACATACTATTGTGTTGCTGTAATCTATCTTATACTTCTCGATATTATTACAACTGTCAGTAATAAATCTATGTTACACAGAAGTTTGTGGTAGTTTCAATATTAAAATTAATAATAACTTTATACAGTTATGTTCAAAAACGTTTATCAATACGTTCGTACATTTGAGAAGTAAAATATCAAACTAGGGTAGAGGTTTTCTTTTCCAATGATTTAATATTTATACTGTAGCTTTTATTTCTACTTTTAACCACCACAACTGTCAACAATGTGACTTTTGTTTCTTAATAATTCACCCTACAATAATG
Source organism: Periplaneta americana (assembly GCF_040183065.1). NCBI lineage: Eukaryota > Metazoa > Arthropoda > Insecta > Blattodea > Blattidae > Periplaneta > Periplaneta americana. The sequence goes on along the minus strand of NC_091131.1, from coordinate 106,418,165 downwards.
AGTAGGCTACTCCACTCAACACAGCAACACAATAGTCATTATTGCTCTCCACACGACGACAATGACAATACAGGATATTATTGAGAAGAACAATAATGTACTCCTAATTTCAACTAATGTTCACAAGCACTATGTGCAGAACAAAACTGTCAGTTCTCAGTTCACAGTTCGTTCGCCTTAACTAGTTCTTCTACCTCACCATTCAAGTTCACTGCACATCGAACTCAAGACTTCCGTACTCCCCTGGACGCTGCCACAGTTACGGACTCACTCAAGTTCACTGCACCTCGAACCCCGGTCTTCCGGCTACGGTCCACGACACGTCGAACTCGAGCCTTCCCAGTTGCGGTTCTCTGCAAGTCGAACTTCGGTCCACCTTGCTCTTTGTTGTCAAAGACTTGAAGGCTGACTGCAGACTAACTGACTTCGTCGGCAACTCACGGTATTATATTTTATTTACCACGAACATTAGAATGTTCTGCGTCGCGAAGCCTCTGCAAAACACAACAATCGGTCTCCAGATGCTTCCTTACTTCCGCCCAGTCACTTTTCTTCCACTTCAACTCCGCACCGCGGCTAGAGTCAAGAGTTTGAGTTTCCTTTTCCCCCGGGCCTTCCCTCTCGCTAGATGCGTGCGCAACTCCCTGACACTACCAGAATATTCCAGACGAATGCCACAATACCAATCATCGAATTTTACTTATATCTACAATATTTTCGAATTAAGCATATTTTTAAGTGATTTAATTTATTACCGCCTTTATTTATTTATTCAAATTAAGAGTCTAACATTGGAGTCTAACATCCGTGGCAGCGATGAAAGTTGTTTTCTTGATATCCAGTGCTGTTGAAAGGAGATTTTCAGCGTATAAAGCATTGTTGACAGACAATAGATAAAGATTTGCACCAGAATATTTAGACATGTGGCTTGTCATATATTGTAATCAACACCCTTATTAAACAAAGAATTGTATATTTCAGTTCACTGATCAATAAGAACTAAGGTGGCCTGTTTTAATTAATTAATTTTTTGTAATAAAGGACCGTGTATTATAATTTTTATAAAACAGCTTAAGAAAGGGTCCTCAAAAAAATGCCAAAACTCCGAACTCTGAATTGATTACCTGATACAAACATGACATCAGTTGTGGACATAAATAAGGCTATAAACACTTATTCAATTGTTCTAATTGTTGTTTATTCGCAGGTGTTTTTATTAAATGGGCATTAACTCAGTATTGAAATTAATTTTAAATTAAATTATTGAAGAGGTGCTGCGCAACAATCGACACCATAATGCTAGTATTGCTGATGTCCTCAAGCGTCGCGGATGGGAGGTATACGAGGAAATCCACTGCGATTCATCCTTAGATTCGAACAGAAGAGCAGATATTGTAGCCATCCATAGGACTCAGTCTAAGTGAATATTCTTGATCCTACAATCCGGTTTGAGAGGGCAGGCACAACATGTTGATGAGGAGGAAAAATCAATTTATGAGTCCTGCATTCCATACCTAAGTGAGAAATATAACCTTCCCACCAGTCAGTGGAGTGTTTCTGGTCTTTTGTTTGGTGTGCGTGGCACACTTCCTAAATTCACATGGAATATTTTAAAAACACTCGTTCTCCGATTTTTTTAAATTCAAAAAAATGTTATTGAATATTCTTAAGGATTCAACCCAAATATTACATTACCATTTATATTTTGGCCATTGATGATTCTATTGGGTTTGCATTTCTCTGGATGTTTTACTAAACAATTCCTGTATTTAATCTTTTTGTCTTTCTAAATTATTCCGTAGTGCTTTTGTTCAGGATCTTTATGGTCACCCTCATTGAGGGCAGATTATTTTGTTAAAAATAGTTGTGTTGTAACTGATTACCTATATCTTATTGTTATTATATTGCGAGTAATAAACTGGATTATCTTGTTTATAATCCTCATGGGAAAATAGTTGATATGGAGTCTGTACTGATTATAGGCCTTGATGATGCAGCAACATTCGACATAAGTCTTTTTGCTCACACCTGCCACAGGTAAACCTAAACCTGACTAGTACTGCACACACACACACAGTCATCTCACACCTGAAAATGTCTTCCTTTTTCAAAGCTCTATGCTGACTTAGTTAATACAGAAGTGTTTATTTTATATACGACCCAAAAAATAAACAAACGAACGAATAAGTGCAATAAATCTAAAGTAAAGGGAAAATGTTTTGCACTCTCTATCATGTAAAAGGTATTGATTTCCATGCAAGAGCGGCAGTTATCCTACTTGAACCATTCGATTCCTATTTTTGCTGGCAAACAATAGACAGAGATGTTGGAGTTTTCGATATAATAGCTTAAAATCGCATTGTGGTGGAAGTATTGCCACTACAGACAAAAAGACCCCGGAACAAAATCCCTATTGAGTGGATGCTCATATATCTAATGCGCTCAGAGGTACAGGTAATGATGCTAGATTTTCTACAACTTCTATCTATACTTATAGCGCAAACCAAACGTTTGTTGAATTCCAGAAATATTTACATACTTTCGTCCCATAATAAAGTTGATGAAAAATCATTCCTGAATTGAAATCCAAGAAGGAGAGATAAACTTCTTGTGATGAATATCCAGAAGTTATTATCATAAAGTAGTCAACAAATTTTAGTTTCTTAACAATTATTCACATTTTAAAAAGGAAATAATTGTATTGAAACTTTATTCACCAACTATTGTAATATTTTCCATGACCAATTATAAAACAGAAGGCACAGAATTACCCTACATTTTAAATATAATACTGTAGTAATTACATTGAAATATATAAAATACATATTTCTGTAAAAGCGACCGAGAAAGAAATGGTCGTCTCAGCAGTCCTAAATCGAAACAGAATTTTACCCTATTTGTATAAGGCAGCGGTCGAAATTTTTCATACGGCAAGCAGCATTTTACGCCATACTTATGCAGGGGCAGTTCACTAATGCATCCCTTCACGCACTCACTCCAAGTACAGGCAGAGTACATACCTAACTGGCTATCAGCATGTCTGTTTCCAAACCATGAAACGTAAAGAGTGCAGCAAAGCGAATATATTTGTAGAAGAATGGGAAGAGAAATTCTTTTGTTGTGCATAGGAAGAAAATGTAACAAGTTTGTTATGTTCTGAACTACTTAAAGGGTTTTATATTACCACCATAAAGAGAGATACAAAACTCCATTGTCACGTGTACTTTGCCCATAATATTAATACTGATTAAGGAAAAGGCGTTGCCGAATGTAATTTTCTGATATAAGATTTTGAAACTTTTGCAAAGAAGCCTAAATAATGGAAAATTTCTCAGATTTAAAAATTTTCCGAGAATTCACTACAATTCAAAATATCCACTCCTTAGGTCATTTTGTGCTAGGTTTATTTCTATGTTCGGCTCGACATATACTGTATATGTAAGCATTTTTTTTTTTTTAATGAAACACGTTAAATGTAAAGCACACTCTCGATTGACGGACCAACATTCATTTAAGCAATTATAAATTGCAACTTATGATGGAGAACCAGATTTCACTTCACTAATTAAAACATCGGGATAGGCTCATGAGTAATTCAAATACAACAGAAGGATGAGAAGACATCATATAGTTCGGTTACTTATTTCCAGACTATATGGGCGAGATTCAGTCCTCTCCTCCCTCCAGCCTACTGCTTTCTACTACCCCTCGTCTTGCAAGGCTGGCTGTGTTTCATATGACATCACCTATGTTGACGTTCTGCCGACCCTGCTATAACGTGTAGGTGATGATTATACAAGACAAGTCTAAATGATTGATACGAAAAGAAAACATTCTGTGATTGCTGTAATGAATTTATTTCACAAATACAAAAATATAACATGGAAGGTTATCTCTCATAGTTTCCTTGGATATTCACAGATGTTCGATGTGGGGATCATTTGTTACACGGCAGATGTCTTTACGATACACAATTACTTGCCACACCCTTGTCAGCATAACCTCATCAAATGAATCAACCGCGTCGCCTATCCATTACCTTAACTGCTGCAAATCCTGTGGAAATGGGGTACGAACACCTTGCCCTTCACATACCTCAAAAGAAAAAATCACAAGGCGTTAGGTCGGATGACCTGGAAGGACACTTCATCATCCAACCTAGTGCTTTTCCTCGTGCATAAGCAACCTGTCTCCTCAAAATGTTTCACCACCTTATGATGATGTGCCGATGAGGCGCTTCTGTAGCAAATCTGGTCCGGAACTGTCTCTAATATACGATTATCGGTGACTTTTTTTTTTTTTTTGCGTATTCTATGACGCAATAAGCTTCTTCTATCGCTGATGCCACCATTTTGATTAACAGAGCCTCTGAGCAACGGCGAGTTTTCATTATTTTCATTGTTGCCAACTGAAACTTGAGTTAACTTTTCATGTTATATTTGTATTTTCAAAATAAATTAATAGCAGCAATCACAGAAATGTTTTCTTTTTGTACCAATCATTTAGAATTATTGCCCTGTATTTAGAAATTTGATTTAACGAATTACACAATTCATCAAACTTGATATCCATCGTCCCATGGGGAGTTCTCCCCAAAATAATGTTAAAAATCGGACAGTTTATATATGAAAATACTTCTCAAATTTTTAAGATACACTCGACCAACTCTAAGTCATTGGAACTCGACGCGTGTACTTCTAGAAGTCCCACATGAGTCGTGGCACCAACTTGCGTCAACTTGACGCTTAATCAATTTGGGATAGTTTTCTATGGGTTCGGCTCTCCGTCGGGGCTCTGACGCTTCTACCCTTCAAGGGAAGCGCAGGGAGTGTTAGGAAGATGAGCACTGGTAGGGATTTGGTTGGGAATCCGTTGAGATTTGAAGGGGTGCGCAGGAGGGGGAGACAGGAAATGTGATGTAGAGAACAGAATTGCATATAAAGCACCCTTAATAAATAGCGCTATCAGAAGAGCAGGACTCAAACCCGCGACATAAGTCACAACGAATGAGATTTATAGTTAACAGGATCTCCCTGAAAGGAAAAAATGGAGGGAGTGAACGGAAAGACAGACAAGATTTGAATAAAGAGAGGAAGGCTACGGAAGTTAGAAACATTGATGAAAATATGGATGGGAAAAGTAACAAAAATTGGATAATTTGTTAGGAAGAAGTTGAAGTGGAAGAAATGAAGATTAAAGAAAAATTGGAGAAATTTAAGGGAAGGAAAGATACAAAGTAAGAACAATTATATTAAGAGAAGAGGAAGATAAATATGCAAGTAGAAGTAATTCGAGTGTATGAAGAAAAATAAATACGGTATTATGAAAGAAATGAAAATAAGATAGAAATGAAAGATGAAATAATGAAAAACATAGAGAGAAATAGGAAGATATATAGAAAAAAGAAAGAAAGGAAACAGTAAATTGAAATTAAGTAAAAGTTTAAGAGGAGAAGAAAGGAAAAATAAATAAAAAAACTAATATAAACGTAGATGTAAAGAAAGAAAGAAAAAAGAAAGTAAAAAAGAAAAAGAAAGAAAATGAGAGCGAAAAAGGGAAGTAAGAAGGGAAGGTAAAGAAGAAATAAAGAAAGAAAGAAAGAAAAGAAAAAGGGACTAAGAAAGAATAAATGAAATTAAAAAGAAGAAAGAAGTTAACATCGGAACTATGAAAATAAATAAAAGTAACAAATAACATTTCAGATGAAAACAGCAAAGAAATTTTAGAGACAAAATTATGACCATTCCACAGGAAAGATGATGACCCTTCTGACACATTCAACATAATTTGTCTGCAATTCTTTCCTGACGTCATTCATCAGTTCATCTCTGAACGTAACACACTGTCTACATAATCCTATCATAACGCATTGTCTTCCATTTTTCTGAATATACTCATCACTTGCGCAAAGCCCTATGCATATAGTTTACACAAATATACGAGTGATTCACGAGGATTTACCGCCACTTACTGAGCTTATTTCTGAAGATATTCTGAGCAAAAAATGTCATATATTTATATGTCCTAATCTCAATATTTTCAGAGTTACACTAATTTAAAGTTTTTAGTAAAATACCTTTTGTTCTTTAGTTTTAAGGGTAAGAGAATATTACATAATAGAGAATGAACTCGTCAGAAGTATCATTTCTTTAATTGGCTAGTGTTCTGAAGTTACAAATGTGTTATTAATTCCTTTGTACAGATTTTATTTCTAAATTTAACTAAATATTACATCATTTGTTACAAATCATACTACTTTCGGAACTCAGTTCTTTACAGTTTAATTGGACATTCCACTGTACAGTTTTAAAGAATTTAAAAGTATAGGAGAAAAACAATCAAAGTCACAATTATCATAACGGTGATATCTTCATACAATTCAGTATATTATTGTAACATTTTGGCGTGTTTCTTTTCAAAACTGGTAAAGTATAATTATCACCACAGATATAGCTATCCTTTCCTAATTTTTCATTATGAACAGCAATAAATTTTGCAGTAATTCTACCAATTATAAAGTGACATCACTCTTAAGAGATTTGTGACTTAGAGTGTTTCTCCCCTGTACTCTTCAATTTACAGGAATGGCGTGATTTATAACAATCGTTGTGATAAATACGTAAGAAAAATGTAATTTTGTACAAACTTGTTGCTAGGGAAACCATTCTTCATATCAAAAAACTATACTGAAATAGACACATTACAGTGCACTTATAGTTACTTAGTTACCATTACATTGCAGTTTTGCGAAGGCTTTGGAATAATAATATTCTAAATTTTCAATGCAAAATGTATTGTATTTGCTTTTTTAAAAATATGATCGTGCATAAAATGTTGTACAATACACGCTCTGTTCGTTTTTTCAAACTTTTCCTCGATTTTTTAAAAAGCACTTCTCTACCTTGTATCGTAATATACTAAGGGAAGTGTGCCTAATATCGCACCCATTTTGAAAAAGTAGTTTTTCAAGTATTAATATATTACATAAATTTGAAATAAATACGGATTTTTAATACGGGTTTATTACACTTATATCAGTGAGGTCAAATTTAAAAATTACTTTTATTTTCCATTTGTTTTTCAAGTACAAAAGAAAAATTGCAAAAACGGTGTAAGGAGAAATAGTGCTCCTAATATCGCACCCCTAATTTTGTGAAAAATACATAGGACAAATGTTAAGGTTATTGTATAGAAACAAATTTTATTACATATTTATTATATATTTGTTGTATTTAAGCACAAAACATGTTTTTTTAATAACATACGAATACAACACGGAAATTATAAGATTTTCTGATACAATGTGTTTGACAGTAAATAACTACATATTCAGCTATCAAGGTATAGAATGAATAATTTCGAGGGAAAAATTGTTCCGGGGTCGGGTATCGAACCCGGGACCTTTGGTTTAACGTACCAAAGATCCCGGGTTCGATACCCGGCCCCGGAACAATTCTTCCCTCGAAATTATTGAAATAAATTTACAGGGAGTTATACCTGAAAGCTTGATTTACAGGCTATAGAATGTTTGTTAATTAAACATAATCCAGATATTTAGAGAACTTAATCTAACTTTCCAAACAATAACACAATGAAACTTTTGTAGTCATCATCCCCAGAACATTCTTCATGGCACCAAATTCCACATTTAGTGCATATGATCCATTTTTCTCCCCTCTTGTCAAAAGAAAACTTCCCGTTGCAATATAGACATTCTGCATCATTTTCGCTATCTCCATTATCAATGGAGATGTATACTGACTCATCCAACTCTTCGTCTTCTGAATCTGAAGATACCTGACTTTGTTTTTTCTGTCTCTTCCTCTGAGTAGGTACTTCATCAGTCTGCTTCTTTTGAACGCCTTTTCGTTCATAAGTCTCCTTATCTGTGAGTAATTTCCTCTTAATCATCAGCCAATTCGTTTTTATATTGTGAACTTTTTAATAGAGCAGCAGAACCACTTTTACGTCCTCTATCAGTTGGACTTTTTTGTTGTAAGTTATTTTAGGAATTGGTGAAATGTCAGCAGGTGTAACAAAAGATAGAGTTTGCCACTCGACTAATTTTGTGGAGTTTTTGGCCCGTTGATACTGCTAGAGCCTGGCCGAGGTTGGGAAGTGTTGGCATCATCTAATCTATTTGGTAAAGCTTCAGATGAATGATCACTTGCTTCATGGGTATTAGGAGAAACTTCTTGAAATTCAAAGTCGCTGATATGGCGGTTGCAAGGATACAGACCGATATTTCTGAAGCCATTTGTAGCTACAGCAACAGTTGCTCCTTTATTGAAAGCTTCTCCCAATAGCATACCAACCTGGTAGTGAGTCACTACTCTGCCTGCATTTTGTTTGAGCCACTGTTCAATTGCTTGAGCATAGTAAGTTTTGAAAGGTAGCATGAATGCCACATCCAAGAGTTGCATCTTATGAGTGCAATGTGGAGGTAAGCACACAATATGAGCACCATTAACACGTGCTAGCTCGAGGAGTTCAACAATTCTAGTGTGGGAATAATGCCCATCTAACACTAGAATTACTGGGTCATCTTTTGTAGGTTTAGCATTGCTGAGAATGTGATGACACCATTGAACAAAACTTTCATTCTGAATCCAGCCAGATTTGTGACAGACCGCTAAGCTACTATTTGGTGCTCCATCCAAAAGTTCGGCTTTCATGTTGACCCTAAGAAAAAACAAAAACGGGGGCAGGAAATGGCCAGCTGCACTCATTTGTGTCACTACAGTCACTAAAGTCTGCTGAAGATACAGATCCAACCTGCCTCTTACCTTTCAGACTAACTAGTTTGTTGCCTTTGTGTTGAATCACTGTCAAATCTGTCTCGTCACAGTTGTACAGTCTGTTTGGTGAATGGTTGACAGTGTTCATCAATGGTTCCCAAATGTCAAAAAAATTAATTACGTTCTCCTGATTGAAACCTCTGATCCTTGCCATAGGCGTGCTTTGTGGTTTCCGGAGACTCAATTCCTGGTGTCTTCTCAAGAAAGTGTGCAGCCATTTCCGTCCTGTGGCTTCATCGTTCTTCGAAAATGGGTGGTTCAGACCTTTCATAAATGCTAACTGAAAAGCCATAGTTTTTAAGTCCTTTGCAGATAAACCATAAAATCGCTACTCCATTTCTAAGCAATATGAAACCAAAGAATCTTCCAGTTCAAATGGAAGTACAGGTTTTATGCCAAGTTTCGTGCTCACTAGTTTATATACACCCCCTTTGTTATTGACTTTATCTTTTAAAGTATACTTGGGAACATTGAAAGTATTTGAAACACGTTGCAATCCCATAACTTTGTTCCTAACTGATATGATTGCAACCTTCATAACCTCCTCTTTCCACAGCTTACGACATTTTGGATTAATCTGCAATGGCAATTTTTTAAGAACCTTCGAATTACCAGATTCATTGTAGGATTATATTAGTTTGCAGTAACATCGTCCTAATATCGCACTGTGCGATAATAGGAAAACAGTAAGTGTGCGATATTGGGCAAATAACATACACGAAACATAATAGCTTGTTCGAATAAAAATAAAAAGTTTATAATATTTCCAAAGCTGATTAAAAATATTACACGACTAACTAAATCAAACTAACAGTGTATAAAAGTTTTGCTCCTTACCGTTGGCTGTATACTCGTCCCGAACACCGCACACTACAAATACTTTCACATTGCCTATTCCTAACTCAAGGCGTGTAGTGTGTATTGAAGCCCGTAGCAATCCATCTGCGGGCACTAACGCTCCTTTTAATTGAACTGAATAAGCTGCTATTCCATTCAGGGTCTTATGCCTGTTCTGAGCTTGTAAACCATGGGGTGCGATATTAGGCGCATGTGCGATAATAGGCACAGTTCCCTTATTAAACAATATTGTGTCTTAATAAATTGTTAATACCTCTCTTTTTTTGTACGCAATAAGAGCAAACAAATGTGAATATAATATTTACAGCAGTCATTTTAAATTATGAACCTTTAAATTAAAAGGTTATTTAACATTAAAATTCAAGTGGACGTAATAAATATTGCACGAGTCCTCTGTTATAAGCAAGGCTGGTTTACGTGCTATAAATCTACAATACATCATGGGACCTACATCATTCTTTCCCTTCCGAAGGAAACCGTGCTAAAGATATTAAGATCTTTAAAATACATTGCCTTTGTCCGGGATTCAACTCGCGAATCTCGGTTCCAAAACTAGCATGGTAACCGCTAAACCACCGAGAATGACTGTATAATTTATATACCGTGCCTATTACTACAGATGAGAACATTACATAATATTGCTTAGTTTAACAAACTTGTTATATTTTTAAAATATCATAGGAAAGTAAATTACAATTTTATCCTTATTAGTTTTATAAGTAGTGGAAAATGAGATGACAAATATTGCGATTTTCGGATATTATACAATGTCCTTCGTAAGTCCGTGAAACATTTTTGAAATTCACCACAAATACGCAACCGATACTACATTTTATTACCCAGACATGTAGGTAAACTCTCCAAGTTTTTTTTTTTTTTAATTCTGTAACAGATGCTCAATCTTTCCACCGCTGCAGCGCTGTTGATACTGCAGAAATCTATGTGATAACTGAAAATCCACAATAATCTCATATGCGTGTCAGCATATCTCAGTCGATCAGAGTCACAGCAGTGGTGATGCAGTTGAAGATTAGTGGGGAGCATAGACAATGACAGTATCCTTCACAAACCCCAACAAGAAAAAATCACGAGGTTAAATCTGGGGACCGGGGTGGCCACTGTATTAACACGTCATCTTCTTCTGTACATCCTATCCTTTGTGGAAAATTTTTATTTAGATACCCTCGTACGTGTTTGTGGTAGTGAGCCAGACATCCGCCTTTTTTAAAGAAGTAATAATTACCCCTGTCTTAATTCAGCTATGGTACCAGCCAGTTTTCTAACATGTTTTTGTAAATCTGGAATTTCTCATACCATTTCTTGCTTTCTTATGGAATTCTGTTCGAAATAACCTCTGTACAGTTCCCAAACTTTCACTTTTGGGTGAAACTTCTATTTGCAACCTCCCACTGCTGTATCGGTTCTTGACCTCATTCGAAAAATACAAATCCCTGTAAAATTACAAACAACTATAATTTTATACAAAACTACTGAGTAGCACCCAAACTAAGATTTTAAAGAACAGTTTTTTTTTAGTATTTTTCGGAAGAAATTAAAACAATTACGACAGTCACAGATGGATAATTAATCCGCTTTTACACAATAATGCGTTCGACTGGCTGACATTCCAAACAAAATATTAGTGGAAAACTCACTGAAATATGTATCTACTGATGGAATGTTGAAACCAGACCTTTTTCTTTTTTTACGCAGAGCATAGACCAGTTTTGTATCAAGAGGATAGGACCACATTGAGCTTGCAAAAGAAGCTCTTAAATTTTTTTATAATATTTGCAACCTCGTATTTATGCAAAACAAGTGTCCTCTATGATTGTCTTCGAAAGAAAAGCGAGGATGCTCCTTAAACTTCAAACGATATCACTGTGTGTTTGTATCGAATAATTAGTCCAGATTTGAGAAGATACTTTCTGAAAAAAAAAACACATTTTTCAATTTTTTTTACTTTATATCTACTTAAACATTATTTATTTTATGTTGAACTTTATGTTTCTAAATACAAAAAATGTATTTATCAATATAGGCCTAACAATCTTTGAACATAATAAAATGGTATTACAGACCTTGTCAAGCACAGTCAATAAGAGTTAGTTAACAAATTCTTGTATGTCATAAATATACTCAGGCCTATTAATGGGCCAACTAAAGATAACATTTCTAAATTCACCACTGTTTAGAGTAAATCACCTCGCGATCACCCTCGTCTCTTTACACGACCCCTCTAAGGGTCGCGACCCCCACTTTGGGAACTACTGCTCTAGACTATATACCGTGTCCCGCTTAGAGGGATCTAGAAATAAATGCTCACCATTTAAAACCAGATGAAGATACTATTTTGATTTACATCTAACAAGATGCAGAAACTGTCCAAGTTTATGCACCAATGGTTTAAAAACAGTTGCACGTTCATGCACATGCGCATTAACATTTATCGTGGAAACAAGCCTGGTGCCATTCAGTAGAACATTCCGTCATTGGACCATTCTTCTTCATCGAGGCAACAGTCACAGGGAATGTGTATCTGGACATGTTGCAGAACTTTTGTTGTTGATCAACTCCTCCCAGAATCGGTTTTTCAGCAACATGGGGCTTCACCCCATTACTATGGAGCAGTGCGTGGCTTTTTGAATGTAAACTTTCCCAATAGGTTGATCGGAAGAGGAGAACCCTTGTCTGGCCACCTAGGTCAACCGACTTGATGTCCATTGACCTTTCTCTGGGGCTTTAGGACGAATGTTGTGTACCAACGTTGACACTTTGGAAAAACTGAGACAACGCATTATAAATGCAGCTGCGCTAATCACCCCACAAATGTTATGGAACACTTGGCAGAACGTTGAGCACCTTTTGGATGTCTTCAGGGTAGCTCGAGGCGCACACATCAAGTTGCACTAACCATTCTCCGAAACTCAGAGTTTTTGCATCAAGTTGTACAAAAAGTTATGTTATAAAACCATTATTTATACTTTAAATTAGCACTTACTTCTTGATCCCTCTAAGCGGGACACGGTATACTTACGTCGTGGCATAACTAATAATGAACAATATAACTTACACACAATGATAATTTTAACATAGAACCGATTAACAAGCCAACTCACTAAGAAACTATAAACAACCAAACTGACTGGCTTGACTAAGCGCCTCTCGATGTATATTTCACTCCGCAATTATTCCTGAACTGTCGCAGTAAGAAGTCGCGTTCTGACGGATCCGAACGCTACAAACAACTCTGCATAAAATTTCAAATTAAAAAAAAAACAATATTTAAATTAACAGTAAATGGGAATAAGGAATCTTGGAAGTCCAAGTAAAAGGAAAATTTACATAAAAGCGGGGAAAAATATAATCTTTATTCTTGTTTGATGATGATGGTAGTGGTTATGATGATTATGATGATGATCATAATGATGATGATAATTATGACGAATATTGTGCTGTGACAAGATGATATGTGACATGTTAATGAAAAGTAATGTATAGATCTCTGAAGGAGCTTCTTGAAATATAGAATGACAGCACACAATTCAGTTGATACAACGTCGCTAAACAAGCCCAGATGAATTCAGTTGGCAGCAGTGAGCACTCGCCGGCTCCGTGAAGCTCTTTCTCCGATGTAATCTTGCAGCATCGCTTTTAAGTGTAGTTAATATTTAATGGAGAAGCAGCAAGCATCTACTAGGTGACCCCCTTCCACCCCCTGAACTCGCGGAACCAACCCTCGGAATTAATGCCAGTCAGATCTGCTTCACATTGCTGCTACCCTTCACAGTTAACAGTGGCACATGTAGCAATGGCTGGAGTCTGCGGTTCAAAACCCCGGCGAAGCATCTGATGCTGTATGAACTGCTAGGTTATCTAGTATTGATAAAATTGGTTATAGCGAAACTGTATTTAGCGAGAGGAGTCCAAGGATACGACATCAGATTAACTTACATCCATCTTACAGTTGGAAAAACCTCTGAGAAAACTAACCAGGAATAAATATTAGAGAGAAAAATTCGCTCCGGCGACGGGGATCGAACCCGGGTCCTTGGTTCTACGTACCAAGCGCTCTCACCACTGAGCTACGCCGAAGTCCAATCCACAGCACCGGATCGAACTCCCATCCTCCAGTGTTTTTCCCTTTGTGGCCTGACTCCAAGTTGGGCATGTATGTTGTCATTTTATATTAAGTCAACTGCCATTATACAAGGAGAGCACTCAGTTGAGTCACTTGGTGGCCGCGATTCCACAGTAATATGCACAGTAATCTGTACAGAAATATGCACTGTTGCTAGAAAAATCTACGTAAAGATTATTATTTTTTTGTCCTACAGAATATATCTTTTATGGTAACGATTAATATTAGAGGTGCGTTAAGATCTTGGAGTTCATTTTGTCCGATAGTTTTCGTGGTATGACAGACGAAGATATACGAAGGTATAAGAACCCGTCGCTCTAAGTTGGCTTCGATCAGTGCTTTTATTATATACGTCCGAGGGAGTCCGGAAGAACCTTTCAAAATGTCTTCCAGTTCTTGAGGTGAATTGCCATTGTGTATGTTTCGATTTCAAATAAATACCCATACGTTTGTTTACTAAAATTATATTTCCTATGCAATACTCCGGGATTCACTTGTAGATACCAAAAATGAATTAATAGATTAGGAGAACTCATGGTACACAGACAGGTGATACACCAAAATCTTCAACGTCAGACACATCGAAAACATGCGATAGATAGATATTATTACAGAAACATAATATATCCCCCTTGCATATCATGTAGTGTGAAAGTAAGAGAGAGAGTTGATCTGATGACATTAACAGTAAGCTGGGTAAATGTTTTAAAATTCTGCGTGGATCCAAGAATATCAAAAATTGAAATAATAGTGTAAATGAAAGAAAAACTTGATACAGGATGAAAGATAATCACAGCACGAAAATAAAACTGGTAATAGATCATGAGGAGAGGTTTGAAAAATCTAAATAAGTTTTTTCTACCATTCATCGTTTTAGAGGAAATCGTTACGTTTTTATGAAACATTTCGCAACATCACGGCTACTGCAATAACTCTAGCTTAGCGGCCACTCATCTGTTACCTTCCCCTCCCTCTCTGCTTCACACAGTCGGAGACACGAGATAGGGCGCTACGTTGCAAGATTTATTTTAACGATTTTCGCAATTATTCAATTTAAATTCATGACTAAACATTTAATTTGCAAACAAGAAAAAAAAAAGACTCAAATATTAACAATTTAGATTATTTTTACCTATATGCTTGTATAGCAATCAGCTATTTCTCTCGCGCAGCTACCGCAATAGAGCGCTGAAAACTTTGGGCAAAGACTACTTTTTTCCTGCTTAACGGTGTTTCATTGAAGGAAAAATGTAATAAAAGTTTTGTTATATTTAACATGTAGAATCACGTCTTAAATTTTTGTGCATCGGTCTCCTTCCACTCCGTATAGGTTATTATACAGAGTGTTAGAAAAAAAGCATTTAATCATTTGAGAGATGTTATTCTTCAAAACAAGAAAACAAAGTCTAATAAACAAAGGTTCTAAAATTAAAATCTTCATACAAATGTGTGCCGTACTTGTTCATCAACATCATAAGAGCTGCTCAATGGAATTTCCGTTAAAAGAAAAAGTATTCAATAATCTGAAAAATGGTATTTTTCAACAAAACAAAAGAACTAAGCCTAATAAACATGGGCCCTAAAATTAATATCTTCCGAGGTATTACTATTTCTTCGTCAATATCATAGGAGATGCTCAATGTGATTTCCTTTAAAAAATGTTCAATATTCTGAAAGATGGTAGTATTCATCGAAACAATAAAAAATAAGTCTAATAAACATGTGTCCTAAATTAAATTTTGTACGAAACAAAAGATTTGAAATTTACTATTGTAAGAATAGCATGTAGTAGGCCTATACAGTAGAGATTACCAACGATCGAGAAAGAAGACTAACAGCGCCCGCAAAGCCGAAAAACCGGAAGACAATGTTGTATACGTCGCGTCGTTGACGTAAAGACTGCTTCTGAATGTTTCGAGACGTCGAGATTGGTCATTCCCGAAGTCCCGAACGTCAAGCAGCCTTGAATCGCCACAATTGTTTATACCTGACTGAACTTTTATCTACTTTTGCAACTGTTATATAAGTTATGTATAAACACTCAAGTAGCCTATTTGAAACATCATCTCTACCTTTCAGTGTATAATAATAGGTAATATCATATAATAGAACCAGAACATTTTGATAACTAAGATACTGTTCTGTTTTGTCTTTTTGTCTCATTTAAACATTTATAATGTTATTTATTTCAATAATGCATGCTATTCAAAGTTACGAAATCTTCCCACGCCGACCAAATGCTATTTCGAGAATGACGAGCGAGACTCGAAGTGCACGAGAATGACGAGACGAGACTGGAAAGACAAATGCAACGAACACAGCGAGCGAGAGCGGCAATTAGTTTCGTTCATCTCTAGTATACAGTATTATATCCTATAGGAAATGTAGTAGACAAAAGGGTAACGAAGGTAAGACGTATGGCAGAAGAATGCGTTATAATGAATGGAAATCACATGGAGCATAACCTTCCATGTTAATGAATATATAGGCTACTCATATTTCGGAAAATAGTAATTTTAGGGCCGACATTTATTAGATTTTGTTTTCTTGTTTTGATGAATACTACCACCACTCAAATTAATATACTTTTTTTTTTGACATCACATTGAGCATCTCCTATGATGCTGATGAACAACTAACTCATTCATATGTCGGAAAATACGAGTATTCATTTTAGGATCCATATTATTAGGCCTTGCTTTCTTGTTTTGATGAATGCTAGCACCTCTTAAATTGTTGAATGCTTATTTAACATCATGTATATTTAAAAAATGGATATGCATTTTTATTATCTCTGGAAACTTTTCAGGTAATTATATAAATTTTCTTTAGCTATCACAAATATACAACAACAGTTACTTATCTGTTGTTCAGATTAGAAACATTGTGAGAGACCGCACAGTCTGGCTGTCCCTCAGTGCGAGGTCAGCACAGCGACAGAATTGCATAAACTGTGAAAGCAAGATGAGGAGGGATGGAGATGACCAACCAAGCAGTCAGTCTATGACGTGCTGACATGCGCTGAAAGCGGAAGAGGTAAGTCAGAGCAACTACAAACCAAAGTCTTGTCAGAAGGAACAGGCTGAAATATTTATGAAAGGAAATACTTCCCCTGCAATATAACCCGAACATCACGCGACAAGACTAACATTAAAATTTAAATGAGATTACCATTCACAACTCCAGAATCTATATAAAAATGTCTTTGCGGTTTCAAGGCTTCAGAAACGAAGACGTAATGATGAAGAGCAAAATGATTATATTGTATTGTATTGTATTGTATTGTATTTATTTATTTACATTCCAAGGTATTCGTACATCGCTTCACAGCTAGAATATGCAATATATAAAAAAAAATCTTAATAGCACTATGAAGTCTTATAGTCACAGTCTAGTTGAAATACTCGTATATACAGAAGAGGTTTACAATACAGTCTACTAGTGCAACACAAAGGTTTAGTATCAATACTTAATACAAGACAGAATTCATCTACAGAATAGAAGGCGTGAGAAATTAGGTACTTCTTTAATTTGGCCTTAAATAATCTTTTGTTTTGAATTTGATCTTTTATATCTACAGAGAGACTATTAAAAAATTTTACTGCCATATAACGCACCACTTTTTGATGACACGATAGAATTGCCGATGGAGTACGAAAGTCACTTTTTATGCATTTTTATGCTATGAAGCGTTGAATTAGTTACAAAGTTTTTACGATTACATACGAGGAAGTTAATAATGAAAAAATATGCTGACAAGCCATGGGCATTATTTGTATTTTTTTTAATGGTCATACACGATTCCCGAGATTTGGCACCTACTATTATTCTAATATTCTTTTTTGTAGTAGGAATATATTGTTAGGCCTACTGTTTGTAGAATTTCACCAGAATATTATTCCAAAACTCATTACCGAGTGGAAGTATGCAAAGTATATAATTTTTAAGGTATTGATATTTACTATCTCTTTCATAGATCTAATAGTAAAACATGCTGAATTTGGTTTGTGGATAGTTTCTTTAATACGATTTTTTTTTTTAATTTAACATATTATCGATTTGTAACCCAAGAAATTTTGTCAAGTGTATTATTAAAATCACGATCTTCATCACTATCATCATTATAATCATCACCATTATCACTATTAACTGCAAGAATTGGGCATCTTGGATCGCTATGTCCTTACTCTCATGATCATTCTGGACCAACATTAGTAATTCACAGGTAGCGGTGCTCCTTGTTCGTGTAATGAACATGGCTGAAGTTTACCGTATAAGACAATAAAAAGTAACTAAAGGGAAGGTATATAAACCCAATCTCTTTCAGAGAGAAAAAATTGAAAGGCAACAGCGACTCAGTAGTGAAGTGAGTCTGAGAATTTACAGACGTAGAACTAAGTTTGTAAGCGAGGTCGGTTCTGAGAGAAATTGGCGAAAGAAATGAAGACGGATACATGATTTAAAGAATATGCTTTCAGACTTATAGACTAATACAATGTTTTAGAAGTGGATGATTGTGGATTATCGTAGTCAACCATGTTCTGCACCCACAGAGACCACTAAGGTCGCGCCCACCTCAGCTCTCTTGCGTTCTCTCTGCCTATTCTTGTATTCTGCAGCTGTGGTCCTGGGCTTCTTTGATTGGAGACACGCTGGATGACAAATTAAAACTTTAAAGAAATTATAATTTTTGTCACAGTTCTCCCTGTTTCCCTCCATCATTCCGCCGTAACTCTTCACTTCTATATCCATTATCATCATTTCAATAGCATTTCAATTGCGGCATGATGTAATAGTGTGGCTGGCATACAGAAGGAGGCATAATACGCTTTCGGAGGGAGATGAAGAAGGGCACTCCATCGGAACTTTTAAGAGATGCAGACTGAATGGACAGGTGACACCACACAGCTGAGTCACTATATCTACAAAACCGAGACAGTTCAAAAGTAATTCCGAATATAACAGCGGTAAGGCAGAACAAGTCCATTAGAGGATACAGTGCTAGTCTTCGGGCACCTCCAATAAAATATGGGAATGATGATGAAGGCAACAGTAATGAAAATGGCATTTTTAGAGATAATGACACTGTTAATTTTTAGTCGATTATTTAACGACGTTGTATTACCTGCTCGGTCATTTAGCGTCGATGAGATTGGTGATAGCGAGAGGGTATTTGGCGAGATGAGGCCGAGAATTCGCCATAGATTACCTGACATTTGCCTTACGGTTAGGGAAAATCTCAGAAAAACTCATCCAGGTAATCAGTACAAGCGGGAATCGAACTCGCGCCCGAGAGCAACTCCTGGTCGACAGGCAAGCGCCTCATCCGACTGAGCTTCGCCGGTGGCCGACACTGATGATATGATGATAATCAGGATAATAATGATTATGAAAATGGTGAAGGAAAGACAAATATGATGCTGTAATGAACAATAATGAAATTGATTACAAAGAGTATTAATGATGATTATAATAATGGTGAATACGATTAAGGTTATGTTTACGAATAAAATAGTACAGCGGATCATAATAATGAACGATATTCTAAAATATTTTACAATATCAAAATCGTAGGATTCAGCAACATGGTGGTCTAGTGGCTAAAGCTAGGTAACACAGGGGTTTTCTCCGGTAGCTCAGGTTCCCCTGTGACATCCCAACAAATCTCCATCATCTCATTTCAGCCTTCTATGGCGCACCCTGGGCAACGACTCTGTCGGTAAATTGATCTAAACTACTGGCTTCAAATGACGAAAAGATCCACCGCTGTGGAGTAACGGTTAGCATGCCTGACCGTGAAACGAGCTGGATCGGTTTCAAATTCTGGTAGGACAAGTTACCTGGTTGAGGTTTTTCCGGGATTTTCCCTCAACCCTTTTAAGAGCAGATGCTGGCTACTTTTTTGCACTGGAACCTGGACTCATTTTGCTCGCATTATCTCTTTCATATCATTCCGACGGTGGTTAACCATAGCAGTTTATAAAGCGTCGTAACATAAACCATTAAAAGAAAGGAAACAGGTCGAGATAAAAATGACAAAGAAAAAGGCACATGATTACACTGCCTTAGCCATCGAACATCACATCTGTTACACGCACTGCAAAAGGACAAAGTTCCTTTCAATATGCAGGATTACACCTTCCGCCATTTCTTTCTCAATCCTGCAGTCAGCGTTTCGAGTACATCTCCCCCCCACCGTATGTGGTACCTAAGAAGTTAAGTCCATTTACGGCTTTTCCTCGTAAAAATTATCTAGAGCTCCTTCAGCGTAATCCGGAGTGAGACAAGTGGCCAACAGGCTTGGAGCTCACATACTTAGTTTCTTTTAGCCCCGAAGTTCCTTTCTAAGGACGAGTAACTATTAAATTTCTCCTCCCATTTCCCCCCTTTCAATTCAATTCAAAATACACAATTATACATCCTTCGAACGTGTCATTACTAGAGACGAGAATTCCATGCAAATGCTTGTTTTTATAGGAACATAGGGCATAGCTCAAACTTAGTACTTATCCATTTCATTACTTTCCGGTTCCAAATATGTGTACTTTTTCCGTGCATATTTGCATGTTTTGGCCTTTTTGGGGGTAAAAACGTGCATAGTGCATATTTAAGCAATGTTTAGCTTAATCATGCATATAATATACATTATACTCAGCTTAAATGCATATTTTAATGATTTTGAGTGGATACCTCAGTTTCTCGATTTTTAGCTTAAGGAATCAGGATTGAAGAAGGGGAAAAAAAACAAAAGTAACAGAAAAAAGTTCATTCAAGTTTGTACTCATAACTTCTTGCGATGTAGAGAAGTCAATCTCTGCCTACAAAAACATATTGACCGACAAGCGCAGGAACCTCACAGAAACCAATTTAGAAATGTTGTTAGTTAACTGTGCAAAGTAAAATAAGAAATTTGGAACAAAAATGCAAGTGCATATTTCAATGTATTTTTCGCTTGATCGTGCATATTCCATAGTTCGATAGCGCATGAATGCATGCATATTTTGGGATTTCGTAGTGCATAAAATTCTCGTCTCTAGTCATGACACAGTAGGTATGGAATTATGTGACCTCCAATTCGGATGGAAAAATAAAACAAAAAAATCCGAAGATATTTACATATCTCAAAGTTACTATTTCCAAAATTAAATCCTTTGAATAAAACCCAGCCAAAAATGGCATACCACACAAAGCAAAATTAGAAATACATAAACAGGTTGAAGTTAAAGGCATTTGAAAGGATAAATTACCCTATTTGTCTCACTTCGGGGGGTCCAAATTTCAGTGATAGCACTTAGAAAAAATAAAGAAGGAAATGTCTAAAAGATTAATAAGGTAATTAATAATAATGAGAAAACTCAATGGTAGCAATCACCTACAAATCCAGTGGATTACAGTTCGAGGCCCGAGAAATGTCTATTCTTTCCATTGAAACTGTCAAAGTGCTCACTATCTTGCGATTTCCTTGTATTGCCTTAAATGGTGCCCTTGCATCATACTGACCACATGATGGGGGAGTTTCGCTACTTTTGACTGTCTAGAGTTGTTTGAAATCCTCATGTGGTATTTTGTGTACAACTACATTTGTAATAAATTTCGGTGAATTCACAGTACCCTATGCAGATGTAAGAAAAGCGGAGGGAAAAAAGACCGTAAAACGGTCTAAGAAATAAAAAGCTGTCCCTTTGAATTACGAGCAGGTAAATGAGTAACGCCTCCCCTCGCTGTTTCTTTCATCCCCTTCCTGCTGTTAAAACAACTGTGTTCAGCTTCGAATGGACGAGCCCACCGTCCTCCCAACCCCCGCATTCTGAACCCCTCTCTGTGTAACTCCTTGCAGTTTTATGTCCTTGCTGAAAACCATTACTTCGCTGTTAGCAGCTGGGGGACCGCGTTCCCTCTGGAGATCGTTTAGTCGAATTTTATGTTCTTAATATTTTCTTGGCTCAAGTGACTAGACAGGTATGAATCCCCTACTAAGAACGGTGTGAATTCTTTTCAGTTAAAATTTTGATAATTTTAAAGAAAGAAATAAATAAAATTAATATTCGAATGTAAATTGTATGATCCTGGTCATTATTCACCTCTACTTTATCATAACCACATAATTCAATTTCATAAACCACTTCTGTGTTGGGTTTCTGCCGAAAGACTGAATTACTGCGAAACAGCCGCCATCACTGAGTAAGGACAATGCTTGCCGACATCCTAAGACAACAAGGATTAGAAGTCTATGATGAAGTGCATTGTATCTCGGAAGATAATTCAACAAGACGAGCAGATATTGTTGTCATTGATGGAAAAAACACAGGAACAATATTAGATCCGACTATCAGGTTTGAAAAGATGTACAACAGCCAAAACTTACTGATGATGAAAAGAGAAACATCTATGAACCTTGCATTCCTTATTTTAGCAAGCATTATAACATCATGGCTAATCGTTGGTCAGTATACGGACTTATCTTTGGAGTTCGTGGTGCCATATCCAAATACACCTACAACCTTTTAAAATCAAAGGGATTTACATTTTACAATGTTGATAATATCCTTAGATAAATTCTAAAGGATTCAATTCAAATTTTGCAGTTTCATTTCTATTTCAAGTAATATGATTCACTTTAATTTTCTTTTGCAATTTATTGTATATATTTTCATTTTTTATTGTAAACTTTTATATATGTATTTGTTTTCTGGATCCTTCTGGTCACCCTTATTGAAGGCCGGATGGTTTTATTTTATAAATCCGATATATAAGTACAGCGGAAAGAAAAAATATATCATTATTACTATTATTATTATTATTATTATTATTATCACTATCATCATCATTATCATTGTATATTCATGATAATTAATTCAAAGCCAACTTCACCAATTTTTTGCAACACAATCAGGGACTTGTGAGTGGGTGCATTGTCTTGCAAGAACAGCACAACTTTGGATGTTTTACCACCACATTCCTCTACAACTTTTCTCAAAGCTCACTTAGTGATGTATGTTAATAGAGTTTTACTTTTTCCAACAAAAAAAAAAAAAACTGATGCGAAGAACTTTTCTGCCAATTTTTCCTCATGCCCACAGGATGCTCGAGGTCTGGGGGTCAATGTTGGACCTGGCATGATTTTAGGAATACTTTTCCTAGACGTCTCCGAACTGCCCTCACACTTGTGTTGACACCCATCACATTCTGGAATCGACTTGGACTTCCACCAAGATTGTAAGACGATTTCCTAAAATCTGCAGCATTATAAATTGGTCATCACGGGCTTTAGTTTTTCGTTTTTGGTCATATCCAGGCTTTCTAGAGTAATTTTGCGTTTCTCTGAACCTTTGCAATGCATCTGTAACCGTTGAGTACGGTACATCCATGACAGCGGCAGCAGCAAAGGGCAAACTGCGACCATCACCAATTAGAACAATAACTTTTGCAACTTCTTCTGCTTTCAGAGGCGAAGCAATACAACAATGAAAAAATGGAAAAGAACGAACGAACCATTCAATCAATCAATCAATCAATCAATTTAGCCATTTTGTCCCTTAAAGAGCAAGGCCTCCTAAAAGCGGGTTGGTTCATTGTTTCTCGCCTTGTGAGCCATTTCACTTGAGGTACATTTTTGTCTCTTTACACTTCTTTACCACTTTGGTTTTTGGGTCCTATTATCTTTACCTTTTTACATTCTTAATTGTTGGTTGTTGTTAGACAACTCCTAGTTTTTTCCACTGCTTTCTATCTTTTGTTTTTCTTGACCGCTGGTTGCCTCCTATTGCCACTAACAAATTTTCCCATCGGAATCTTGGTCTCCCTTGGCTTCTTCTTCCTATGTGTGGGTTCCATATGGTGGCCGCGTGGGTTCATCTTGACTGCTCTATTCTTGCCACGTGGCCGTCCCACTTCCACTCCGTTATCCTGGCTCGTTCTGTTGCGTAAGCTATGTTGGTCATATTTTGTAGGTTGACGTTTGATATTCTCTCTTTCCTTTGCAAACTTCTTATGCATGTTTGGATCATTGAGTATTGTTTGGAAGTTAGGGCCCATGTTTGACATCCATATATAATTACTGGGAAGATGCAAGTCTCTTGGGTAGGATTGGGAAATAGCCGCTCTTAGAGCGCTTAGCTTCTCCCGCAACAGTTGCTGTTTCACATGGTGACTGTCGTGTTTATTATAAGAGTTTGCCGTCCCTGCCCTAGGGTGTCGAATCTTAGTCTTCGGTTGATTTTTGTGTCTAATAGTACAAATTTTAGACTCCAGAATGCTCTCCATGCAGATATTATTCTACTTTTTACCTGTAGGGTGGCGTTCTGCTTGAAGGCTACTGCACAGTACATGTCGCCCTAAGTACTGTATTTGTATTCTGAAACTATTGTTTATTTGTGTCGTCCAGTTCTACTGGGACTTCTTGAGCGTTTGTAATTAATTTTGTTCATTATGAGGTCTATTGTCTTGCTTTGAGTGTTTAAATTGTTTATCGTCTCTTAGAGTGTATGTATGAAACTCCAGTTGACTCTAGTATTTCTAAATAAATATTTTAATTATTTCTTCAAGAATGCCATCATGCATGGACTCACGTTATGAAATGAGCGCTGGTTCGAATCCTCATGGGGAAGGAATTTTTCTCATGAAATTTCGGCCAGTGTATTGGACCGGTGTTCACCCAGTACCGTTATGAATTTTAGAAGCTCGATAAGTAGCGAAACCCGGTTTCGAAAACCAGCTATGACGGCTGGGGGGAGGTTAATCATTCTAACCACGCGTTGCCTCTGTGTACTGGTTGGAATGATCGTTCACCTCTGCTGAGGCATGTGAACGTGAGGTCACAGCCAACTTGTCGTCCCTGACCCTTTATGGGCTTTCACGCCATCGAATATTTTACTCTGTGAATTCAGCAGGTCGTGGCAGAGTTTTATTATCTTTATATTATTAATTATGTAATATTCTATTCTATTCAAGAAATAGTCTTATTATATACCGAGAGGTTTTAATTTTTTGGATTAATTCACTCTTGCTTTCGCTCCTGAATTTATTGGGTAAAATAAAAACCTCTTGTATATTAATTATTCAATTTATAAAATATTAATTACCATTTTTGAGGCTACGTGACGACTCTGATTTAGATAATTTGGATACTCAGCTGAAATAATATGACAAAAGAAGGTTTTGGAATTTCATATTAAATGACAACGAAGAACAAATGGCAAAATCGACATTACAATTGAATTACAATTTTGAGAAACCCACATGTCCATTTTTTTACGAAATTGACTTATATAAGATTTCATGTTCTAAACATGAAGACTCATGATATTATGAAGAGAAACCCCACATATTCCCATCAACATTCATTTTAGCTAAAGTGTTAAGAAAAAAATAATTTGAGCACAAATCTAGGGCCTGAGATGTTTTTGTATCTCCTGAAAAGTTTGGTTTTCTAGACATGCGGGGTTTTCTCAATATTCCGGTTCAATTATTGCATCCAACGAAAATCTCACATGATCTTTGCAATCAAGCAGCGGTCTCTTTCTTGAGAATTTGCCAGCTAACTAACAAAAAATCAAAGAGACTAACTAGAATATCTTGCATGTCAACGATATCTGCTATGGCAATTGAAAGTGATACGTTTGTAACAGTTAAGCATTGCAAATCAATTAGAAGCGCGTTAGAGTGTTGATTTACACTCGTGGTTGTCATATCCAGTGACGGGCAATAAAGAACGTCACCATCACAGAGATAATTGTGATTTAGAATGCACTGTGACACGACAAGGTTTTCATCTGGGAAGACTCCTATCAACACACCTGTAATGCGCACGTCTACCGATATGAAACCTTTGAAACAAGCGAGATTCGTGGCTTGGAACTAAATGTGTGACTTCAAATGATACATACAAATTAGATAAACAACTAATTTTATTTTCGTTCTGGCTATGGAACGTAAAAATTTACAGAATACAAAACAAAACTTAAGAACTGTCATTGCAGTACCAGAAACGGTCTTCTTCTAATTTAATCGCATATTTGAGAATAAAGATAATGTTCTTAATTATTTCGAGTGTCCATTCAATATGCAGTTTCAGATACAGTATAGCTCACTACTGTATCTCATCTTATATATTTTGTTTCGTTTTCCGCAACGAAAGATAAATAATTCTGCAGTCGCAATCCAGACATTAGCAAAGCAAGAGAACGTAGTGGGATTACAGCAGTAGGGAGGAACTTTTCTGAATAGTCCACAGTTATGTGCCGCACAGGTCTATCTAGGATATTGAATTTTCAGTTTTACTTCTCTTACGAAGAATAACACAGTCGATATTTAAAGTCACTGCTGGCGCCCTGATTTGAATGAATTCAAAATCCTAGAGTTCTGACACAATTTATTACTCTTTTTATACTAAAGCAGCACTCCTAAGAAAAAAATAATAAAAACAAGCACAATTATGTACATTAAAGAAAAGGGGTCCTGCAAAAGTACTTTCCGGTTTCGAACACGTAATTTACGCTCTATGAATCTGAAGTGTATGAAAATGGAAACAGAAACTCAAAGTTTAGTTATGGCAACATTGTTTTCCTAATTGGTAACACTGCCTCATACTCGTGCATAACTTATAAACAAATTTGTTCATGCTAAGGCGAAATGGTTGCTATAGGCTAAAGGACAGAAAAACTTGATTTTTATGTGAATCAGTCGGTTATTAATGTGCAACGGCATTACCGAACAAAATTTGGTGCAGATCCACCCAGTGAGCCTACAGTCCGTAAATGGTACACTGGTTTTAAGACAAGATTCTTCGCAAGCGGTTGTGATTTCATCCGTACCGACTACAGTTGCTGCAAGCCATAAAACCAGAGGACAAACAGCTACGAGAAATTTCTGCATACGTATGCAGACTTTAATTGAAAACTATGATGAATTTATTCGTTCCGTTGTGTTTTCTGACGAAGCCACTTTTCATCTTTCTGGTAAGATGAACAGACATAACCTCAGAATCTGGGGGTCGGAAAATCAGCGTACTTACGTGGAATTTGATTATATGCTTGTGTGCCGTGTTAGCAAGGGGGGATATATTGAACATTTTTAAGGTAAGGAACTAAACTTTTTGAGTTTCTCTTTCCATTGGTACTATTTTCATGCAGATTCATAGAACGTAAATTAAATGTGTTCGAAACCGGAAAGGTCTTTTGTAGGGACCCTGGAATATAAGTTGCTTCAATTACATTTGAAATATCAGCCTTAAATAAGAAAAAAAAATTGAAAATTATGTTTAATTTAACTACGCTCAGCCACCGGCGTAGAATAGTAGTAGTAGTAGTATTTACTTATTTAACCTGGTAGAGATAAGGCAATCAGGCCTTCTCTGCCCCTCTACCAGGGGATTACAACTATAACATGAACAATAAAATTACAATTAATATTAAATTTACAATTACAATTACAATAAAAATTAAAGTACGACAAGAATACCTGATTAATGAAAGCTAGACATTTTATCACAGAAGTTAAGAATAAAGAATATTTTTGTATTTACTGAACTACAAATTAAACCTACAATAACAAAATTCTATAGTGATGAAATTACCGGATATTGAAATATTTTGTGATAGATTAAGAGAACTACTTACAAGAAACCATGTCTGAACGAGTCTCAATTACTGACCAAGTGCCTAGTAAGTTTGCGTTTGAATTGAATTTTATTTCGACTGTCCCTGATGCTAGCAGGTAACGAATTCCAGAGTCTTGGCAGGGCTATTGTGGAAGAGGATGAGTATGAGGAGGTGCGATGGGATGGTATTGTTAGTACTGTTTCATGGCGAGAGCGTGTGTTCAGATTGTGGTGGGAAGTAGCTCAGTCGGCTGAGGCGCTTGTCTGCCGATCCAGAGTTGCGATCGGGCGTGGGTTCGATTCCCGCTTGGGCTGATTACCTGGTTGGGTTTTTTCCGAGGTTTTCCCCAAATGTAATACGAATGTCAGGTAATCTATGGCAAATCGTCATCTCGCCAAATACCATCTCGCTATCACCAATTTCATCAACGCCAAATAACCTAGCAGTTGATACAGCGTCGTTAAATAACCAAGTAAAAAAATAAAAAAACCACTCTCGCAACTGCCAAGGTTATATCAGTATCGCCGGTTTGCCGAAATTTGGTTTCGCAGGAATTCTTTAGCATGCCAGTAAATCTACTGGCATGAGTCTGTCGCATTTAAGCACACTTGAATGCCGTCGACCTTGGCCGGGATCGAACCCATAACCTCGAGCACAGACTGCGCCATCGAGGCCGACCCAAAAATAAGAATAGAGAGAAAGGTGATGATGATGATAATTAGATAATAATTTCCTTACTTAATACTAATTATAACCATCGGCGAAATATCAATTTTGTAAGTGGGTCTTACTAACCGAGGCTTTGCTTGGGCTTTGTTTCAAATCCCACTTGTATATTATTTTATATATTATTTTAATGTACCGAAGTACAGTACATATGATTTTTCCATGCAGATATTCTGCGTCATCGTACGATGAAAGAGTAGTGGAACGGAGAAAAATTCTCTCCGGCACCGGGATTTGAACCCGGGTTTTCAACACTACGTGCTGATGCTTTATCCACTAAGCCACACCGGATTCCCATCCCGGTGTCAGATCGAATCGTCTCAGTTTTAGTTCCACCTCTTGGGTTCCCTCTAGTGGCCTGCCCTTTGCACTACGTCATAGCTGTCTATGAACGTAGGACAATGTCCACGTATGTGCGAAGGTGCACTCGTATGAGTGACTGATTGGCCGGGATCCGACGGAATAATCAGTCACTCATAACGACACCGGGATGGGAATCCGGTGTGGCTTAGTGAATAAAACATCAGCACGTAGAGCTGAAAACCCGGGTTCAAATCCCGGTGCCGGAGAGAATTTTTCTCTGTTCCACTACTCTTTCATCGTACTCACATAATGTTTATAGATTTTGAGAAGCCCTTTGATCGAGCTGTAAGAAAAAAGTTATGGAATATAATATATATAAAAGAAGATACCGTACCCGAAACATCTTATAAAATCCATTAAAAGCTTATATACCGGTACCAAGATAATTATAAAGGAAACAAACAATAAATAAATAGACTAATTTTAACTAATCAAGTAGTTAGACAAGGGTGTTGCCTATCACCGGCTCTTTTTAAAATATGTATATTGACGACTCCATAAGAGAGTGGAGAAGTAAAATTTTAGAAGGAATATCACTTATCTGTGGCGCGTTAAGTATACATCTTCATAGAACATCTCGTTATTCATCATCTTTTACAGTATCCACCTCGCGACAATGGAACTCCCTGTCACAAAGTATTAGGAGCTGCAACACAATAAACACTTTTAAAAACAGCTTAAAAGATAACCTTCTTAGCATTTCACTCCAATCATACTGACTTAAACTATCACTGTCTACATTCTTACTCCTTCCTTTAGACATGCATCCTGATAGTGCTGTATTTTCAAAACTGTCTCATAATAATCTCTTTCTATTATCTAACATTATTTGAAATATATTAGCATTCTATGTATTTTAGCTTAATTCTGCTACATAGTTTGTATTTCAGTGTTTAATTAATAGTTCATAGTATTTTGTTGTTTAATTCGTAAATAACTCTTGTTTACGTACATGTAACCCTTATCTAAATCAAATTGTTGAATTCTTTGTAAGTTCATACATATATGTATGTATACTTTTTTGCTGGTTGAGTGGAAGAGAAGGTCTTACGGCCTTAACTCTGCCAGCTAAAATAAATTATTTTTATTATTATTATTATTATTTATTTATTTATTTTATTTTATTTTAGTAGATTATTTTACGACGCTTTATCAACATCTTAGGTTATTTAGCGTCTGAATGAGATGAAGGTGATAATGCCGATGAAATGAGTCCGGGATCCAGCACCGAAAGTTACCCAGCATTTGCTCATATTGGGTTGAGGAAAAACCCCGGAAAAAACCTCAACCAGGTAACTTGCCCCGACCGGGAATCGAACCCGGGCCACCTGGTTTCGCGGCCAGACGCGCTGACCGTTACTCCACAATTATTATTATTATTATTAAAATCATTAGAAACAGTTACCTGAATTATTTATTATATGCAGACGATCTACTAATTTTAGCAGAGAGAGAACTTCAAAGATGGTACATAGACTAATCCAAATTTGTAAACAATATAAATTAAGGGGACACTCAACTATATTTTGGAACTTTTTCCCTATTTGACCAATCTTTTTCAAATTTGGAGAAAAAGTTTAATATACACATGGAAAGTAACATGCAAAATCTCAGCTCATTAGATCCAATACTTTTCAAAATAAAAAATATTTCAATTTTTAATCAATCATTAATTTATTGAAATATCACTTTTAATTATCATTTTTTACTTTTGGCTTTGTGCATTTGACTGTGACTTCTCAATGAATAGGGGAAGAATTCTGCGTATTGATTTAGTTCTGTCACGTAAATTAGTGTAGAAATTTAATTTTTCATTTCTATGACACTTTTTCTCCAATTTTTAAGTTGAGTGTCTCCTTAAGCATCTCTCGCCTTTGTAGGATATTATCCTCTAGGAACTAAAATTGTCCTAAATAACAAGGTAATAGAACAGGTACAATACTTCAACTATTTAGGATGCGATTTTAGTTATAAATATGATCAAGATCTAGAGAGAAAATTACAGAGATACCAAATGATAATATGTGGAACTATAAGAATAACTCTGAAAACTACACGAAGAGAGAGACAATTAAAATTTTATAAGGTAATGGAAGTGAATCATGGATTCACAGAAAAAGATATGAAAACCGAATCCAAGCAGCAGAGTTGAAATTTCTAAGGACCGTCAGAGGACGCACTAGAAGAGATAAAATAGCAAAGACACAAATAAGAGATTAACTATATATATGCAATGAATGATAAAATTTTACAATACTGGCAAAATTGGAGAGAACATTTGCATAGAATGGAAGAAACCCGTATCCCGAAAATGGCCTTGAATTATCAGCCTTTAGGTAGAAGAAATGTGGGAAGACCTAGAAAAAGATAGCAATAAGACCGTAATAGGCCGAGGGGTCTAATACTTGACAGGAGGAGGAGGAGGAGGAGGAGGAGGAGGAGGAGGAGGAGGAGGAGGAGGAGGAGGAGGAGGAGGAGGAGGAGGATGATGATGATGATGATGATGATTTAAATTCTGATATTTAAACTTATATTTACATTTTAAATTTATATTCAGATCTCTAAGTTTCTAAACCAGTGGTGAACAACTCGTCCTCTTTCTGCAAGAGCACTCTTCACAGCACACGAGCAGTATGCGAGAACAGATAGCCCCAATGCTTTTCACGTCAACGTTGTTCTTTTTTGCTCGTGAGTGCACACAGTACTTCGTAAGAGCAGCTGAGTTGGTCACCAGTACTGTAAACTATAGATTTATAACTTTAGAGTTAGACTTGAACTTATATTAAATCTAGATTCTTAAAGAAGATTACTGACAAAATTAACAAAATAGCATTAATTATCATCTATTTTAAACTGCATGCATCACTGGGAATTATTATTATTATTATTATTATTATTATTATTATTATTATTATTATTATTATTATTATTATTATTATTTTATTTGAATGACTGAGTTAAAACGGCAGGAGGAACTGAAGAATTCTGAGAATAATTCTAATCAGAACCATTTCCTTCCCACCAAATTTGAGAGGCCTAAGGAAGACCTTATAATTTCTACAAAACGCATCCCCGAGCGGTGATAGTCTTATTTTTCTTCGTCTCCTTCCAAGACAATTACAGCCAGAAATACAGAGTGGACCGCTCGAATGTACCTAATTTCAATTATATGAGAATGACTTCCACGGGCTTCGCTCGTATGCGACTTGAACATTTGCAACCATTTCGTCGGATGTTCTACGACCACCACTATGCTTCTTCAACACCGATCCTGTAGCTAAAAATTTATCGTGCCACTACTTAATACTTTTAGCAGTTGGAGCATCATGGTTAAACACTCGCCGATACTTCCTTTAAACTCTAACAATTGATTTAAACTCCGCATACCACAACACAGTTTGCGCTTTCATCTGCGGTGTCGCCATTTTGACAATCGATACAATCTACGAAAAGAAACCGTGTCTACGCACCAACTACCGAAAGGATTCGAAACTTGAGTTTTTCTTTCATATAAACGTTACCGTAAGGTTCTATCTTCAACCGTTCACCAGTCACATATAATTGAAATTAGGTATATTCGAGCGGTCCACCCTGTAGATTTAAACATCCTTCACAATTTTCCTCCATTCATCTCTCTTTATTCCCATCAACTCGCTATCTTCATCATTTTCATATCTTTCTTTACGGATTGCAACAACCTCTTTCTGGGCCTTCCTTAATTAATCCTTTGATTTTTTCATAGAGACATTGTAATATAGTAAGCTACAGCACTTCGGTGGTCCGTGGTCCTCTGTTTGTGAAGCAGAATTTCCAACAAATAAATCCTTGACGAAAATGTTGTGTCGTAAATCAAAAATATCGGCTAGAAACTGAATTGAATCTGTTCTCAACCCCCGTGGCAATTATCAATGATTTTCGCGTAGCGTAAAAATGAAAGCGGGGGTTTTTGGAGGTGTTGACAATAAATTTATTTGCGGCGTGCACGGTACCTGCTTTTCGAGCGACGTTTGTCACACTTACTGTGGCAGCTAGTGGGGGGTCGAGTAATGAATATATATTTGCGTGCCTTGTTCATATCATTTGTGTCTACGCTGGAATTATCACTTACCGGAAAGCTTCATTTACTACCGCTATGGAAACTCTTGTTGGTCTTTCTACATCACATTAATAAGAAATAGTTGCTACGCATTGACGTATCAGTCATTGTCTCAAAAATCGAAGTTCATACTCGAATATATGAAATTCATTTTCCGATAATTGAGTCAAAATTAGAATGTATTGTACTTTTTCGGAATATTTAAACATTAAGCATAAACAGCTGTGACTTCAACTGTATCGTAGGCCTACTATCAGTCAAACCAACATAAATTCACATGCTAAAGATGAAGATCAAAATAACTACTGAAGTATTCCTGATGACGTGATGATTTGAAACTTTCTCGGGCTTCTAACCAGATAAAAAATTGGGTGATACACCGATCTTTCGAGAATGTTCATTTACCTCGTCTTCAGGGTAAAGTCACCAGTTTACCCTGAAGACGATAAAGTTGAACATCCTCGAAACGTAGGTGTACCGCCAACATTTTACCTGGCTTGAAGCCCGAGAAGTTTCGAATCATTAAAATTCAATTCAGTGTATTAGGCCAATATACATACAGTAATAGGCTTCGTCACAAATACCAAAAGGAAAAAAACATTCATTTGAAAATACACATACAACTTAAACAGTAAAGTTTAATTAAAACAATGAAAACAAAATATTTTGAAACTAAAAACGCTTCACTCTTAATATATTATTTGTAACTAAATGTAAATAATTTTATTTATTAAAAATAATTTCATATGAATTTGAGTTAAAAAACTCATCTACAGAGTAGAAAGCCAATTACAAAATCTAGTTTTGAAACTATTGGTTGGTAACTTATAATTATTGACTGGGAAGCTTATTATACAATTTCAACCCCTTGACAGAAAAGTTTGTACTTGTCTTATGTAATCTACAATGTGGAATATTAATTTGTTCACTATTTCTAATTCTACCAAACTAACAGCAACAAAAAATTGAGATCGAATTTAAGGAAATCCCAATAATTGCGTGAAATATCTTTTCATAAGTTCCTTATTACACTTTGTTACTCGTTTTTTTCAGGTTCGCCATTTTCACTGTTTTCTGCATTTTTTACCTTTCTCATACTCACGCATGTGATAGCGTTGATATTCTGCACGCGTCCATTTAGCTTCCATGACGAAGCATTACTGACATACATTACCCTTTCAAAATAATGTAAACATCCCTCCATATTAATGGACCCGTCCGTGCAGCTTGCAAATAAGTACACATGCGCACCTGTATAACAAGGGACTCGTCAAAGCAGTTCCGTTTATCTTATCGTGTGTGATGTATCCACATCTGTGAGTGCAAGCGATCATGAGTGACTTCAGGGTTGACTGTAGTTTAGTAGACCATGGAATATGTAGGGTAAGGAAGTGACAGTGGTCTTCTACTTCCATGGTACCACGAATAACGTCAGAGTTTACAGAAAACCCCTTCATGTCAAAGCGTTACAATTTATTTTCCATTGTAAGTCGAGTGTACACATTTCACTTCAAAATATTAGAGTACATCTTTTCACTATTTCCATTTGTTTTGCTTCATATCGCGGTAGATAGAGAAATACTTCAATTCACTAATATACATATCCTAAAATTTGTTTTATTATTATTATTATTATTATTATTATTATTATTATTATTATTAATTTCAGTTCATTCTACCCAAGCGAAGGCGGATAGATTCACAACAGTACCTCGTTTTTACCATAAATCTTGACATATTAAGCTATTGTTATCAAGGAAATATACTGCACATAGGGGAGAGTCGGGTAGTATCGGACATCGGGTAATATCGGACAGTGAGTTTCTTTCATCTACCACACGATGATAGTACCTGATTGATATGGTTACGTTTCTGTGATGTCGCATAGAGAAACATAACCATGTCATTTAGGTACTGCCATGGTAGATGAAAGAAACGCACTGTCCGATATAACCCGATGTCCGATACTACCCGACTCTCCCCTAAGTGAAGAGGTGGATTCCAAAGTGTCCTAAGTCCTTTTTTCAAGATTTCAACTTGATTTATTAACGTTTTAATTGATCCTTTCCAAACCTATATACAATGTGTAAGTTTATTTAACAGGCTCTACTAAGTCTTGACTTAGTGTCTGCATATTTTTTTTTTCAAACAGATGTATGGGCGTCTGGCATCTTTCTCATAACTTGTCATTTGGACTTAGGTCAGTTAGTAATCCACCTCTACAATTAACCAAAGACTAAGGTAGTTATCAGCGGTTTCTTAGCAAAGCAGTGACAAATCTAACACTGCCACTGTACCAAATATGTACAAGAATATTAGTTTGCGTTTTCAACTTATGTGTCATATTCTTTCTTTTTTCCTTTTTTCCCTCTTTTCTACCTTTTCGGTGTAGAAGTGTATATTCTCCTGGACCACACATGAAACAGGTACACATTGCTTGTCTCCCTTAGGAGTGTTGTCAACACGGCACAGGGCCTCCACAGAGATTACAAAGGACAACGTATGATAATGGACAAACACTCAATTAGAATTAGCCACGAAATTCCATGAAGGGCAAAGACCTCCTGACTATGCAAGGTGGCTTGTTAAGCAGTTCCCGGTTAGCCACTCCGGGAATGATGGTCATTTTTGCAATGTTAAGGCTGATTCACAATAAATCGAGAATGGAAACGATAACGAGAACGGGAGCGGAAATAATGTTAAAATAAATGCATTTAAATACATATATTTTAACAATATTTCCGTTCTCGTTTTCGTTGTCGTTTCCTTTTCCGGTTTATTGTGAACCAGCCTTAATAGTTGAGGGGTTTACTGTTCACGAGTCACTGTTTGGGTTGCAAGTCACTTTGTGATTAGTTTCCATTGTTGTCGGTCTTTCGCTGTTCTTGACCATAGATGGCCGAATCTTGATCTAAGTTCGTCTGCCCACCTTGTCTTCTGTCTTCCAACGTTGCGTCTGCCAATCTTTGGGTCCCATGTCGTAAGTATGTATGTCCACCGGTTCGCGTTGAGTCGCATCACGTGCCCTGTCCATTTCTTCTTCAGCTTGTCTGCCGTTTCTGCTGCGTCTTTGAGGTGTGTTTGGCTCCTTATGTCTTCGTTACGTAGTCTGTGTCTGAGTGTGATGTTCAGCATCTTCCTCTCCATTTTTCGTTGGAACTTTCTCAGCATGTAAACACTCAATATGGTAGACAAAAATAAATCTTTTCCATTGCCCACGCCGGAATCAAATCACGGATCCTTTAAAGAGAAGCGCGTACGCTATTCACTAAGCTAAGGTGGTGAGCGAAATAGTGTAACATATTATGCTGGCTAATAAATCATCATTATCATCTACTCTCAATCATTGAGCTTTCGAATTCACTAAGTTCTTGTTGATGATTTTCAATTAATATTAATAGCAGAACTCTTTGCACTGCGATCAATATGTCGTAAAACCATTGTTTTGACAACATAGATCAACACACACAATTTCTATAAAACGGAAGTAAATTTATACTCTCCTGACAGGACAGGAGTAGAATCTGTGTCCGTTGAATTCGTAGCTAAAAACGACAAATCATTTATTATTATTATTATTATTATTATTATTATTATTATTATTATTATTATTATTATTACCATTATCATTACCATTATCATCATTATCATTATCATTATCATTATCATTATCATTATCATTATCATTACCATTATTATTACAAGTATTAAGAAGCTAAACATAGAAAAGGAAGAATGGTGTCAGGCAGAAAGTTAATAAAAGAGAAAAAGACGACGAATAAAAAGAGAACAGTAGTTTTAAAGAGGAATAAATAAAAAAGGAAGAAACAAATAAAGAGAAATATATAAAAACAAAGAAAGACAAAGCGAATCATAAAGGAGAAAAACAACAAAATAAGTACTTCAATAAAAATAAATAAATAAGAATAAAGACAGAAAATAAGAAAGTGTAAAAGGAACACAAACGAAATTGTTTAAATAACAATACAAACTTACTCTGCTTAATTGCCCTAGAAGAGGATAACTATAGGCTTACATTTCATAATCAAAGTAAAATCCAGATACAGTATATATTTTATATTCGCTGCCATTCTAGAAATTAAACATCGTAATTCTAGGTACCGGTATATTTAATTTACTTTTATACATATTACGATATTAATTAACCTG
Source organism: Periplaneta americana (assembly GCF_040183065.1). Classification (NCBI taxonomy): domain Eukaryota; kingdom Metazoa; phylum Arthropoda; class Insecta; order Blattodea; family Blattidae; genus Periplaneta; species Periplaneta americana. Next base: position 106,381,415 of record NC_091131.1, on the reverse strand, counting down.
ATATTAATATCGTATTGCATTTCAAACTGCTTACGAAATTCTTAATTTAATTGCGCTCCAACTAAGGCACAGAAATTGTCTTGTAATTAATTACCATTAGTAAGTTACCAGCAGTAGTACAAAGCAAACATCATATTTAGAATTGAAAATATTAACGTGAGGACAACAGCTTTCACTGCAAGCATTATAACTTAAGTATAAGAAGATTTGAGAATTCGGAGACTTCAATGCCAAATGAAGACAGGAACATTTTTTTTTTCCGTGAAGTCTGTAGACCTGAGTATAGTACAGTGAACATGAGTTCAGAGAAGACTTATTACGATTGGAGACTTCAACGGAAGAATAAGACACAAACTGAGTAGTGAATTCTAAATAAAAGTTTACTAAAGTTAATGTATATATACAAAATTATCAGAAACAAGAGATACAAAAAGGCTACAAGACATCACAGGATTACACAGGTATGAAGAGATTTAGTGTGATATACGAACATAATATCATATCAATATCCATATTAATAGAGAAAAAAAGAATAAAAGCGGTATATTATTTCACTACTCACAATTTTAATTCAATACGTAACTCCAAGTTTACAATCACAAATCATTTTGTAAACCTGGTAGAAATATGTCAAGGCAGTTGGTCGGATGCGTAAAATTGACATAATTACGGGCCATTTCCCTTTACATGTTATTATACAGTAAGTCTGTATATATAGCCTAATGAAGTAAAGACTTCTGTGGCCAGGACACTATGCGCCACTTCTGTGCGCTCTTCTTACAAGTAAAGCCTTGGTTTTTCTGAACCGACGCATGCGACGTGCGAGATGCGAGGCCCGCCTCGCACAAATCCGGACTACACGAAAGATAGTAAGTGGTTTCCAGAACTGTGACGTGCGAGGTCTGCGCACCTCACAGTTATAGATACCACTCACTATCTCTTGTGTAGTTTGGATTTGTGCGAGGCGGGCCTCGCACCTCGCATGCGTCGGTTCAGAAAAATCAAGGCTTAATGTGACCCTTTATAGCCTACTGCTTATCGGAGGTAAGCAATTATACTTCTTTTTAGTTATTGATTCTACGAAACAGAAAGATGTTATACGGATGAGAAAAAAGTACTAACTAGAGGGGCATATAGAACAGATTTCACACACAAAGAGAGAACGAAACAGCTAACATTTATTGTGAAAATGTCGTTTGTTAGCAATAAAATTTCAAAAATAGTGTAGCAAACTTTACCTTAACGAGTTCAATAAATTTGTCAACGAACAGTCCATTTATGATGTAACAATTTCATTTTATTTTTATCCTCACATGAGATAGGGTGGAAATACTGTGACGAGAAGTTCTAATATTTTCGAGCCTACACCGTACGGGGTATTCGAACCTCGGATTGGCTTCCGCACAGAGTTAAAGCTACACCTTAGACGACGTTAAATATACTGAGACCGACGTATTTTTTAAAGATTTAAATAAGTGATGGACAATAATCTTAAGACTTTATAGCCTTATCGAGAAAATATAATCATCTTGATACTAGCAGCGCAGGAAAAACATATATCGAAGGTACTCGGCAGTGCGAATCAATAGAACTGGACTACAAGTTCGAAAATCTATTGGTAATCGATGTTTAACTATCTAACTTCAGTCTTCATTTACACAGGCTTTTCAAGTTTATAATGACTAATGAATAATGACATATAATGGACCAAGAGTAAGACCGGCAGAGAAATCAGAATACTCGGAGAATACTAGCTGAATTTTTCAGCAAAAATCACATTAAATGCTCTTGCAATTAAGTCAATGTCCGTTTGGTGACAAGCATAGGTAGGAAGCTCGTACCAAAGCAGTAGATTTCAGTTGTGTACAGCGAAGAGTATAGATGTCACCCCTGCCTCGCCCTGCTCCATCGCTACAGACGATACACATAAACAACGCATAGTGGTATTCTGTGGAGCTGTGTCGTGAATAGTTTGAAGAATATTGTAAATTTATATTAAGTTAATATTTCAGATTCTGAACAAAGTGAGCTATTCTGTTATTATTGGATTATTTATATAATGTTAATATTATGCATGTTTCTAAAAAAGTACACTCATCTTTTATTAAATAATTATGTAAACAGGAGTGTGTAACACGTTTATTTTTTCCCGGACTATTCTTCGTTAAATGTTGACGTCTCGTGCTGCTATGTATTCGGTTGCGTTACAGTCCACGTTCAACATAAGAATAATTATGATATGAACTTCCTAGCTGTAATTAGAATAGAAACGAAAAAATTTCTTGCAAAACTATTTTATTATGGGTTTAATATTATGTGCTTACATACGAGATACATTATTAGATTCACAAAGTAGTTGTTCACGTGATGATAGTAAGATATACTGCATCATATTTTAGATTTGCTCCAGGAACGTCTTGTGACGTAAAACGAATATTTTCAGAGTACAAATATTGTTTTTTTTTTTTTACATAGGAGTATTTCTTTTGACAAAATAAAAATGTTCATTGTCATTTCTTATAATGAGGCTAGAATCATAAATGTATACTTTGCATGCTATTTTTATATGTATGGGTAAATTATTTTAGTTTGGGAGTTACGAAGTTTATAATTACGAATTATTGTTTTCTTATGTTATTCGTTTATTATTTTCTTGTTATGATGCTGTGGACGATTGGAGCACATGTTTGGCTACCACCCGGTTGTACATGTTTGTCGTTCTGGTTCACTGACATTGAGAGATGAGCTATTACTTTTCATTCGGTAGAGATATAGTCCAAACTTAATAATTTTTGTACCAACTTCCTAGCTCTGGTAATGACACATGTTGACCAAACTTCTAATGGATAAAATAAACACTGAAAACAATACTGTACAAGAAATTCACTTTAAGAATAGGACAAATCTTTATATTTAATAGGACGTTGACTTTGAAGCGGCGAGATGATGGAATAATAGAGACTAAGGAATAACAGAAGAACAGAGTTATGAGAGTGACAGGAGAAACTGAAGTAATCGAAGAATATCTGTCCTATAGCCCCTTTTCAATTAAACAGGGTTATCTCTTCTTCTTCTTCTTCCCTAATTCTGCCGCTATCGCAGCGTTATGGGATAGCCTCGGACCCACCAAGAGGGCTATCTCACTGGACGAAAAGGAGGCATCCTCTGTGACTCAGCATTAGCGCGCTTATCTTCCATCCGGGCGCTGCGGATATCATTGTGATGGAATTTCAAGTAGACAAAGACGTTGCAGAGAGTTTTTCAGGGGTACTCCCGTTTCCTTCTTTCATTCCATCAACACTCGATCTTCTCCTTATTTCATCTAACAATCTATTTTACCGAAAAGCTCATGCGGTAGTTCGTTTGCCTACTGATACAGAACTGCGCTCGAACGTAAATTAGATTCCCGCCTTGGCTGATTACCTGGTTGTTTTTACCGAGGTTTTCCCAACTGTACGGTGAATGTCAGGCAATCCCTGGCGAATCATTGACCTCATCTCACTAAATACCATCTCGCTATCACCAGTTCCATCGACGCTAGAATACTCAGTACAGCTCGTTGATACTGTGTCGTTAAACAACAGATAAAAAATTAAACAATTAAAAATAGACTGGGGTGAAATTTCGAGGTTAGTATGGGTTTTATTCGCTGATATCGGAAGAGTTTGGGGCTTCGGACCCTGGGGCTTATCCAGGAACTCGTTTGGAAACGGATCCTGGTTTTATTGCGGTTAGAAAGGATGGTCTACCTGTCAGTATCGCATTCACGAATGACAAGCGAGCCACATATCGGACTTTAACAATAATTTTATCGGATGATGTGGGGCACGCAATGGACCAATGATTTACCGAACAATTTGGCTCAGACAGTGTTTGAGACTCGTATTCGGGAGGTCCCGAGTTCAAACCCCGTGACAGCCCAATCTGGCTAGGATTTTTCATGGTTACCCTCAGTCATAGAGACAAATGCCGGATTGAAAAATTACATACCATGATTTATCACCGCCACAACATGTTATTGTTGTTTAGTCAATTTTTCGAAGACAGGTCTGAACCTCACAAGTAATACCAAAAAGGCACTACTTATGAGGCAACTAGGCCAGTAAAATCCTTTTCAGGGAAAAGGGTAGGAAGTTTCTTAAAAACTTAGGCGAGAGAAAGCAAAGGAAGGAAAGAGAAAACAAAGTAAATATTGGGGAAAATGAGGACGAGATAAGGAAGAAAAAAGAAAGAGAAAGTGAGAGGAGGAATGGAATGAGGTGTACAACAAAGAGAAGCGGGGAATGAAAAGAGAATAAAGAGCAGAGGGGCAGAAAGGAAGAGATAACAGAAGGTAATGGTGAGGAAGAGGAAGAGGAAATATAAAAGAAGAGGGTAAAGAGATCCCTGATATGAAGAGATTCAGTCTGAAAATACAAAGCTAGGAGAGCGTCATTGCTGAGTTGCTTAGCAACGCTGATTAGTCGAACAGAAGTATGAAGAATGTAATTACACAAGGCTTGCAAAAAGCTTCGTGGCACTGGGAATCCCGTCATCGGATTCACACGGATCAGGGAAAAGCTTAACCGCGTAATGGATGATGAAAACTCGCAGTTGGTAACTCGAGCCACACACCCGGGAAACAATGCTAATCGGCGCGCCATTGTGTCCCGCAAGCTGTAATTAACCTTTCACTAACAAGCCAACAACAAACACGACGCGCGCTGCCCTCTAATTCACATGAATGAGAATTTCGTTATATTTGACAAAATCAACGCATCAGACAAACGTCACAGACAGAGAAAGAGAGTAGTTCAGCGAGCTCTTCTGACATCTGTCGGACGTACTTAGTACCTCATCGTCGTAGCTTCTTGGACTCCACCGGTGGGAAGTAGGCCTACCCAGTAGTTACAGATGTTTTTAATTGACGTGAACTTTCATGGCGTGTAAAGTAGATACCTATGTGAAATTTTCCGTTAAAATTACATAACCTGTAACATGAGCGACCGAAAGTCATGATAGCGCCGACTCAATTGAGTAGCGATGAATAGGTACATGACCTGGGAGGGGAGGACGACTTCAAAGGAATGACTATAATATTTTCACTGTAAAAAAATCCTAATATAAACAATAGCACGTGACTGAAGTGAGGCTTCATTGGCCACAGTTTGGCGCCATAGATTCTCAGTACGTGTTCCCGCCTACTGTTGTACATTCTGTTTCATGTTAAACATTTTCCGATACTCGTGAAGTAGGCCTAACCTCACTACTATGCATTCATTTGTTTAGGAAATATTTACTTTATAATTACTCTAATTAAAACTCTCATAACTTATTATACACATTTAAGACTATTTGTTTTTCTCCGCTTTTGAGAGGGTTTCCACTCTTATGTTTAATAACCACACACACCGACGATGCAGAAGCCATACTTCAGTACCATGTACTTACGTGAACAACTACGAGCCAGCTTGTTACAAAAACAGACCACTTCGGTATTACTGTTTGTATTCATCCGCGTCCATAGTACATAAAATATAAAAATAGCTTTTCTTTTACATATCGTTTTACATGAGTGAAGTTATATGTTTCATTGTATTTAACAACTAGAATTCAATTTTTTATTTTCAAATAATACAAGAAGATAGTTTCCAAATACGGACTATATTTTCCTGCGCCGTGTGTTTCGACTGTGAGCCAATCACGGGTATGACAGCCACGTGCTTGTGTTTACATTAGGATTTTTCTTACAGCGAAAACAGTATAGAACAGCGATGGGTTGCTAATACTCTAAACATCATTGGGAAAATTATTGTACATAGATTATGTACAAAATCAAAATTAACTAATCATAGATGTTTGAGTAGTAAATCATTAAATATTCATTCATTGTGCTACGCCCAATGGCAGATCTTTCACTGCAAACCCAGCTTTCTCCAGTTTTTCCTATTTTCTATCTTCCTCTTAGCCTCCGCATATGATCCACATATCTTAATGTCGTCTATTATTTCATATTTCTTCTGCCCCGAACTCTTCTCTCGTTCACCATTCCTTCCAGTGTATCCTTCAGTAAGCAGTTTCTTCTCAGCCAGTGACCAAGCCAATTCCTTTTTCTCTTCCTGATCAGTTTCAGTATTATTCTTTCTTCACTCACTCTTTCCACACAGCTTCGTTTCTTATTCTCTCTGTCCATTTCACATGCTCATGCCTATTCAAAACAAGTTAGAAGTAAATAATTGTGAAGCATTAAGCATTCGCAATGAATTTATTGAATACATATCACCGTTACTCCGGTATAAAAATAAAGCACTTTTTTATCGTCTTTAAGTTGAATTGAAACAAAACAAAAGTTGCTAAAATTAGTCCTCAGTTTCACGTACTTTTTCAAGTAATTTTGGATTCAAGTCAGAAATTATGTTGCACACTGCCAATCTTAACTAGATACAAAGATGTGTTTTCGTTATGAGGGTCCTACATTTCGTTGTCACAGTTTTCATTCGTGAAAAGAACTGCTCACAGATATTTGTAATTCCAAATATAGCTTCCACAAAAATGGCGAAAGATTGAATCTTTCTGTATTTCTTATATTATAAAGCATTTTATATTCTCGCCAGCACTGAAAAAAAACTCTCCTTCCCACTGTAAATTAAATCTCCTTTTTTATATATAGGTTTTAACAGAGATATGCTTTTGCTGTGCTTCTATAATACAGATCGGTTCGAAATTCTTTAACTCCAAATGTTCTATTTATTTATCTTTATTTAGCTAGGTAATGGACGACTTGAAATCTGTTGTTAGGACTATATTGAAACTCATACTAAGAAACCTTTAGCTGCATATCTATTTGTAATATATCGTCATTAATTTTATGAAACATCCTATGTGACAATACTGAAAATAATAATTTTTCAGAAGGGAGAAAAAATTAATTAAATATCAATAGGCCTACACTGATCCACGTTGATATCATTTATGTTCATCACATTCACCAACTTTTTCTACGAAATTACTTCATATTCTTATGTAGGCCCATTGATTTTCTGAGACAATCGCTGGAGCTCATAGTCACCAATACTGCTGCGTATTAACTGTGATATCTCATCCTTGATAACACTTATTAAATAATGATTATTATTAGAGGAGAAAAATTCGCTCCGACGCCGGGGATCGTATCTGGATCCTTGATTCTACGTACCAAGTGTTCTAACCACTGAGCTACGGCGAAGTTCAATCCACAGCACCAGATGGAATATATTCTGTAGGACCAAAAATTAACCTTTACGTAGATTCTTCGCCCAACAGTGCATATTACTGTGAAATCCCGGTCACCAAGTCACTCAACTGAGTGCGCTCCTTGTATAATGGCAGTTGACTTAATATGTCAACATATAAATAGTCAAGCCATGAAGGAAAAATACACTAGAGGAGAGGGATTAGATCCGATGCTGTGGATTAAACTTCGGCGTAGCTCAGTGGTTAGAGCACTTGGTATGTAGAACTAAGGATCCGGGTTCGATCCCCGTCGCTGGAGTGAATTTTTTTCCTCTAATAATCATTGTTACCATAACATATATTCTGTAGGACTAAAAATGATTTTTCACGTAAAAAACGTATTAAATAATTTAACAATATTTCGGTGGTTGTGTAATCTCTGGAAAGCGTCGCCGGATCTTACGTAAACATAATCCATACAGCATCTTGAGTAGATACGTTTCAACGAGGAAAATACACTGATGTTTTGTGTATCTGTATTTCTCAATACAATTCAGACAGCTGCAATAACAATGTAAAATGCTAATGTTTGCTTAAAGCAAATCCAAGTTCCCGGCATTCTTTCCTAACTGCAAAATTGCTGTGTGGAAAATAATGGGTTTGGCTCTCCTTAAAGGCACTGTGTCACTGGACTCTGCTAATTTTTGTGCTGCTATCAAGGCTTATCTCATGTTCACATGTCCAAGTAAATAATTGATCAAAATAAATTCAAATCAGTAACACAAAGGGAATAAATAGTAAAGTTCATTTCGTAATCCGAAGGCCTTGCGGTGCAGCTTGGCATTGTGTCCCAGAATGCATTGGACGTGAAAGTAGTGCCACCTGGGATCATGTCCATCGACTACAGGCGACTAGTCCAGTCTATGCATACCGTTGTGTGAGCCAACGTGAAGTGCGTTGCTGTCGTAGTTACATTAAAACAAACTCGCACAATGATATGTCCCTCCACCAAAGTGAACTAAATAAAAACACAGTGTTTGCACATTGTCTAAGCGTCACCTTCAACGATAAACTCATCCTCACAAGTCATATTCAACAGGCCCGGAAAAAATTTAAATTATCAATCCCACTATTGTACAGGAGAGCAGGCAGAGGACCGGAAAAGCCAGGTTACCAACCCAACACCACAATTATGGTCAACAAGACAATAATCCGCCCTTCCATCCTGTGCGCATCCTAACTATACACCAGACTTCCCCCATCCCTTTTGTCACAACTCTGTGCTAGAGAAAGATGATTAGCTAGAAAAGCATTTAACCTGCCCCGGAATACCCTTAACCAAACTGTATACGACGTCACCAGAATCCAACCCATCTCCCAGTATATCACCAGAAGAATATCAAATATGTCCACAAAGCTCTCCAAAAACATTTCCTACGACATACCTTCCTAAATCCTCTCAATACCAACCCTCCCACCGCTGTCGATAAACTCCTTCTTCAATATGAAAATCGTCCATCCTAAGAGAGAAACAGTTTCATGTGTCATGTATCTCTGGTATAAATTCGTTAAGAACTAGCAATATTGTAGGAATCTAAACCAACGACTCCAGACCATTAATTCACCAATATTAACACAACATAACAGACAAAAGCCTAATTAATGCCACAGCTGCAGAAGAGCCTGCATCATGAGTCACAATCCTGCCGCGCAAGTTGGTCAAAACCTCTATAAAATACACACACAACGACCTGAAGAGGGCTTATAAGGCCCTAAAATAGGCATTATCCCTTGACAGGGATACTATGACAGCACAAGTATCATCTGTATCGCGAATGTAGCACCATGTAATATGTTTCTGATTTCCAGTATGACAGATCGTATTCATGAGCATTAGTTATTTTCAGCACAGAACGTTATCATCACTGCAATTCAAGCCCTTCAGTTCATTTGAAAGCAACATATTTTTTTTTTAATTCTTTGCATGAATGAATGAAGACATTAATACAAAAACAACCCTTGTCAAAATTTCAATTTTTCAGGAGGATAATAAAAATAAATAGAACAACACATGTCAGCTGTTTCCGTACAACTGGTGTTCATCCTTGTGGTTATTGCACCTGACATGTGTCATTTTTGGAGTCTATAAACATTTAAAATAGTAGCAAATGTGTTCTGAACTCAATTTCATTAAAAATGACTAGGGCTGTTTCTGTAATAATGTCTTAATTATTTACTACATAACGGATATGCAGATACCTGGTTGTATTGTTGCAACAATACTAAACTCAACAAAAACAATTTATGCAAAAAAAACAGAACACCAAAAACAAAGAACGTAACAAAATATAAATCGTCGTTGTTCCGGCAATACCTCCTATACGACATATTTATCGATTTTCAGATTTTTGCTCTATTAAAAAACTTAAATAATGATACAGCAAATAATAAAATCTCACATATGTAATTGTATTTCTTTCTTTCAAAAGTATAGGAATTCACAATCTCCTATGCACTACTGCCATAGAAGAAAAAATGTGTTCTTTTCTTCCTACTGAAAAATTTCATATTTTGCACATAGGAGTTATTGCAGGAACAACGACGTAATACAAAACACAAAACAGCATTTCAATACAAAACAAATCAAACGACGCAATTACAAAACAATAATACAGTTACGATCTCTGAAAAAATAACTGAGAAAGAGACTAGTGAAGTGGTTTGTGCGGGATGTGGCACTGTATGGGGCAGAAACGTGGACATTTGGATTATGAAGCGACTAGAAGCATTTGAAATGTGGATATGGAGAAGGATGGAGCGTGTGAAATGGACAGACAGAATAAGAAATGAAACTGTGTTGGAAAGAATGAATGAAGAAAGAATGATGCTCAAACTAAAGAGGAAGAGGAAAAGGAATTGGCTGGGCCACTAGCTAAGAAAGATGCACTGAAAGGAATGGTGAAAAGCAGCTAAGTTGAGTGCAGAAGAAGAAATCAGTGATAAACAACATTAAGATAAATGGATCATATTCGGAGACTAAGAGGAAGGTTAAAAATATCAAAGATTGGAGAATGCAGGGTTTGCAGAGAAAAACCTGTCCTTGGGCAGGCAACGCTTACACAAATGTTAATCAATTTTAACACTTACGAAATCCCTACGGTGGCTGAGTGGTCAGAACTTCAGCCTGTTACGCAGGCGGTCCGGGTTCGAATCCAGGTCAGGCCTGGGATTTTTCATCGAAAAATCTATAGTGACACTTGTTGGCGGACAAGGGTCGTAGTTGGGGTTTTACTCGAAGTTCTCCCGTTTCCCAATATTAGGCATCTACAACATCTCGTGAACATTTCTCCATTTCGTCATCATTCCATAACATTTAGCGAATGCCGGCTGGCGAAGCACGGAGGGGGCTGCCCTAGGGACGAGTGGGGTTGCCTGCTCGAAACCTGGGTACGCAGCGAACCTTAATGTAGTCAGCCGGTGTGGGTTTGGGAATGCACCTAGCTTGAGGGTTAGCGCAATAGATCTTAAAATGTCGCAGTGTTGGGTCGTAGTACTCTCCTCCCGAAATTCCATTTCAACATTTATGAAATATCTGAACACTTCGAACACTTACACTACACTTATTTATTTCCAAAACTTCCCGCAGTACTAACACTCCTAATAAACACAGGCGAAGCAGAAATACAGAAAAAACGAACAGAACACAGCGAAATGGTAAAACAACAGAGAGTCTCTGATACAATAATTAAATATGCATGACATACTTTACCTTATTGCTGACGCCAGAGTTTGTGGCGCTTGTCCTTGAATACAATGTACAGTCAGTGAGTTTCTGTTACCACTGGATCTGAGAACGGTACCTCCTCCTAAATATACTTCACATCAACAATCTGCCAATCACAATTGTCAGCTTTATCGCCTATTGACTGCTACAAAGGTAAGGTTTCCATTACTTATTTCACACGCCAAAAACGGTGACGCGGCCTATACATAATATTTAGTTACAATAATAAATAATTTATAATTACTGATATTCTTATTATAACAACCTAAGTTGTTTCTTAATTGTTGGAGGAGAGTCCCCAAAAGCCCCTGCAAGTAGCTGGTTCCAGTCTATTATGGTCCTATTTAAAAAGGAGAACTTTCCTATATCAGTCCTCTGTTTCCTACTTATTTTGTGATTATGACTTGTCCTTATGTAATACGTAGGTTTTCAGTTCGATTCCCTATGTCCCTCCACGCCCAATTGCAGGCTTGTCCATTTAGTGAGTTGTGATACAAACGGGAGTTGCGAGCGTTGAGCACTGTAAGACGTAATGTTTCCTTCCTCAACCCCTTCCACCACCTGCATGACAGAGGAACGATGGTAACAGTGGCGCTTGTACCTTCGCAATGTCTTTATAGAAGTCGTATTATTCCGTTTCGATTGTGATGAAAAGAAATTTCCATTCTCAATTGGAAGATAAATTATCTGTTTGTGAGTATGAAAGAAATATTAAATGCCTCATTTTGCACGAGGTTTTACGTGCCTTTTAAAATCAATATAGAAAGGCATCAAACTATGTGCCACTCCCAGTATTCTGATTTAAAGGCTGTATCTACGTTATTACTATTATTATTATTATTATTATTATTATTATTATTATTATTATTATTATTATTATTATTATTATACATCACTGTTTGTGAAAAGTGCAACATCCAAAAAGAATGGCCCGAACGATGCAAACTAGAGAGATGTGTAGAACAGTGTGCCATCAATAACTCATTACATTTCCAAAGAAATTATGTACAAATAGGCCCAACAGTAACGTCTCTTCTATCACCAGCAAGGTCAGTGTTATGCCTTGCTCAGTCAGTGCAGAGCTTCCAAACGAAGTGAAAACGTGAAAGCTAGTGCAGGTATGCCTCGTCTACGTGGAAGGGCGCAATATCAGCACGTGAGTGAGTTCGAACGGGGCAGAATGGTTGGTCTCCGGGAAACAGGTTTATCATATCATGATATTTCGGTCGTACAGGGCATGCTGCTACGACAGTGATGCGTGTATGGAACCAGTGGATAGAAGAGGGTCGTAGACAGAGACGAGCGAATACTGGACCACGTACTCACAGGATGACCGCCATCTTGTCCGCATGGCCGTGACGGACCGTATAACTTCATCCAGAGTGTTCAATCGACGTTGGAGTACTGCAACGGGTGTGGCCCTGTCTGTGTCAACGGTTCGTCGCCGTCTTTTGAGGGCTGGACTAGTGGCTCGCATGCGGTTGCGTCGGCTTCCATTGTTCAGAAACCACCAACGCCTCAGACTGCAATGGGCACGTGAACGCCGTCAACGGCCTGCTGAGTGGCGAAATGTAGTGTTTTCGAACGCGTTTCCCGCTTTAATTAGTCCTACAATGATGGCTGCATACGTGTTAGACGCTACCGTAGTGAATGCAATCTGAGAGCCTGCATTGTTGAGCGCCATAGCGGACAAACGCCTAGTGTGATGGTTTGGAGCGCCATTGGATACAATATGCGATCCCGTCTCCTACATATTCAGGACAATCTGAACAGCAACCGCTACATCAGGGATGTTTTAGAGTCCGAGTTACTACCCTCCTTCAGGCAACTCCACATGCCATATTTCAGCAGAACAATGCTCGGCCACATGTGGCGAGGATTGTGCAAGCCTTCTTCGAAGAATGACGGGTATCACTGCTTCCCTGGCCTGCACGTTCGCCAGACATGTCGCCCATCGAACATGTCTGGGAAATGGTTGGTCGGCAACTTGTTCGTCATGGTCCTCCAGCACCCACTCTTGACGCTTTGTGGACTCGCACACAAACTGAGTGGAGGGAGATTCCCCAGGAACACATCCAGGCCGTCTTTGATTCCATACCACGACGCTTAAAAGCTCTGATTGCAGCTCGTGAAGACTTCACACCATACTGAAATCTCACGGTCACAAATCAGGTACAGTTCTGTAATTCTAATAATTTGTGTACTGTCATGTACCTAATCTGTGATATAAATTTCATTTCAGTCACATGTATCCTTCTTGGAGATGAAATTTCAATAAACATTAGTGTAATTCCTTTGCTTGTTACATAGAATCTAGAATCTAGAATCTTTGTCAACCGACAAAGTGTAAGTATTTTTTTTTTAACAGAGATGAACATTGTGAAATTAAAATGTAGGATATGTATAATGAACAAGAAATTTTGGCACAATTTCCTTGCGGCTGTATCCGCCAGATTTTGAAATTTGTTTTTCCTCGAGTCGATGAAGAAGATTAGGGAACACTAAGCTTAGTAGTTAAACATAATTATTACTTATTATAACGAGCCACCCCTTTTATAGGAGGCCTTCAGGAGACACAATGGCTAAATTCATTCATTCAATATACTGTATATAAACGTAGTTCTTTACAGTGAAATTGACTTGTTTGATATAGGAACGATGTAATTAATAACTAGTTAGTAACAGTTCATTAGTATAGCAAATGCTATACAAGAAGCATTATACATTGGCTCACTGATGAGAGTAGCATGTATTATATTCATTTTTAAACAATTGTTGATTGTGTTACTACATATTTAAAAAAAGTAAATGTAGGAAAATGTTTCAAGGAATAATTTTGTGTAAATGTAAATATTATTTATGTTGATAATTCGATAAATAACAGCCACTGGTAACAGCTGAATGAAGTAATCCACCACTGCCATATTTTGTGAATTGTATCAGCTACCTCTCCATCCCCACTCTTCAAAAGTAGATTGAAGTGTTGCGGGCTGCATTCAGCAGTGATTCGGCCTGCTCTATGTACTAGGCCTACATCTTAAATAGTGTACAGTGCCTCGATTTTTTCCGCTATTCGCTAGTGTGTCCCAAATCAATTCATGAACTTTTTCGCACCCATGGACCATCTTTTATAAATTTTCAGCCCATTTTTGTAGAATTTATATTAACACTGACAGAAGTATATCGTAGCTGGGGAGGTTAATACAGGGTGCAAGGGGTATAAGTGCCGTCCTTTTCACAGTTGTTGAGGACGGTCTACAGGATCAAAAATGTCCATATAACATAGGGTCAAAATTTGATAGTTTTTCCCGAAAAAGAAATATCTCTTCTCTTATTTTATTCTCGTTATACTGCTTATATCGTTAGTAAAATTACGAAAACAATTACATCAGTAGATATATCTAGCAAAGAGTTAATATTAGCTTAAATACATATTTGTGTGTTCTATTACGTTTTCGTGAAATTAAATTGCATGCTTACATTTGTTAATATTCTGGCGTGAGAGACGTGGCAACGTGTTCAGCAGGCAGTACTCTGCACAGACCTACGTACATGTCAGCTGAGTTCAAGCTCCCTGTCCATAGGTCTACTGCCGAGCGGATGACAGTTCGGTACCAGGTATTCGATAAACAACTTACAATGTCATTCACAGTTTAGGAATATCATATGGTATTAATTTATGGAGAAAGTAGTCGTAATTCAAGTGAGACAAGAAGAGGTACAGTCATTGTTTTCCGCAATGAAGGTTATCTATTCGACGAACTTTTGAAGCGGTTTCCCAACGATTATTAGAAACCAGGAGTCTCTTACCTCATTTCAAAAATCACACAAACAAAAATTTGTTTAAAAAGGGTACTCTACTATTTTATGGAAGCGGGAGAGATTAAAATTTTTCATTTAAAAAAAAAGTTCGTGTGATTTTGTACAGTAAACCATTGTTGTGTATTTTTTAGACGTACAAAAAAAATGGACCAATATTGCCAATATTATTAAATAAAACGGAAATTTACCATAAAATTATATTAATGAGATTGAAAGTTTTTATTTGCTGTTCGTTTTATGTAAACAATTGTCCGCCTCTGCATTAGAACAGACCATCTTTTTGTACCGATGTCTGTATCCGCTTGAGCTGTATTGTGTACTTGTAAAGTCTCTCCTCCCCATCAAGCAACGTTGCCAAACACCTAATATTGTAAAAATTAATAATTAGTTAAATATTGCAATTAGAAAAAAATTGTGAGGACATTTTTTCTTCCTTATGACATGAACAATCATCAGTTAAAATAATGGCACTTATACCCCTTACACCCTATATAAAGACAGACGTGCACAAGGACCTACAATTAAGCCATCGGTTTTCATCGCAGTCGCAATCCATGAATTTATTAACTCCATTAAATTAAGGGAAAATACGTTATACTTTCTCACAGGGAGTTGAAACGAAGTCTACAACGCGAGTTCACTGTATAACCGTTCGAATAACAAACAGCATTCCTATAGAATTTAAACTAATATAATCAAATCTGGAGGTTGGCGAACCAGTAATTTCGACATTAGTGCCTCAATTTGAGGGTTGTAGCAGTGAGGGAGTTGTGTAGTGCAAGTAGTCTAACGTGAGGGGTGGGCTCTCCTTACAAATAAGACGCAAGTACAAAGGCTGAGTAGATCCGTGTAATTACATCCCCCAGGATGCGGGGCTCCGGGCCCCGTTTTAATGGCCCGTTCAAACACTGAGAACAAAGGCAGGAAAAATTATCTGGGGACAGACACAAAAGAGAAACGCTACCTCAGCGTTAATATCTCAGCATGACTGTATTCTTAACAGAGGGAGAACTGCCTGCAGAACAGCCTAACTTACAGGCTTCAGACCACGCCAATAACACAGAAATCTGTAACGAGGCAGTCAGCTGACGGCTTCTCAGCAAAATGTACCACGGTTCAATCCGAGGCAGATCCTGTAAGACTTGTTGAAGTTCACTATTATCAGACTGCCTGATCCTATGCGTCAAGGAAATCAATGCCGTGCGTCAAACTGCAGTCCTTGAAAATACTCATTTAAGAAATGAGACAGGGAAATCAAAAACTCCCCAACTCCAATAAACCAAATTTTACAGGAGAGAGAAAAAATCTTATCATCTCTCTTACTAACTTTAATTATTATACATTTATCTATTAATATTGTGTAAAATTACATTCTTTATCAATTAAATACTTCAAAACCTAAATTTTTATATTATCTTACGCTAGAATTTGAAATATACACTGCTGGAGTTAGTGGTTTTCTGACTTCCACAGTTTTGTTGTTTTCTAATGCCAGGCGTTTGACAAAGTCATTTGACCTCTTGCACTCCAATATTTTTCAAAGATATTATCATGACCAGCCAATGAAGCACAGATTTTGAGGTGTTCCGAATCCATTTCTTGGTTTGAGTTGCACAATGGGCAGTTAGGGGACTGATATATTCCAATTCTATGCAGGTGTTTAGCCAAACAATCATGGCCTGTTGCCAATCTAAATGCAGCTACAGACGATTTTCGTGGTAAATCGGGAATTAACTGTGGATTTTGATGCAGTGAGTTCCATTTTTTCCCTTGGGAATGTGTTATCAAATTTTGTTTGTTGAAGGCTAAGTATGTAGATTTAATAAATCTCTTCACAGAGTAATACGTAGATTTTGTAACAGGTCTGTAAGTAGCAGTGCTGCCCTTCTTTGCTAAAGCATCCACATTCTCGTTTCCCAGGATTCCACAATGGGATGGTATCCATTGGAATACAATTCTTTTATTGAGTGATATTAATTGAGAGAGCATTTTAGTTATTTCTGCTGTTTGAGATGAAGGTGTGTGTTTAGAGACGATTGATAGAATAGCTGCTTTGGAGTCTGACAATATAACTGCATTCCTAAATTTATTGATATGGCATAGAAGATTCCTGAGACATTCACTTATTGCAATGATTTCACCTTCAAAACTTGTTGTTCCATATCCAAGTGATCTATAAAGTGAAAAGAGACAGCACGTAACACCTGCACCGGCATCTTGTTCTCTGGAGATCAAGGATCCCTCGGTGTATAAATGAAGCCAGTTTCGTGGAGGGTACCTAATGTTAATTGTCTCTAAAGACATTTGTTTCAGTATTTCATTGTTTACTTCTGATTTCAGTATTTATTCTGTTAAATTTAGATTATATTCTACATTTAATAGAGTTAAAGGGTTTGGTTTAATTTGTAAGTGTTCTTTTAAATTCGGGATGTTGATTTTCTGTTTTAATTCTTGAACAATGGATATGAAACTTTTTTGAGTTTTCAATCTACAGAGAGGACTGTATGAATGCCAATTGTTTCCTGGTAATCTGATAAGTTTTTCATATTGAATCAGTGCTTTTTCTTCTATTGTCATTTTGATACTGTTAATATTAGTGAGGAATCTCATAGAATCTATTTGAGTTGTTTGATTTCACCAGTAATGAGTCTGAGAGCTTGGTTTTGAACATATTCTATGTCGTTTATGAAAGGTGAAGTAGTTAAAATTTCTCCGCAGTATGTCAGCACTGGCTGTATAAACATTTTGTATGTAGTGTTCAAAGTATTCCTAGAGCATCCCCATTTCTTTCCTGCTAGTTTTTTTTAGAAGGGAGAATCTTTTACGAGCTTTTTCAGAAATGTATTTCAAATGGTTGCTCCATGTTAACTTACTATCGAAAATAACTCCAAGATATTTGGATTCATAAGTCCTAGGAAGGTGTTGACCATTGTATTGGATATTGAATTCTCTTTCTTTTTTACCGAGTGAAAATATTTGGTAGTTGCTTTTGCTTAAATTGAATGTCATCAAATTTGATGTATTCCATTCATGTAGTTGATTTAGAGCTTTAAGAGCAGAATTTTGAATTTTGTCTCTATGTCTGTAAGATCCGGAAGTCCACAAAACTATATCATCTGCAAATAGTGCTGTTTTCATGTTTGATTCCTCTAATAGGGAGGGTAAGTCATTTATATAAATATCGAATAAAGTTGTGCTGAGGACAGCGCCCTGAGGTAGACCTCGATATGTTTGTCTGTAACTAGAAAGTGAATTATTGAATTTAGTAGCAATGAATCTTTGACTAAGGAATTCTGATATCCATCTGAACATATTGCTGGAGATACCTAATTTCTGGAGTTTTAGTAATAATTTATTTCTCCAAACAGAGTCATATGCTAGACTTCCACAGTGTATGAATTATGAAAAGTAAATAAATATCAGTCATGCGAAGAAAACAGTTAAGTATATCATAATTCCCTTATGAAACATTGGAATATATGAGAAAATAGAAGTTTATTATTAAGGTTAACATTGCTACATTTTTTTTAATTTCAAATATATGAGACAGAAAATCACAAATTATCATAAAGCATATCACAATAGACAAATAAAATCAGAAACAATATTAAAATGTTAACACATTCTGATTCATGTTACAGATTCTGTTTTTTTCTCTCACTCTCATGTTCGTCCTGTGCACCTAAATTCTAGATTATTACTGTCCACAAACTGAGTTTGGCAATTGATCCTACTTTCCTCAGAAATAAACTGCATTAAATTTTGGGAGTCCTTTTGCTTTCTTCTTTCAATGGCATGCTGAATTGTGCTTTAGTTGACTGGGGAATGATGCATCTGTACTGCGTTTCTGGAAGTTAAATCGGCTCAATATTGTGCCTTTAATAGTCTTACTTACATAGATTTCATAGATTTTTATGAGATTCTGAATACCGTATCATTTTACTCAGCTGGTTGAGCGATAGTGTTGCCACCTACGGGAAATTAAGCTTGGAATACAAAAACTCTCTTATGAAATGAGATTATGATGATGATGATGATGATGATGGATGATGATGATGAAGGCAGAAGGGGAAACCCGCTGCCGGCACGTAGCCTCACTTGTCGAATAACACCAAGGGAGCCGCCAAGCTAAACGTCTCCATCCGACGGACGAATCACTATCAACAGTGACAGATCATGACTTCTCTTTGTATGCACTGCGGGGAAATTTGGAATTTAACCCATGTGCTTAGTGATTAAAGTTGCGCACTGCCATCTCTCCTACTTCTTTTCCTACACGGGAGGGAAAGAGAAAATGGACCGTGACAATGAAGATTCCAACCCAGCATTTGCCTAAGTAACTGTGTAAAACCACGGAAAAACCACAGGTTGATCGGCCCGGGAATCTAACTACGGACCTCCCGAATGAGAGTCCAATGCGATACGCATGAACAACTCGCTCGATTAGTTTCAGCATCATTCTTTCTTGCACAGCTTCATTTCTTATTCTGTCTGTCCATTTTACACGCTCCAGTCTTCTCCATATCCACATTTCAAATGATTCTAGTCGTTTCTTTTCACTTCGTCGTAATATCCATGTTTCTGACCCATACAATGCCACACTCCACACAAAGCACTTCACTAATCCATTTCTAAGTTCTATACTTTTTCTCATCGCAGTCCCATTATCAGTTGCTCAAGAAATAAATTAGCAGCATTCCTTGCAATATACAGAGTGTATCTAAATTGTTGTAACAAACTTCGGAAGTGATTCCTACGATCATAACAAATGAAAAGTGTCCTTGAACAGATGTTATATAATATATTATCATTGAGTTACATGCTAAAGCGATAATAAAACTTACACTGGCCACAACACAACACATCACAGGAGATGCTGAAAATATCCGCCATGAGCAGCAATGCATGCGTGGCATCGCCTTAACATGGACCGGCGAATCCATGAACACCATGTCGCCTTGTTCTTGGTTGGAATAATGCACCATGTTTACACACAGCCAGCTGCTTGCTCTGTTTACCTTTCACTACTCGCTGCATGTACAGAAATGTGTTATCCCTCCTGTACATCATATGTTGTTGACGTGTTTGACTACCGGTGCCATCTGTGTACTGTAATATCGTAGCATAGCATCTCCTGGTTATGGTCACTGAACTTTCTGTATCGCTTTAGCATGTAACTCAGTAACAATGCATTGTATGACATGTTCATAGGACATTTTTCATATTTGTTATGATCGTAGGAATCACCTTCCGAAGTTTGTTACAACAATTTAGATACACCCTGTATTTAAATATTTTAACCCTTACTCTTAGTTTGAAACCCTAATTCAATTGCAATATTAATTGAACAATTTCTTCTCTCATTTTTTGTTTTTCATCATTATAAATATAAGTAAGAAGCTTAGTCCAGTTTATTTTTAAAATGTCCAGAAAATAATTAATATTTTTACTTTCGCTTCCGTGGACATTACATGTGAAATCGCACAGCAAAAAACATTGCAACTGTGTAATTTTATTTTTCAAATTATAGAGGAGTAGGAGATACTTTATTGTGTGAAGTTTGTTCTCGTTAAAGTCCATTAGTTGTCTTGTTTTAATGCTTTAAATTTATCGTAATTTCATAAAAATCGCCAGTTTCAAATAGCATAAACGTGAAACGACTTATGATACACATATAATATTCAACAGGGGGAATAAGTAGATACATCGATATTTGATATACTTCCCCACGGAAAACAGTTAAATAAAAATAACAATTATTCTTTTCTCTCTCTTTCTGAAGAAATTGTATCTATTTCAATTTCTGTGTAGCATAAATCTCCTGTTTAGATATTAATAGCACGTGGGAAAATATCCGAGATAATATCAAAATTGCAGCTGAACAGAGCATCGGTTATTATGAAACTAAGAAAAAGAAACCGTGGTTTGATGAAGATTGTTGCATGGTAGTAGAAAGAAGGAAACAGGCAAAATTGAAATTCTTACAGGATCCAGTTGAGGAGAATAGAGATAATTATTTCAATAAAAGACGGGAAGCAAATCGTACGCTTAGGAATAAAAAGAGAGATTACTTGAAGGAAAAACTGAATGCGGAAGAAACAAATAGTAAAAATAAAAACATTAGAGATTTATATAAGGGCATAAAGGACTTCAAGAATGGATATCAGGCAAGGGTAAACGTGATCAAAGATGAGAATGGTGACTTGCTTGCAGACGCTCATTCAATCCTGAACAGATGGAAAAACTATTTTGGACAACTACTAAATATACATAGGCCAAATAGAAATGATCGGGACGAAATTGAAATACAAACTGCTGAGCCATTTATACCCGAACCCACACTTTCTGAAGTCGAAATTGCGATAGAAAATCTGAAAAATTATAAGTCTCCAGGTATCTATCAAATTCCAGCAGAATTAATACAAAAGGGTGGAAGCGCATTATCTAACGAAATTTATAAGCTTCTACTTGCTATTTGGGAAAAGGAAATTGTACCAGAACAATGGAAGGAGTCCATAATCGTACTTATCTTTAAGAAGGGGGACAAGACTAACTGTAGTAACTTTCAAGGAATATCACTTTTGTTGACGTCGTACAAAATTTTGTCCAATATTCTTTTGAGAAGATTAACTCCTTATGTAGATGAAATTATTGGGTATCATCAGTGTGGTTTTAGGCGTAATAGATCAACTATTGACCAGATATTTTGTATTCGACAGATACATCAGATATTCATAGATTTCAAAAAGGCATATGACTCGGTTAAGAGAGAAGTTTTATATGATATTCTTATTGAATTTGGTATTCCCAAGAAACTAATTCGATTAATTAAAATGTGTCTCAGTGAAACGTACAGCACAGTTCGTATAGGTCAGTTTCTGTCAGATGCGTTTCCAATTCACTGTGGGCTAAAGCAAGGAGATGCACTATCACCTTTACTTTTTAACTTTGCTCTAGAGGTCTAGAGTATGCCATTAGGAAAGTCCAGGATAACAGAGAGGGTTTGGAACTGAACGGGTTACATCAGCTGCTTGTCTATGCGGATGACGTGAATATGTTAGGAGAAAATCCACAAACGATTAGGGAAAACACGGGAATTTTACTGGAAACAAGTAAAGAGATAGGTTTGGAAGTAAATCCCGAAAAGACTAAGTATATGATTATGTCTCGTGACGAGAATATTGCACGAAATGGAAATATAAAAATTGGAAATTTATCTTTTGAAGAGATGGAGAAGTTCAAATATCCGGGAGCAACAGTAAAAAATATAAATGATACTCGGGAGGAAGTTAAACACAGAATAAATATGGGAAATGCCTGTTATTATTCGGTTGAGAAACTTTTATCATCCAGTCTGCTGTCGAAAAATCTGAAAGTTAGAATTTATAAAACAGTTATATTACCGGTTGTTCTGTATGGTTGTGAAACTTGGACTCTCACTTTGAGAGAGGAACATAGGTTAAGGGTGTTTGAGAATAAGGGAAATATTTGGGCTAAGAGGGATGAAGTTACAGGAAATGGAGAAAGTTACACAATACAGAACTGCACGCATTGTATTCTTCACCTGACATAATTAGGAACATTAAATCCAGAGGTTTGAGATGGGCAGGGCATGTAGCACGTATTGGCGAATCCAGAAATGCATATAGAGTGTTAGTTGGGAGGCCGGAGGGAAAAAGACCTTTAGGGAGGCCGAGACGTAGATGGGAAGATAATATTAAAATGGATTTGAGGGAGGTGGGATATGATGATAGAGACTGGATTAATCTTGCTCAGGATAGGGACCGATGGCGGGCTTATGTGAGGGCGGCAATGAACCTCCGGGTTCCTTAAAAGCCAGTAAGATCATAAAGCTCCTGTAAGAAAAATAATTTCGTTAAATTATATTAGCTACGCCGAAGTTCCGAGTGAGATGATCATGCGAGCACGATTCTTTTCTGTACGCGTGACGTAAACATGAGTGTTCCTGCACTGCTAGCAAAACAACAGATAAGCTTGTCTAATTGTTTTTTCTGCACTTCTTAACATTAGCATGCATGTATCTCTTTTGTGAGTTTCTTTTCTTTTTTTCGGCGGCTTTTACGCAAATAGGTACTACTAATCCGCAAAATTCCATACTTTCTTTTTCGCAAAACGACGGATTGCAAATGCGCAAAATATTTCAAGCCCCTAAATTAATAGAACCTTAAATAAAATTAATACATGTACAATAACTTACTTTTAAAGGACACTGTCCAGTGATTGTTCCGGTAAGCCGTTGTCTACAGTACGATGGGATGGAACCGAAGTGCAATTTTTTTAACTTACTCCAGTAATAATTCCATCACTTTGATATTTCCTCCTTAGTTCAGTTGCAACACGGTGATTATCTTGGTCACGTCTGTTTGTTTTTCTGTTACAACGCACTATGTTGAAAGAAAGATACGTTTCACTCTGCAGT
This sequence comes from Periplaneta americana, assembly GCF_040183065.1. Lineage (NCBI taxonomy): Eukaryota > Metazoa > Arthropoda > Insecta > Blattodea > Blattidae > Periplaneta > Periplaneta americana. Next base: position 106,358,178 of record NC_091131.1, on the reverse strand, counting down.
TGCTGTAACACTTGAGTAAATTCATGGATAGAGGGATGAGGTTTGTAAAATTGTCGTTTCAAATGACGATGGAACGATTCCGCCCCATTTGTTGTTCTGATTTCATCTGTTGGTACACTGGCCCACAATTTAGGAGAGAATTTAGCATCTTCAGCTACATAGTTTTCAAGTACATAGTCTAGAATCTCGTTAACTGATTGTGATTAGGAGCAATGCCATACAACTCAACAAACGCGTCCCCTACTGTGCTCGGAGGTACATATTTTAAACCAAACATATATTTCAGGAACTTTCCTACTTCGGAATTATGATTGGTATATTGAGAGCGAAGTCCCAGGTCGAGTATCTTTCTATACCACGTCTGGCCTAAATGAAAACTGCAGCCTTTAATGTTATGTTAGGAAACACTTTTTTGACTGCATTATGAGAAGTAACTTCAAAATCTAAAATTATGGTTTCAGGATTAAAATCATCACTACATAAATCACAAACACGTTTCCACATGCATTCGTAAGCTGATACAGTTTTCAATAACAGTAAACAAAAAGCAACTTGGACGTACCCCAATCTAGTATATGTATAATATAAACCTGATGAAAGCGTTTTGGTGAAACGTAGAATGTTCCATCCGCTAATATATTACGCGCATTACTACACAGAAACTACAAATTTCGTTCACAAGTAAAAATTACTGCCTTATTTTCGATGTCTACATAACACAAACTTTCGCCTCGATTTGTTATAATCAGGGAACGGATTTATATGGACTAAAAATATATGAAATATGTAAATATATATGTAGTTATTTTTACCAAAATATGGAATTAAATATGGATTTTTACCAAAATATGGAATTAAATATGGACTTAAAATTATAAAAAAATGACTATGTACGTTAAATATTGGTACATTTTAATCAAACTAAACAAAAAATATAATGGACGTACCTTATCTTCCAATGTAGTTTCAACAAAACACAATTTTTATTGTCTGTTACCATAACAATAGGTTACAAACATTTCTTTCAAGTGCTGAAAAGTGAATCTTCTTCTATTGTCTCTGAGGATAGATTTATACTGACTAAAAGAGCGTTCGACGTCACAAGAAGTAACTGGTACATAATTCAATTTCACAATGTCTGCTGGGGATAAGTCCAAGTTAATCTTCACTGTTGATTCACCACTCATCACAGCAACAACCTTTTGTAGTTCTTCATATCCAGGGTTTTTTGAAAGTACAGTGTCCACCTTAGCTCTTACTGCATCTGCAACTTTACCTCTACCACGATTCAGTTGTTCCACAGTACTATTTATAATTTCAAAACTTTCAGATAGTGAAAGGTGCCTATTTTGGAGACTTTTGAGCGTTTTTATGATGCATGAAAATGTATGCTGAATGTGAGCTAAGTCATTCTTCACACTTATGTCACAGGTAACTGTTTTCGCAGTATCAATTGAGACTGCATCTTCAGAGTCCAATGCAAGGAGAACATTGTTAATAGAGTCTATATGTTCGGCATAATATTCAACTGCTTCTAGCCATGTACCCCATCTAGTTAAAATTGGCTTTGGTGGCAATGGAATTTCAGGGTACATTTCTTTCAACACGTTAACTCTACTGGGAGCTTTGAGAAATACTTTTTTCACTGATGAAATCAACAAATCTACTTTAGGGAAATTGTCTCTGACCACTTCTGCCACACGATGAAATGCATGCGCCACACAAGTAAAATGAGTCAATTTAGGATATACAACAGATAATGCTTGTCCAGCTTTGACCATATAAGGGGCAGCATCGCTAATAAAGAATAACACATTATCGTACATAATACCCTTTGGCCACAGGATACCCATAGCTTCGTTGAACAGTTTAACTATAGTTTTGTTATTGCACTTTTCTAGAACATCACAATGTAAAAGAATTCGTTCAGAATATTGTTCACTTAACAAACCGATAACTACATTACCAACAAGTCTACCTTCTTTGTCGGGAGTCTCATCAATGGAAACCCAAATTGAACTATCTTTAATTTCATCTCTTATCTTCTGTATTGTCTCATCGTAGATGGATGGAGCATACGTCTTCCTAAGTGTTGACTCATCCGGGATTGTATGTTGAGTATATTTTTCAAGGAATTCCCTGAAGACCTTATTCTTTAGTTTGTAGAGAGGAATATCAGCAGAGATGAGAGAACGGCACAGGTCGATGTTAAACTCAGATCTTACATTCGATGTTGTTGGTTGTGTTAAAAACAATTGTCTCTGCTTGGAATTTAGTTGTTTGTTGGCCTGATGTTTACTAGTTGTAATGTGTTGTTGCACCAGGAACTTTTGTGTAGATGATACTGCACACTGACACAAATTACAAAATAATATTTTATTGTCAGTTGATAAACCATCTTCTTTAAATTCTGAAATGTAACTTGTTAGTTTTGATTTTAAATTGACTGAATGACGTACTTTTGGCATATTTACCGTCTTTATAGTATGATTTACAAAACTGAACCTATGTGTACTCTGACTGGCATTTAACTGTTGAGCTGCACAACTGAAGTCTGTTAAAAATTTTAAATTAAATTAATACAGTTTTGTAACTTACTTTCCCATTGTTGATAGGACTGCTAATTTTCAAATAACTCTGATGTTAAAGGGATTACTGAACATGTGTTTAAATCTCTATTGTTGAAATGTATTTTTAAAAGTTAATGGAATTTTGTTTTGTTTTATTGTTAAACCTAATATAATATGGACTGTTTTATATGAAATATGGAAAATATATGGAAATTAACGAAAATATGTACTAAACTCTAAAATATGGAAAAATATGGAAAATAAAAGTAGGATTTTTCAACCCTACACATTGTGAAACATAAAGATAATGCAAAATATAAATTATATTAGCTTTATAAGTAAATATGTATTTACATATAAATCCTTTCCCTGGTTATAATATTTAAAGTGTTTAACTGTTCTAATGCCTCATTTATATTGCGATGGTGAGTGGGCATCTGTTTCCTCCAGGCTCTGTACAATGCTAATCGAAGTTTGACTGTCTCCATTCCCTGAATATTAAAAGTATCTGACCTCGATAATTCTGTTCGTATTATTTTACTGGGTTGAAAAGTAATTTCTTCACACGCTTTTCTTTTACAATTTTCCAGAAAAATTTGTGATTCAATAGCCCTAGCGCTTTTATTTTCATGATCATGCAAGTCTCTTATATACCCTACCTATTTCACTAACTTCTGCTTTAGTCTGTAAAATTACGGTACATTTATTTTCCGTGCATCTCTAAGAAATATTTCCCGTACTCATTTTACGCTGTTTTCTATATCTGAAATTGTCCTTAACAATGCATTTCACGCCACGATTTGTGACCGTTCATATAAATGACATTTCACTTTAAATTCACTTCCTATTACAGCCAGCACTTCCTTCCAACAGCAACACTTCCTTTATTCTTCTTATTCTTCTTCTTTCGCTTTTATGGCCTCGGTCACCAAAAAATGTCCATGTAGCCAGCTCAATTTTTTTCTACTATAGCCTCTGACTTATCATTATATCATCTGTGAAATTACAATATCTTCTTTGGTTTCATAAAAAATCAATATTCCTCATACTTTAATTTTGCTACGTCTAATAAACTTGATTAATATACTTATAATGTCCATATTTGCCGACGTTAGTAATGTTTTAAGACAAGTCGGTAAAGGTATCTTCTTTTGCTGTAATTCCTCATACATTTTTCCCCTGTGTCTATTATATAATTCACACTCAAAGAAAAGATGTTGATTATTTGGCCTCCTATTTCCACAATAACAATAAGGATTTGAAGTTAATTTCAAAATAAATAATTTTTCCGGGTTTAGTGAATGATTTACCCTCAATCTATTAATTAAAACTATTTCGTTTCTTTTTAGCTTGTATTTACTAAACCATGGAATATGTAGCCATCTGTAATTCCTCATACATTTTTTCCCCTGTGTCTATTATATAATTCACACTCAAAGAAAAGATGTTGATTATTTGGCCTCCTATTTCCACAATGACAATAAGGATTTGAAGTTAATTTAAAAATAAATAATTTTTCCGGGTTTAGTGTATGATTTACCCTCAATCTATTAATTAAAACTATTTCGTTTCTTTTTAGCTTGTATTTACTAAACCATGGAATATGTAGCCATCTGTAATTCCTCATACATTTTTTCCCCTGTGCCTATTATATAATTCACACTCAAAGAAAAGATGTTGATTATTTGGCCTCCTATTTCCACAATGACAATAAGGATTTGAAGTTAATTTAAAAATAAATAATTTTTCCGGGTTTAGTGTATGATTTACCCTCAATCTATTAATTAAAACTATTTCGTTTCTTTTTAGCTTGTATTTATTAAACCATGGAATGTGTAGCCATCTGTTTTCGAGAGTATATAAATCTGTAGGCAACACTTCCTTTCAACTGTGGTTACGGAGAGATCGAACCCCCGTTCCTGTTCAGCGCCATCTACACCGAACATCGAACACACATTCATCAGCACCACCTTCATCAGCACAGAATGGGTTAGGATAAATTTGGTATTACGTTATCAGATGAATTGTGCGGAATTGTAAATGTTGTTTTTGCGGTATAGGAACAAAATTTTTTTACTACAACTTTCGGTTAGTTTGCGCATTAGCTATCCGGCCTTTTTTAAGGGATTTTCACCGATTGAAACACGTGTTTCATTTAGACCAGATAGTAGCTGACGAGCTCTTTTTAAACCCCACTAACTAACTTTAAACCAGGCAGAATACTTTCCCTTCCCAGAGTCACAACATTGTTATTATCACTATTACTATTCATACTATTAACATCACCAGCACCAGTACCACTTGTTTACACTACTATAGATACCACATCTGTTGGGCTGGATGTATTGGTCACAGCCTGTTATGTTTCAGCTTTATTAGGACATGTGGAACAAATTTGTACCATATTTTTATATTGCTCTGGAATTCTGAACTTTTTTAATATTCAAGGGGCAACGTTTCTAAGTTTTTTCGTATCTCTCCTTTTATGAGGTCGCTCTAAAGAATTAAAACAGCGATCCGATTTAAAAAAGTTTTCCGCTCCATACAAACCAGCCTATAGAAATTAATTGTACAAGAATGTGTACGCTTGAAACCTAATGATTTCATTTTATAATGTACCCAGATTTGTAGACCTAGCAACATAAACCATCCTTACTTCTTTCACACAATTTGGTTGTGTCTCTGAAATAGTAACGAAGAAAAGAAGATTCATTTAAACTGTACAGCACACATACTTAGACAAACTACTCTGCCGATCTCCTCGCAGTGCAGGAATTTTTTTTCTTACGACACGCGTATAGAGCGAAGCGCACAAGGTGTATTTGAATCTCCCTTTTCTCCCGTCGTAAGGCTGGTATTACACTATCAAAGTTCTTTGGAAAAGATCTTTTATAAAATATAACTTACAGGGTGATTCATAAATACCTGTAAATACTTTTTGGGGCGTAATGTAGAGGTAAAACTAAAATGTTCTATACAACTTTTCCCGCAAATCCTTACTTTCTGAGTTATGATGCATAATGCCATATCTTGCCACGCATCAAAAAGCATGCGCCAGTAAAGCCTTCGTCTGTGTCACGTTCGCATACATAGCGACTGCTGTAGATGTTTCTTATTCGTACACCCCACTACAGTTGATTCCGACCTGATAGGACTTTGTTTACTGTACGTAGTTATGTTTAGTTGTATGGGACTATTGCAGTTCCTACAGTCACCACGTCCTGTAGATGCACATTCATTTTGTCGTTAGTTCAGTAGGCTTCAGTTATGTACGGTAAGATAAATCGTGCAACACCAGTTCCTTGGCCAGCCAGATCACCAGACTTCTACCTTTGGGGTCGTCCGAAGGCGTTCGTTTATGTCACTCAAATTCTGAACGTAGCATAACTACAGCAGTGACATCAAAATAGCTATGAAATAGTTCGGAATGAGTTGAACGGGGTTTGTAAAATTCTAAGATCAGTACTTACCTACGTACAGTAAACTAAGTCTTATCAGGTCGAACTGAACTATACGTAATAGGGGTGTACGAATAACAAACATCTAACGCAGTAGCTATGTAGGCGAGCATTACACATCCGAAGGCTTTACTGCTCCACGACAGGACATTTTGCATCACAACTCTGAAAGTAAGGATTTGCGGGAAAAGTTGTATAGAACATTTTAGTTTTAGTTTTACCTCTACATTACACCCACAAAGTTTTTACATGTATTTGTAAATCACCCTGTATATTATAAAATATATGACTGTGTAATGGGTTTTCTTTTATAATAGTTTCTTTGATGAAATATTTTTTGTCAAATGTAAGTGCATCTTGTTATCTTTTATAAAAGATCTACCTAGCTTGAAACCAATATGACGGATCGTAAATATTGTTGGACTGTTACTACAACCAAAATGCTGATAATGAGAATATGAAGCAAATGAAACGTTATAAAACACTAAACACGGACTACAAAAACAGAAATAAAATACGAGAAGTGTATATAAAATAGCATAAACGTATAACTGCTATACAGGAGTGATGCACAAGTCTGGACAAACTAATAATTATCTTCATTCATTCTCAAACAATGTACCTATATAACTTTTTAAGTCCTTGCATTGCACCTCTTCTTTTTAGTGAGTTTTTATGGATGTTTTCTTGTCACGTCTTGCAATCCATAGTTTAACCAACAGACGTTTTCTTTTCTGTTTCTTTTTCAGCAATATGCATATTGAAATATTTTGAACTAATTGTAGCTGAACATGCATAGTACTGTTCATCATTCATTTTTGCATATCTGTAATAAAAAAAATATTTTATTTTATTTAACTGTAAATAGAGGTTGATTATTCTTGTTCCTTAATTTTAGGTTATGTTTCATAAAATATGTTATATAGTATACCAGATACCACAAAGTAAGAAGCGCCATTGCTCAAGCACTACGTAATACGAGGTTTACTGTTTTCGAAGAGGTTCATGATCTATCAACCACCGGCAGCACTCGTAGGATAGATACGATCGCTTTCCAGGACCATCGGAGAGGTTTTATAATTGACCCTACAGTTCGTTTCGAGACTTGCAAGAGCCAACCGCAAGATGTCCATAGGGAAAAACAATCATCTATGAACCAACAATCCTGTATTATCAAGAGAAATATCAATTACAAAGACAGACGTAATAGGCTTGATGGTCGGAGCAAGAGGATCCATCCCGAAGCAGTTTGTTGATTTTTGCAAGGCTCTTCATTTACCATCATCTATAATTACCAATGTTTGTTAACTTGCGTTGAAAAGTTCAATTGCATTGTTAAGAAATCACTTCAGATAAGACACTACACTGTAATTTCTTTCTTTCTTTTTCTTGCATTGGTTTTTATATTCATAACAAATCATCCATGTAATATGTACTATTCAAAATTTTGTTTTGTAAATGGTATACTTTGTCTTCTAGGCAATCCCTGCTTAGGGAAAGTGTTTGATAATAAATACTCAAAATCCTGCCTTTTATCATAGATATTTGATAAATAACGTTGTAACGTTTTTAAATTATTGTGCTTGCTCTTGTTTTCTTTTACTCCCACACGCCTATCTCTTCTTACGTACAATCTTAATACCTAACTATTAGAGTCTGCTATTTAAAGAATTTCTTGAAATACCCTTATAAGCTTCATCATCATTTTCTTCATGGTAGGCTGTCTCATGGCCTGTTCCGACTCAGAGAATCTCTCCATCTGGTTACCGGACGTTCTACGTCACGATAACCTTTTGGATTACAATTTAAAACTTGTTTGGTTATAGAATTATGGACCATTCTTTGTATATGATTATACTAATTAATTTTATTTATACTACATATTTTCTCTTTTAAATCATATATTCCTAATGTTTGTCTTATTTCATTGTTGCTCACTTGGTCACTTAAGGTAAGGCCTACTACTCTTTTTAGAAATTTCATTTTACTTATAAGCTTATTTATACAAATTTGTCTTTAATTTCTTCGTTTGCATAAAAATTCTAATTTAACATTATACAGCATTATTAAAACAGTGAAATACGACGTAGTCGTTAAAAGAACTGATTTAGCGGAAATTAGTTTATTCTTATCCGATAACTACACAAGGTTATCCTGAAGTAAGTTTCCACTTAGAAATTAATGTATCTTCTGTACTCATTAAAAGTTTGGTTCCATATAAATACAATTGAAGGGCTCAGAGCCAAAGGCGACTAACCCACAATTACAAAATGAGTAAATAAGCGTTGAAATTAAGAGGATCCTGACAAAAATTATTGGTTTCACAATTTATTTTAATTGGTCTACATTGAATAAATGCAAAAATATAGCATGAATCTATAACAACAATGTATAGTTTTGAAAAACGTTTTAATAATGAACAAAACAAAATTGTGGGTTGGTCGCCTTTGGCTCTGAGCCCTTCAATTATGCTTTAGAGGGAATTAATTTTATATTCATTTCGTTGCTGTGATAACGGTGTCAGGTCTATATAAACAATTGTAGTTAAGAATAGAGACAATAATAATTATTTACAATGGGTTTGCCTTTATGAGTTCGTATTGGACTCCTTCAGTGCTATTACGAATGCAATAGACAATATCCCAATTCATTGAGATTTCGAACGTTCCATGGATTGAGAAATAGAGCCTGCTCTGTAAAATCATTTGGTAACCTGGTGAACAAGCGCTGATATAGTTGCAAAGTTTGGAGATGAGTTATTCAACAGTGTAGAAAATTCTGAGACGACAGATTCGGCCATATCTCTATAAGATGAAAATACGTTTTGAACTCAAAGAAGAAGATAAGCAGATTAGTGTCGCTTGTGCTTTGCAAATGTTAGCAATGAACGAGACAAAAACATTGTACAAACTGAAAAGTTCATTATAAAAAGAGCACAAGTCCATAATTGCAATTTTTCAGGAGAAACAAAAAACTAAATAACGATTCTCTTAATGTATGTAACGCGACAAATTTTTCACTGACTGTACAGAGGATGTAAACCAGGGCTGGACACGTTACCTGATGCTGAGAAATGAGCGCTGTTTACTTTGAGGAGCAACTCTCCCGAACGCTGTGACGCATGCCTACTGTACGCTACTCACTGTCAGAGCAGTGGTTGACTCTGCAGTAGGATGGCGAACTTTGAAGATGCACCCGCCTGAGAAGCTAGCTGTATTTTTTTTATTTTATTTTAGTTGGTTATTTAACGACGCTGTATCAACTACTAGGTTATTTAGCGTCGATGACATTGGTGATAGCGAGATGATATTTGGCGAGATGAGGTCGAGGATTCGCCATAGAATACCTTGCATTCACATTAAGGTTGGGGAAAATCTCGGAAAAAACCAGCCCAAGCGGGGATCGAACCCGCGCCCGAACGCAACTTCAGACCAGCAGGCAAGCGCCTTAACCGACTGAGCCACACCGGTGGCTAGCTAGCTGTATGTCAGACGAAGACCTAAATTATATTTTGAAATTGAACATGGCTAATTCATTTGTTCCAAACATTGAACGGCTTCTGCAAATGAAACGACCTCATAAGTCTCCGAAAACAATCACATAGTTATTTTGGTTATTGAGTTTCAAATAGTTTTGTTTCAGTAGAAAATATTTATTGATTTCCAATTGACAGAAGTACGATTTTGTTACAATAGTTTATTCATGCAAAAAAAACGCATAAGGGAGTGTTTATTATTAATTTCCTTCTTGTGTTTCTGATTGTAATCCTTTATTACATAATGTTTATATTATTAATACCATTATGTAATTGTTGAAGAACTCTGCGTATAGATTGTGTAAATAAGCCTAATGATGTGTGTGTGTGTCTCTTTCGTCAACATAGACTTAAAAATTATTGACAGAATGGACTTAATGGAAAGAAAAAACAGAGGAATTGTACTGGTTAGTTATTGAGAACCACAATTTTGACAAAGTGAACTGTCTAAAATACGTGGTACATTAATTAAGTTCTGACACTGAGGGCATAATGGCGGTGTGGTGCACTAGAAAGGATAGGTGGCGCCGTGATATGGTACCTTGTCAGTTAGTCTCTCGTCCCAGCATCATACAGTTACGTGCATATAGTGTGACGGTGATTTGAATGCGCGCGTCGGAACTCGAGTATGTTGCAGTTTGAGCAACGGGCAAACGTCACGTTCTGTCAGAAATTAGGCGAAACTGCTATAACCGATCATAACTGGAGACGAAACATGGTGTTTCCTTTACGATCCGCAACTGAAGCGACAATCCGCCACCTGGAAAACGCCATTATTTTCACGACAGAAAAATCCGCAACAAGACAGGTCAAAAGGCAAGGTGATGCTTTAACAGTTTTTTTTTTATTCAAATGGAATTGTTCACATAGAATTCATCCCACAAGGTGCAACTGTAGACAAGATCCTCTACAAAGAGATTCTTGGCCGTTTACGCAATTCAATTCGTCGTAAGCGTCCTAGCTTTGGCATAGGAAGAATTGGCAGTTGCTACACGACAACGCCCCTGCACATCGCTCCATCCTTGTCCAAGAGGAACTTGCAAGGCAACAGGTCGCTGTTTTGCCACACCCTCCGTACTCACCTGATCTCGCACCATGCGATTTTTTTTCTCTTTCCCCTCATGAAATGAATCCTACGTGGGCGTAATTTTTATGCGGCCGAAAAGGTCATGACTGCCACAAGAGAAGCCATGCGGCGTCTTCCTGCCAACATCTTTCAGCAGTGCTTCCAGCAGCTACACCAACGTTGGCAGACGTGCATAGTGGCCAACGGCGACTATATTGACGGAGGATGTCGATCTGTTTAAGTGTACGCCGTATCACGCGGCATCTTCTGAGACATCCAGATTCTTGTGGGTGCCTACCCTTTAGGCGTCAGTGTTAGAACTTAATGACTGTACCACGTATGAAAACCTATTAACGGCCAGTGTCCTCATATGAGGACAACGATTTAAAAAATGAATATATACAACATTTGGATATGTTTGGTAGAAATTTTGTATGAGATCTACTAAAGCTTCATTATTTTATTTATAATAAACATTGATATTAGTTGGGCTACATTTGGACTGTTATGTTACGATATACAGTTTTATAACACAATACAATACGGTATTATAAATTTGTATAATTATTTCTTAATTGAATATAAGCTAATAAGACGATGATTTGAGAAAAATAATAATAGACACAATCTTATAATTTGCAATTTAATTTATTCTTGTTGTTATATTAATAACAAACAATGTGAATTAATCTGATTAGCCAAATAGATTGGAGTTAAAAATTTCCCGCGCTCCCCCATCATACTTACCTGTGAAAGAACTACTTTACATCCAAGGACAACACTTTGGCTGGAACCATTATGGTTGGTGGGTGAAAAGAGGATCCAAAAATCCCAAAAAAATCGTTGTCATTGTTGAGTAAACTTCTATACGTGTTTCACAAATAGTAGCAATAGACCTATTTATTTTTACTCTGCTTCTTTCATAAACAATTTAGAGTTTCTCATTTCATATCTCCTTTCAAACCTAAAATAGTAGCATTCATTATGTTCATAAATTAGTTAATGCATATTTATGTATGTAGTGGCATACAGTGTTTAATTTAGAAATACATACAAGATTTTTATTAATTTGAATATTAAGTATTTAATTGCAATTGTGCCTGTAATATGCAATAATTGTGTTGCCCCGCTATTAAATATCTTATTCTGTTTGCATGTGTAATATATAAAATGTTCTAATACAATAATAAAGTTAATGTTTCTTCTTTCAAATCATGTCCAATGTCTTGCTCATTAAAAAACAGAGACACCGCCACTGCACTTCTGCTCCGTTACCACACACTCGGTTGTTCGGGGCAAGCGAGCGAGTTACGAAGATGCACAGTGCAAATCGGTTGATGTAGGGACTCGAAACTTTTCTTGGAGTTTTGTTTTGTCCACTGTGTATAAATATATTTATAGCAATAATTCCATAATTTGCAGAAAAATGTTTTTGAATTGGGAAAGGTGTTAGAGAAATATGGACTTAAAATTTCAAATAATTAAATTAAAATAATGGCCTTTCAAGGAAAGTACCGTCATAGATCCAAAATAGTAATAAACGATATAGTACTGAAACAAATACAGAAATTTAACTACCTAGGATGTAATATAACTTATCAATGTAATCAAGATCTATATAAAAAAGTAAGTAAATTCCAGAACACTTGTGGAATATTAGCAAGAACATTAAAAAGAAAAATAAGCAAGGAAACTAGTTTAAAATTTTATAAAACAGCGGCGATTCCAACGTTAACGTATGGTTGTGAAACATGAGCGATATAAGAAAAAAGAATGGGATAAGATAAATGCAGCAGAAATGAGATACCTAAGAGCTATTAAAGAATGTACAATAATGGATAAAATAAAAAATGAAGAAATAAGAGAAGAATTGGACATTTATCTAATAAATGATAAAATGGAACAATATAGAAATAGATTGAGAAATCATTTGCAGAGGATGGATAAAACTCGTTACGCTAAAATGACACATGATTATCAACCACATGGAAGAAGAGACGTTGGAAGACCGATGAAGAGATGGAGAGAGAGACATGAGGCCGGAACAGGAGAAATCTCCTAGTACATGAAGATATGATGATGAATTCCATAAAGTAGTTTAAAAAATCTAGTGCATCTCTACTCATAATATGCTTATGTTAAATTGAAAATAAGTGTGACAGAATCTGTCAATAATCTAATTCAGTTATTCAACTGAAGGTCGGAGGTAATGCTTATTTAGAGTTTCTCAATCCAGATTCGAACTAGAAACCTGTAAGATAAGTTTCAATGACGCTAAGTTTCCTGTGAGACACACACTGCCAGTCTACGTCACGTTCGATCCAGACGGAGTTGGCAACACGTTCCCACGAGCCCACGTCAGTGACGTCACTTCCCGCAGATTGAGCAGCCGAGGATTTCGCGACGAGAATCCATCCAGCCGTGCAATGAAGACATGATCTTGTTTGTTTTTCGGATACTGTTTTTTTAGCCAATACCGTACGACTTTTTTCCAATCAATCCTTTCCTTTGTGAGGGTTATGGTGAACGGCCGATATTCCTCCCACCCCTGCATCTCTCCCCTGCTACTTCACCTTATCAGGTGCGAGCAATAGTGATTCAAGTCCTTTAATATCTACCGCAATCGACTATCGGAAATCTGCATGCGACTAGAAGTCATCTGTTTCGCCATCACCAAGGAAACGGAATTCCTGAACTATAGCTGCCAGCTTCATAGCTCTACGGCGATTGCCAAGTCTGTTAGGTGCATTGGAGCGTGTGGAACATGAACCGTTATGTACTGTGCATGTATGTATCTTGTGTCCGCGTTTCCGCAGAAAACAACTAACTGGGTTCAAAATAAGAGAATTTTGAGGAAATTTAATATTTGGTACTGCTGCGTCCCCTACTGTTGGGTTGATGTCTATACGAGTGCACAGACTCTTTGTAAAAATGAAAAAAAAACTAAGACAAGTAGACAAGTACAAAAAAATAAAAGAAAATAATAGAAAAGAGAGAAGGAAGAAAATGATATATAATTAAATTAAAAGGAGAAAGCAATAAAATGAAGGATAAGTAAAAAAAACAAGGAAAGAAAATAGAAGGCATTAGTAGAAATGAAAGAAATAAAATTTAAAGAATAAAAATAAATAAAAAAGTAACAAAAGAAAATAAAAAAGAGAACAGCATATAATAAAAGTATGAAGGAAAGTTGAAAAGGAAAAAAAAAGTAGTGACTCATACCAGAGCAGAAGTTCTTTTTGTAGCTTATTTTACGACAATGTATCAAGTGCTGTGGTTATCTAGCGTCTGAATGATATGAAGATGATAATGCTGGCGAAATGAATCCAGGGTCCAGCGCCAAAAGCTACCCAGCATTTGCTTTTAATGGGTTGTGAGAAAATCCTTGGAAAAACTCTACCAGGTAACTTGTCTCAACCATGATTTGAACCCGTGTCCACTCGTTTCACGGTCAAGCAGACTAATCGTTACTCTACAGCAGTGGACACGAGGACAGAAGTTAAGGTCTGTCAAAATGAGACAATTGGACGGAGTTACGCAATAAGAGACTAACCGCCAAAAACCTGTTTTCGAAATATTGACCATTGAAATAAATGTGGTTTTTATTAAACATTTTATGCAAGAAATATTTTAACAGTCATATTATTACAAAAAAATAGCACAAATACTACTAAAAAACACACACAGAGTCTTGGGAAAGGTTTATTGGATGCATTGAACATGATTTGCATGGTAGGCAGTCATTAGCCTACAAAGTAATAAAAACACTCAATAAGAATGAAAGAGAAAATATACAAATAAATGCTATTGATAAACAATCTTGGATAGAACACTACAAAAAATTGTGGTATAACGAGGAAGAATCAGGAGCAACAGATAACTACGCTTGCAAAGAAGTGGACAGTCTCACCATAGAAGAATTATTGGAAGCTTTAAAACGATCAAAAAATCGGAAAGCAACTGGTCTTAATGGTATAAATACAGAATTACTAAAATATGCAGGAATATTATTTCATCTCCGCCTTCTTCATCTGTACAACATGTGTTGGAAACTCGGACAAATCCCAAAAGAATGGTACCAGGCGAAAGTCATCTCACTTTACAAAAAAGGCGACAGAACAAATCCGAATAATTACAGAGGGATAAGCCTGCTAGATACCACTTACAAGATATATGCAAGAATGCTAAATGAAAGACTAAAGAAAATAGCCGACCACTTGATATCAGAAGAACAAGTAGGATTCAGGAAAGGAAGATCTTGCATGGATGCAGTTTTCACACTCAAAAGAATAATAGAAGAAAGAAGAGAGTTTAATTGTGAAACACATTTAGCCTTCATAAATCTGGAAAAGGCCTTCGATAATATAGATAGAGAACTACTATGGAATATACTTATAAGAAGGGGATACCCGAAACACCTTGTGGAAGCAATTAAATCTCTCTATAAAGAAACCAGCATATGCTTAGTGATAGGAGGAAACTTGACAGAAGCGATTCCCACTAATAAAGGAGTAAGACAGGGCTGTAGTATCTCGCCGACACTTTTTAATATTTACATTGACGACATGTTTAGAACATGGAAATCTTATGCAAATCAAGATTTCAGGTATAACGTCCTGTGAAGTTGATTTGAATAATTTCGAGGGAAAAATTGTTCCGGAGCCGGGTATCGAACCCGGGACCTTTGGTTTAACGTACCAACGCTCTACCACTGAGCTACTCGGGAACTCTAACCGAGTTAGAGTTCCCGAGTAGCTCAGTGGTAGAGCGTTGGTACGTTAAACCAAAGGTCCCGGGTTCGATACCCGGCTCCGGAACAATTTTTCCCTCGAAATTATTCATGGAAATCTTATGTTACTCCAGGAATATATGTAAAGAACAACACTTTCTTGAACTCCCTTTTACATGCTGATGATAAAATAATTATCCAAGACAGTGAGGATAAATTACAGAAATCAATTTATGTTTTAAATAAAATAACAAAAGAATATAATTTTAAAATTGCAGCTCAAAAAACCAAAACAATGGCATTTAAAGGAAAATACCCAATAAGGACAAAAATAGTAATCGATGAAATAATTATAGAACAGGTTAAATATTTTAAGTACCTAGGATGCTACATTTCATATGAAAGAGATATAGACCTGGATAAAAAACTTAATAACTTTCGAAATGTCTGTGGAACAATCCATAGATCTTTAAAAAACAAAACAAGAAAAGATACACGGATAAAATTTTTCAATACAATCGCAGTACCTATGCTAACTTATGGAAGTGAAGCCAGAATAATGACAGAAAAAGATAAATCAAAAGTCCAGGTAGCAGAAATGAAATTTATGAGAAGTACACTAGGATGTACAATACAAGATAAAAAGAAGAACATAGATATACGGAAGAAATTAGAGGTGGAACCATTGCTGGAGAAATTAAAGAGAAATAACAGAAGGTGGTGTGAACATCTACAAAGGATGCCGAACTACAGACTGCCAGCTTTAGCAATGGGATATAAACCAAAAGGAAGACGAGATGTAGGAAGACCAAGAGCGAAATGGGCGCCGGAACCTAATCCTTGAAGTGAAGAAGAAGAAGAAGAAGAAGAAGAAGAAGACTACTAAAAAAAAAGGCTAACCGATTTTTAATAACAGACCAGCAGTTGGTTTAGCCTAATATTGCAAAGCAAAATAAACAAATAAATAAATAAATTTTATACAATAAACGAATTTTGCTTATAAATAGCAGCAAAATTCAAATATCGCATTCTTGTTTTTTCCGAGTAATAATCAAGCCAACAACAGATCTGTGCAAATATATATTTTCAAATTGTCGGGTGGTCTATTGTTGTGTAACACCGTCCAATTTTTCCTAATATATTTTGTAAAGAAGTGTTACAGCAAACATGTATGCTGAAACTTGTAAAGAAAATATGATCTTAATAGATTTAATTTCTATTCGGTTACTTAACGACGCTGCATCAACTAATAGCTTACTTAGAGTCGATGAAAGTTGTTATATCGAGATGGTATTTCGCAAGATGAGACCTTGTATTCGACATGAGTTTGCCTTACATACGAGTAATTATCCTTTACTGTTGGAGAAAACCACGGGAGAAACCAAAGTAGAGAATCAATAAAAGCGGGAATCAAACCCACGCACGAATGCAGCTCCGAATCAAAATGGAACTGCGATACCGCCAGAGCTACGTAAAGTACATGTCTTCTTACATGTAATATTAGATAATTGTTTATTGTTTTCTAATGAATGACATTCGTCTAAAGTCTAAATTAAAACTGTGTTACTAGAATCTTAAGAAATTCACATTCTGAAACTTTTTTCATTTTAAATACCGGTACAGAGATTCTTGTAACTTGTGAAATAGGTCCATACCTCAAAATTATGTGCCATCTTTTTCCATCAGTTGACACAGTTTTAGCAGGAATTCAAATTGAAGAATCGTACCGGCTGATACAGGAAGTTTTTTAAAAGACTGTCAAACAGGGGCACCCTTATACTTCAATGACCGAAAGGAAATAACAGTCATAAACGTCTTGAAATAATACCATACAATAAATGGAACTCGCCAAGTTGAGATAATAAACACGCTGGAGATCCGGTTGCAAGAACTCGAGCAGAGGCAACAAAATAAATTGAAGAACATTTTGTTCAATATGGCAGCGCAAGGCTTAAAACAAATGCATAATAGAAAGCTATGAAAATGTTCAATTTACTTCCTTACTATACATCCACTGCACAGTCCTGCTCTTCTTCCTTGAGACTTTCAACTGCTTTATCCAATGAAAGATGGATTTCGATACTGATACCATAGTTAAAGTTGCTACATTTACTCAGACTGGTGGCAATTTTTTAGAAGAGAGGCAGAGACTCGTTTAATAGTCAGGAAATGTGTAGAGCGTGTAGATAACGTCTTAGGAAAGTAAGGGTATGTAAATATAAACATGCAATACTGGAATACATATCGTGTCTCTAGTCAGTAGCATTCAATAAACAAAGTGGAGGCATTACTTTCAGTGGTAACCTCATGAGATTATATTTATACCATTTCATCCCAGTATTTAGTAACCACACAAAATCATTTACACGTGCGTCTCCCTACCCACCTTGCGTCACGTGTCGAAGATGTAGACAATTATGTCTTCTTAAATATTATCTATGGTGCACTAAGCGCGAATTGCTTCTTTATTTTTCACCGGTAATTTTATTGTCTTTTTTAACGTATTATTATTATTATTATTATTATTATTATTATTATTATTATTATTATTATTATTATTATTATTTCATCAGCCTACTAGTCCGCGAAATAGGACCTGCTCTATCAGGAGATTAGACAGGATGGCCCACCTGTCAGCGTCGGATTCGGATTCACGAATACCACCCAGACCACCTGTCGGACTTGGACAATCATCGCTTATATAGGGTGCACAATGGGCCAAAAACGTATCTAAGTGTACAGACCCATCCCGGTCCAGCCCTTGTAAAGTCAGCCAACCAGCCACCAGTGTGTAACAAAATCATAGCTTAAGTATAACTAAACAGAAAAATCTAATTGGTGGTAAAATACGCGCAATGTGGGTTAATAAAGACTGAAGAACAGTTGCGAATTGTTCTGCAGGTCAAACTATTCCCAACTGTGGAGTCAGCGTATTTATAAAATGCAATTAAAATTATCTAAGTTTTGTTCGTTACAATTGTGCAAGTTTGAACAAATAGGATATTAAAAGTTTCGTTATGAGATAAGATCTTTTGATCTGTTATTAAGAACGGATTCTAGCAACTAGATTATATCACCATGTGGCCATGTACACGACTATCAGATACTTGAATGAAACGGTCTCTTAGATCATTCTGATCAAATAATTAACTTAGGCTATAAGATATTAGATAAGGCGGCCGGGTAATTTAGTTGATGGAGCAACTCACTACGGACTGGAAGGTCCTGGGTTCAATCCCAGGTATCTGTGGGATTCTTCTCGTTGCCAAAATTAAAGCTTCGGAATTCACTCAGCCTTTTGTCAAACTGGCTTAGGATCGTGTTACGGAATGCGCGCTGGTTCTAATCGTCGTGGGAATATAATTTTGTCATATAATTTCGGCCAGTGTTTGAGACAGGTGCCCATTCAACATCGTGATGCACTTTGGAAGCTACGATAGGTAGCGAAATCCTGTTGCGAAAGCCAGCTATAACGGCTGGGAGGATCATCGTACTAACCACACGATACCTCCATTCTGGTTGGATGATCGTTCATCTCTCCTTCGGCATGTGGGCGTGAGGCCAGCAGCCGGCTGGTCGGTCTGGGCGCTTCAAGGCATGTAGCGCCACGGATTATTATAATATATTATTTGTCAAACTGAGCACTGGACATTTAGGGAGGGAAGAAACGATCGTATCGTGGTCGACTTTATGAGGTCATAAGGCTAGGGGCCCTACCATCTATCATCTAAAGAGGTACCTTATAAGGGACGAATTAGGTATTAATTAGCAGGCAAAATATGTAGGCGCACACAAATGTTTACTGAAATATTCACTATAAGTATTCCCTATACAAGCCATAAAAAAGCTTGGGGACATGGAGGTAAAGCTCCATACTTTCTTAACCTAGGCACTAGAATGAGATATGTGTGTGTGTGGTCGGCAACACGTTTCTATCGCTACTTACCCCCGGGAAAGACCCTATACTCAATTTTTATAGAGGCTGAGTGAACCTTGGGATCGTTCAGGAAGTTTTGACAACGAGAAAAATCCTGTCATCACCCGGAATTGAGTTCAGGACCTTTCATTCCTTAGACCACTGACAACCAACTGGCTGCTGTGCAATGTGCAGGTATTGAGCACGGTGCGAGCTCAGTGCGAGTGGAGCAGTGAACACGTACAGTTTGTCCTCGGTAGCAGTGGTGCTCGTAGATCGACGCATGTTTGTCATGGAAAGAAGCCTTTAAAGAGAAGGACTTTGACGCCAACAAACAATTTTAATCCTGAATGGGAATATTGATGGTACTCCCAAAGATGCCCAATTGGAACTAATCAACTTAAAATGCTGCATTGAGTTGGCTGATAGTTACAGGAGCAGACATAGTTTGCTAGACTTTTACAGTCGATTTCCCAAGTCAAGATTCCCTCGTCTGCATAGACGTGCGGCATCTTTCATTTTAATGTTTGGTTCGACCTATGTGTGTGAAGCTTCATTTTCAGCTATGAAACGTAACAAAGGCCCTGAAAGAGCCAATCTCAGTGGCTATAACTTAAAGTATGCATTAAGGTTTCAGAGTTATTTCATTATGTCCAAATATAGTTTATATCGTACAAACGAAAAGATGTCAAAAAGCAAGAGCGTGTAGCGAGTAGGCTAATGCTGAAAGTATTAGACTCTTAATAAATTGAGCACAATTTATATTATTTAATTTGAAACCATATTTCCAGTATTGTCGTTGTATTTATTAATATGTTTTTGCTTACATTTTTGCTTACATTTTTCAAAATATCCAGTGTATAAAATACGTAGGAGTTTTATTTGTCAATTGCTAACTTTCACTAACAATGCATTGTTTCGTTCTTATATAACTATAACCTAAAAAATATTTTGCAAGTATATGCTACAAATAAGTTATATTCAGTTACCGACATTGGTAGCTACAATGTAGGCTATTTTCATTTAGTTGTCTGGGCTATAATTTAGTCTAGTGTTGTCGCAAGCAGGATAATGAACAGTGTTTAACAAAGCCCATGATGTATTCTTATTTACTGTCTAATCATCTACAGTGTAATGGTAAACTCAACTACAGATTACAGACACGCAGGCCGCCACTGCGCTACGCTCCCGCCGACACAGATCCTGCACCGTGAGCACCGTGCTCACAGAAGTAACACGGCGTGCTTGTGAGCTGGTTGACGGTGCCTTAGACAGTTGCTCTACCGGCCGCCCATTCACTATAAATGTGCAATTAAAATTAATATTATTACAGTAGTTCTCCCTCAGGGGAGCCTGTAATTCACGGCCGGCGTCATTAGGATTGGTATTTTCCGGACTAGAGGGCCCTGGTCTGTCGGTAATATAATCAAACGTTTCGTTCACTACTCCGGTGGACATCTTCAGTGGCGTGGTACACGTGAGCGGAGAGATCTGCTGTGTGTATCAAGACCGACTGGTCGTCTTATTTAATAATTTAATGCACTGTTTAAGTGGTTTTGTAGCCTCTGGAAAACACCGCCGTAAATTGCGAACACAAAACTCAACAAAAAATTTTGTAGAATGAATCACAATTTTATTCTTAGTTATACTTTTCATGCATTTTCATGCGTAACTATGACTATATTCCTCTTTTGTTGAGTCTTTCTAGGATGATTGCAGTAAGTTACATTTTCTTCTACTCATGATATGATTAAAATGTATACTAAATTCCTTCTTTTAATCTTCAGAAGAGTCAAAACTCTTTATTTTTTCCACACAGAAAATAATTTATGATTAGTTAAGGTGATTTCAGTTAAACTGTGGAATGTTTATACACTATCTACCAAAAAGTAATTGGGCACTGTTTTTGCCCCTTTTAGAATCTCGTGGTACCACCTCTTGTTGCTATAACAGCAGCCACCCTGTCAGGCGTGCTCTCCACTAGTTTGTGTAGGATATCCGCTGAAATGCGTCGCCATTCCTCTTGCAACAAGGCACTAAGTTGGACAATGGAAGTTGGCCGCATCTCCCGAGACATCAATCGCCGGTCCAATTCGTCCCAAAGGTGTTCAATGGGATTGAGATCAGGACTCTGTGCAGGCCAGTCCAACCGGTGAACATTATCGTCTGCATACCATTACATAGTAGCCGCCGAAACCTAGGGCCAACGTTCTATTCTAAATTAATCACGTCAAGCTAAGTATCTCGGAATAATAATCGACCAAAATTTATATTTCATAAACATGTTTTTTTTTTCTTTTCAGTAAATTAAGAAAAATCATTCACTATTTTATTATCCTATGAAATTATTTGACTAACCATACTTTACGACTAATTTACTCACATTAGTAGCCTACAAGCTATATTACAGTATGGTATTATAAGATGGAGTTGTGCTTTAAGTCCCTCCCTCTTGCCAATAACACTGATACAGAGAAGAATAATAAAAATATGTCTTAATAAGCCTCTGGATTATCCCTCATAACTGTTATGTTCTGAATTTAAAGTATTTGATAGCCATATAAATGATATAAATGAATCTGACAAAAAAAAAATATTAAAATTTCAAAAACTAGTAGGAACAGTTAAAAGAACCTCCGTTAAGAAGGTAAGGACACATACAGTTCTGAAGTTTTACAAAACAATGGTCATACCAACATTGGTATATGGCTCAGAGATTTGGAACCTAACTAAACAGCAAGAAAGAAAAATGGAGGCAGCAGAAATGAAATTGTTGAGACCATTGGCAGGATATACACGGTTTCGATCATAAACAGAACAAATACATTAGGTAGGAATTAGGCATTTCAAATATAATTGATGTAACACATAACTATATAAATAGATGTCACGAACATGTAGAGAGAATGTCATCAGACAGAGTTCCAAGAAAACTGCACAACTACAGACCCATGGGACGACGGGATGTAGGAAGACCGAGACGACGATGGAGTGACCAGTTTTAGAGTTCAATTACTATTGGGACGGAACAGGCCGGACGGCCCAACCCGTGATGTTTATTATGATGATGATGATGATGATGATGATGATGATGATGATGATGATGATGATGATGATTGATATCCATCAAATTTATGACAATGTCTTATTGAATTTCGTTCATGAAAACCGAAATATATTATTTTAATTTGTATTCACATAAATATAAAACTAAAAGATCACACAACATACGCCTCACAGAACATAAATGTATCAGACCTGTAGCTTATAATTACAGTAGCAACTTCGATCCAAGGCTTTATAATAAGGTAATAGTTAAATTACCAAACATTTAATTTGCTAATGCTCCTTATTTAAAAAAAAATAATTAAAAAATATTGTTTAGGGAGTAATATAAAATAGTTTCAATTACTGTAATATTTGTATTTTTCTTTTTCTCTTTTTATTTTTTATTGTGTTAATTAATAAAAGTCTTAAAATTTTGTGGAATGCCCCCTGAGCACGAGTACGTACACTTTCTGGGGGTGCATATTTTTTTAGTAGGTTATTTTACGATGCTTTATCAACATCTTAGGATATTTAGTGTCTGAATGAGATGAAGGTGATAATGCCGGTGAAATGAGTCCGGGGTCCAGCACCGAAAGTTACCCACCATTTGTTCATATTGAGTTGAGTGAAAACCCCGGAAAAAACCTCAACCAGGTGACTTGCCCCGATCGGGAATCGAACTCGGGTCACCTGGTTTCGCGGCCAGATGCCCTAGCCGTTACTCCAGAGGTGTGAATTGCATATTTGTTCTATCAATAAATTATTATTATTATTATTATTATTATTATTGCCCTCTGCCGGTTTTGAACCAGCAAACGTTAGGTCTAATAGTAAGCACTGTAACAATTACACCATCGAAAGCGACTGTATTGATTGCTTAAACAGAATGTGCATTAATTAATTAAGTAAATTCTATTACATAAATATAAATCAATGTTTTTAGTGTTAAAAATTACCGCGAGAAAAGAAACGCCACCTCAGTCTGGACTTGAATTTCACATCTTCTAATCCGTGGTCTGCCTTCTAT